>NC_039358.1:59933149-60249011 GCF_003573695.1 Papaver somniferum
TTGAAGATTTCAATCATAAAAATAGTTTTATATAACTATATCATAGTTCTTCGGGTTGGGAGGGTTGCTTGGGTTAAAAATATTTATGCCCATGCTTGCCCAGAGTTAACTCGGGTTTATAAAACTTATGCCCAAACTTGCCCAAAGTTTTAAAATACGTTGCACATGCCCGCCCAACGTTCGTGTTGGGTATGGGTTAACCCAACCCAAGTCCCACCCCTAGTTTTTGCTAATTTCAGAGAGCAGAATTATCAAGCTTGATATACCTAACTTGTTAGTTTTGCATAAACATGATTACTTGAACAGGCTAGAACTCTCGGTCTCGGATCTAGGGGTCGTAGTATTAGGCCTATTCCTATGGGTATGGAAAAACTTGGTATTTGGCATATATGCACCCATTATGGGTATACAAAACTGCCAAACTCATACGAGACAAAGTTTCCATCGAGCGACAGAAACTCCATCGCTCGATGGTCAAATAATCGCTCGGCAGTCAAAGAAGTGCCAGCGATAGTCATGATGTCGCTCGGTGGTATTATTATCGCTTATTCGTTCATCATCCAACGGCTGCAATTTTCATGATTATAATCTATGAAAATATTATGATAAACACCCGATGGTATATTGATTTGAGAAAATATTTTTCATGATTATCACAATTTAAGAAAATACTTTTGTAATTCGATGTTGGGATTGCAAGGGATATAGATTTGAGATAATTATGTTGAAATGTAAAATTAGTTTTAATTAAAAGATAGTTTTCATTAATTAAAATAAAAAGATTACATTTGAAATTATTAAAAGATACTAAATTATGCAAACAAACTACTGGTTTCCTTGACCATTTTTTTCTTGACCAAAGACCCAATTACACATATTTTGTGGATCAATGGTACTCTTCAACATTTCAGTTATCGAGCCTGGTTCGGTTTGAGACATACTTGGCTCGGTTTGAGACTGACTTGGTGGTTGAGTCTCATCAGAATCACCAAAACCTTGGAAATTAATAGGCTGCAAGGGTACACGATAACAATCTTGAAATGCGTGTTGTTGATATGATGGAGGATTTTGCTGATATAACTGAAATGTTTATGAGGTTGAGGCAATTGGGGTAAACAAAGTCGCTTGCCTAATAAATTCTAAGTTCGCACCACCTCCAAGAGTCATTATGTCCATCTGTCCAACCGGATGTGCCGGAGTTGTATCCATGCTTATGTCTTCAACAGCTCCACGTTCTACTTGAGTATCTAACACTAGGTTTGGAGTAGAACTTTCTGGTACCTCCTGCATACGACGTCTCAGTCTTCTTTCACTTCCACGAATTTGATGACTTCCAGTTGGACTCATTCCTATACCACCTCTACCATTGGGACTCATTCCTCTACCACTTGGACTCATTCCTTTACCACTGGGACTCATTCCCCTAGTACTACCACCGAGACTCATTCCCCTAGTACTACCACCGGGACTCATTCCCCTAGTACTACCTGAACCATCATAACCTCCAAATCCTGGACTCATGTAAAACATCATCTCCTCCCTCTTTGCATCTCCTCCAAGTGGAATCTATGAAATCCCTGAACAAAAGCATCAAAATCGTTACACCGATTCTGATACTCCACCGGTGTCTCATTGATCCCCCAGTATGGATTACTCCGATCAGGTGCACTGGAAGTAATTGGATAAGTAATAACCTCTCCATATGTGGAGGATATAGTCTGTACCTCCCAAGAAAAAGGTGGCATAATTGACGATGAACTTTGAGAAGGATATGCACATGCGTCGCCTGTCTCTAGTGGAGGTTGGGAAGGAAGATAGTCTTAGCAAGTGGCATCCTACCTAAAGCTGGGAAATCAACTCGACCCAAACTTTGTGGTTGCGTAGCAATATTGGACTTGTAAATCGTGTCAAGCTAAAATAAGTAATCATTTCCATCCATTGGCTCCCGAATCAATTGATCAACTTCTTTCCAATGATGACCTTCCCTTAACAATTTGAAGTAGTCATATGCAGAAATCTCAGAATTAGGGTAGCGGTTGACGGATATAACTGATCTTCTTTGCAACTGAATAAGTTGTCTTTCACCATAACACCAAACACCCTTTTGAGAAATAGGGCTGTATAACACGATCCTTGTAAGGGTTAGATGTAACATTCTCTGAGCTTGTTCTTCTTCGAACTCAGGTATTCCTTCATATGGCTGGAGACAAAGTTGTATGTTGACCATCTTCAATCTGTTGAGGTTCCCAATTCTCGGAATCGTACTTCCTTATGATCGGAAAAATATTGGTATGATTCCTAAGAGAAGGTTCCGCTACACGGAACCATGTATACCACCAATACTGCAAATAATAACATTATTGGTTATTATTTTCAATGTGAAAATAACAAACAAATATTTGGAAAAATATTGGTTCTTACCTCCAGAAATCCCCAAAAAGCATTGAAACTATCTTTGAGACACGTCGAGTTTACACCAAGTTGTATGTAAACCTATGATAACATAAGAGACCCCCAATCACATGTTGGTGCTTGCTCTAAATCTTCTAATGCTTCGAGAAAACCAATTAAGGCCACTGAGCTAGCATTTGGAAATAGACATTGGCCTAGTGTCCATAAGATAAACACCCTTTCGATCTCCTCATAATGGGCAGGGAACAAATATTGATTACCAGCACTCTCATTCTCTTCCATATTCCTAGCATAACGTTGTAAAAAAATTTTCAACCCAGACACTTTTAACCCTCCTGCTTTTATTTATCTATGTACTGGATTTCCTTCTAATTCACTAGAGTATAAGGAAAGTCTCTGTTTCCATTTGTCTTCTGCCAACCAGTTTAGTGTGTTATATGGAAGTAAGGTTCCCTCACATTGAATTCCAGTTAACATGTACAAATTTAGCGGGGAAACTCCTATTAACAATAATATCATAATTAGGGTTTGTTTGATTTTTATAAAACTAAATAGATAATTTAAAAAAGAAATTACTGGAAAAAACTAACTTGCCGCATTCAAAGTCCTTGAAAAAGAACGTGTTTGTAGTTTTCCACGATCTTTCAAATATAACTTGAACTCCTTGAGTCCTGTGGTTTCTTGGGTTAATAAGATATATATGTCGCCAAGGATATCTTCTAACTCTCTCTTGAACAACTGGGGGAAGTAATTCATAAATCGCTTTTTACTCGATCCATCCACCTCTTAACGTTACTGAATTAACTCGCTCCGGATGATCAGATAGGTGACTGGGGAAAATACCTGCACCGGCTACTTGTCTAACATTATTAAACTCATAATATGTATCCACACAAAATTTATTCCACTGTTTGAGGCACTAGTACTTCCTTTGATTTTTCTGTTTTTTTTTTGTCTCTCCGTTTTTGAAAAAGGAAGAAGAGTTGAGAAGCGAATAAAAGAGGAGAATGGATTGTGAAGATTCCGATGGTGCTGCTGCGGAATTTATAGGCGGTAGAATACCAAGCGCCGGCGATATTATCTATATCGACAACGAATTTGATAATATCGACCGATATTGATTATATCGCCGGCGATAAAGTCTTTATAGCTGGGCGATATAACCAACATCGTTCGGCAGAAATTCCAACATCGGTTCTCCCATAGTGGCCACCTCACATGCCAAACACTATTTGTTTTTTTGCCATACCCATTGGAACATGCCTTATCGTTTTGATTTAGGTACACAAGACCTTTTATGCATAAAAAATGAGATAGCACATTTTTGTCGGGTTAGTTCTGTGCAAAATAGAGACATGACATGTTAGTGAACGGTAGATAGCATGGGCCATTGGGTATCTCAGCTTCTGTCTCCTTGACAAGTTTTTTTACCTATTTGTCTCTTTTTGGATTTTTCTGTGAGTTTTCATTGTTGTTAAATCTCATCCTTTTTGTTTCCTTTGTTTGTTGTTACTCTCCATGACCCGTTGCTGTAAATCAACTTTTTCTGCCAAGATTTGATCTTCTTCAATGACAACAATTGTTCATTTCGATAAAAAGAAAGCAAGAGAACATAATAAACCAACAGAGAGAAGTTAAGTAAATCATAGTTTATCACATAATGCCAATCTAAGTTAAGTAGTTAGTCAAATAACCTTTGATCAAGAAAAGACTAATCGTGTTTTGATTCAGTTCACATGTGATGATCAAAGACAAAGGTGGAGGAAATTTTGGATAAGCTGATAAGATTTTTTTTTTGTTTTTAAATTTCTCAATTATGGAAGGATGGATGGAGTTTTACTATAAAAACAGAGGAAAAGAATAATGGACGTCCCATTTATGTTTGGTCATATATATATATATATAATGGGTTTAAAATTAGAAAAACAATGAATCTGATTGAAATTTAAAACTTAAGAAAAGTGTGCGATGATGCTTTCTTTACAAAGTCCACTACTACTTCGAACCCGTAAATCATGCATCCAGAGTACCATATATAATATTGATATGATGATGCTCCTGAGCCCCAGAAATGTGGTAAAAAAGCAGCAATAAAATGATGATAATGTACTTGCTATATGATGTCCATCTTATCAAGAACCATTAGCACTATCCTTTTTTTTCTTAATTAATTGCTAAAAAAAATATCAAGATTATCTTTTACACATTCTGCGCCATGAAAGCCAAACAGCATCATATGGAAGCACTATGCGGTAAGGCGCAGATCATAACCATGCCTTTGCATCAGGCACAAATTAAACTAGTTTTAGACTGCGCCTGGACATGCTAATTAGTATAAATTATCATCAAGAAACATAAAATCATTGTATATCCTGCAGATAAGTAACTGTGTTGAAACAGCAGATCAGACAGAAGCAGCGAACCTCCATGATTTAGTTTAGCTAGGTTCACGATATTTATTCACTTCAAAGAGAAGAGACTATTCCAAGTAGGACCTCGATAAGATCCATCAATCAGAGACTATCAGACCTTTTGATGATGAAAATGAATCAATAAAAGCTTCGACGAAGAGAATACTCAAAAAAGATAATGAAACAATGGCAAAAAGATGATTCCCTGATTTGCTACTTTTTCATTCATCTGTTTTTTTAATTTGCTTGGCGTGTTGAACTAAAAACCAATCTTAAGATCAACTTCGTAATAATAGTACTGCTTGGATTCCCTGATCATCTCTGCACAGAGTCACGAGCTCATCTTAATTACTCTCACACTCTCTCTCCCTCTACTTGACAAGACAACGGACAACAAAATGTTGAAAATAACCGAAATTCCAAAAAAAAAATTAATTAAACAACTGACACGTATCATTCTCTGCAATTGAGTACTCAATGAATACTACCGTTTTATAATGACCCCGGTTTACCCGGTAACCCGATATATTTTCCTTTCTTTTTTGACTTGACTTGACACACTCTCTTCCCCGTAATCTTTTTATCCCATGATGAATGATTCGTGATTCGCATTCCATCATAACTTACCACATCACACCCTACCTCGCCGTCGGTTTCGCGGGAGAGTGTTAGACATCTCGAAAAAATAGGACTGTGGGCCCCACACTTCTCTCCTCCTCTCCTAGTAGGCTAGTACTCCTCTACTCCTCTCTACTGCACTCCTCCTCATCAAAAACAAACTCTTTTTTCTTTTTACTTCTTCTGTGTTTCAGAGTTTTGTTGTTTGTATGTAAAGGAAAGAAATGGGTTGATAATAAATGAGATTCATTTCTATGTTTACATATTAATTCCCATATTTGTTTTTCTGAGCGAGTGATTAATATTATCATTCCTTCATAAGTCAAGAGGAGTTAATGAGGAATTTGTTTCTTTGATATTAATGCTAACACAGAGAAATTCTTTGCCAGATCTCTTAGTACTACTCCCTCCCTGTTAATCTTCATTCTTCATCATCATCAGAAAAAAAAGACACATTTATTGATTCCTTTCTTTGTCATCACATTTTTTCTGCAAAAAAATAGAGAGAGGTAACTATTATTATTGTCATTTAATGAGGGATTGAGAGATTCCTTTTTCTTTTTTTTTAGGGGTTTTACATTGTTTTTTTTTTTCCTGTTCTTGAATGTGAATGTTGTTTCTGGGTTTCAGATTTTATCATCTCTCTCAATCTATTGTTGAATCTTCGTAATGTCCGGACATCTTGATCGATTTTCTCGACCTTGTAAGTATCCCTTTCTTCTTCTTCTCCTTGTTATCTTTTTGTTAGTGGTCCTGCTTTTCTTTTCTTTTGATTGATCTGTTCAATGTGGATTGTTTTTGTTTGATTTTGATTCTTGGTTTTCACAATTTCGCCTTTTGTTGATTCTGAGAACGTTGTGATAATAACCCCTTTGATCAGTAATATTGTGGTTTCTAATTGGATTTTGATGAGGAATTCAGATTTTGGGAAAAATACCTGTTTTTTTTTTTCCTTTAATGAACATGTCCTGTTTGATTGAATTTTAGGTTTAATTTTAGTTATTGTCACTGCAGAATTTGGTTTAGTCCTTTTGGTTTGATTTAATTGCAGTTGATTTTTAATTTTAATTACACTGTGGACTGCTGGTACAGGTTTTGAAGGCTCCTCTGGTAATGAAGAAAGAAGAGAGAGGAGATCTGATTTTGAAAACTCTGAAGATGAAAGGAGGACCAGAATTGGTTCTTTGAAGAAGAAAGCACTAAATGCATCAACTAAGTTCAAGCATTCTCTTAAGAAGAAAGGAACTAGGAGGAAAAGTGATAGTCGAGTTATTTCAATCGAGGATGTTCGGGATGTTGAGGAGTTACAGGCTGTTGATGCTTTTCGACAAGCCATAATATCAGATGAACTATTACCAGCTAGACATGATGACTATCACATGATGTTAAGGTAGTCTATGGCTTCTTCTTCGTTTTCAGAAAATTTGTATGGTGTTGATATTGTATTGCTGTGTCAGTTTATTAGCCTTTTGCTTTGTGAGTCTTAATGCTGGAGTATTATTAGTATTTTTGAGCTGTGGGATTGAGAATATCTTCTGGAGTTCATTCTCTGGGATACCTAGGGGAGTTATTGGTATCATATAGGCTTAGCTTACCTGCTTTTCCATACATATCGAAATATGCCTGTGTTTCATATGGAAGTTTTCTCGAATATTTGTATTCGTTAATTACGTTTTGCTTTTGATTATAAATTGTGGAAGTCATGTTAGGTCATCCATGGCTCTGAATTAACAAGCTGAAACATCAAATTGCAGATTTTTGAAAGCAAGGAAGTTCGACATTGAAAAAACTAAGCACATGTGGGCTGAAATGATTCAATGGAGGAAGGAATTCGGGGCTGACTCCATAATGGAGGTAATTATTTTTGGCAGCATCAGTGGACTTTTTGTGGTACAAGGTTTCCGTTGGATTTTCGAACCATGCATCTCGTTTATTCACTTATACGCGGTTCTTGCTAGGCTTTGGTCACTTCTTTCATTTATTAGCTCTTAGTGATGTAGTGAACTAAGACTGATTGGTTCAACTGCTGTCTTTGGCATGCTCAACAGGATTTTGAGTTCAAAGAGTTGGATGACGTCTTAAATAACTATCCCCATGGCTATCATGGTGTGGATAAGGAGGGAAGACCTATTTACATCGAAAGACTTGGAAAAGTTGATCCCAACAAACTTATGCAAGTGACAACCATGGATAGGTATGTTAGGTACCATGTGCAAGGGTTTGAAAAGACTTTCGCCGTGAAGTTCCCAGCTTGTACTATTGCTGCAAAGCGACACATTGATTCAAGTACCACAATTTTAGATGTTCAAGGCGTGGTATGCTCTCTTTCTCTTTTTCTCTCTACATTTCTCGCTTTCGTGTTTTCTTTTAAAACCATGAGGTGGTTACGGACACCCTAGTACATTGTGCCCACCCCTAGACACGATGTTGGGTTTTAAAGCCAACACCAATTAGGTGAGGTATGCAAAATCACTATTCGAAGCAATGAAAGTGTGTTCTCTTACCACAAATGTGGTTACTTGGAAAGGTCAAGCTTTTTGGCTACTGTGAATCATGGTCTTTAGATGACATAAAAGTTTATTGGTTTGGTACTGATCCCCAGCAACTGTGTTTAAGCACTTGGAGCGAAAGTTGAATGTTACACCGAGGAACATTTTATCTTGTGTAGAGAGAGGTACCTTTGAAGAATTGAATACAAGCTTATTCAAATCCTATTTTTCCTTGCAGAGTTTAAAGAACTTTGGTAAGGCAGCACGGGAGCTCATGTTGAGGTTGCAGAAGATTGATGGTGACAATTACCCTGAGGTATGTTTAAATTTGATATAGATTTACACATAAGTTAAAGAATTTTGAAGTCGCACCTGTAATATATTCTGCATAATTTTCTTCTAATGCCATACAGTTACACTGTTACAGACACTCTATCAGATGTTTATCATCAATGCTGGTCCTGGATTTAGGATGCTGTGGAGCACTGTGAAGTCTTTCCTTGATCCCAAAACAACTTCTAAGATTCATGTATGCAATAATTGTTTGCTCTATTTTACCATTCAAGTTTGTTTAAGACTATGGACAAGTACATATGTATAAATTGGTTTTCTGTTATGTTCCTTAGGTCCTTGGATACAAGTACCAAAGCAAGCTGCTTGAGATAATTGACACCAGGTAATTTGTTCTTGTTCTCATTGGAGTGAGTTTAACTCATGGTAAATATTGTTTTTCATTTCCTATCTGAGACTTAATGAACTTCTTGTATGCATTTGGTGTTCTCCAGTGAGTTGCCAGAATTTCTGGGTGGCAGCTGTACTTGTGCAGATCAGGGGGGTTGTCTTAGATCTGACAAGGGTCCTTGGAAAGATCCAAACATATTGAAGGTTCTCTACTGGCTTCAATAACGTTTTTATTTTATGCTCCTGAAATTGTATTGCATTAGTCTGCGTCAAAGGTGTTTCCAAATTTTAATTATCTGCATTGCACTTGAATGCAGATGGTTCTTAATGGCGAAGCTCGATATTCTAGACAAATAGTAACAGTTTCAAATAGTGACGGGAAGATCGTAGCGTACGCCAAGCCAGATTACCCTGGGGTATGGTTTTAGTTCATCTCGTCAAGTTTGTTCTGATTATTACACTATCATTACAATCTCTCTTGATGATTATTTCTTTTACTTTGTTGAAGCAGATGAAAGGTGGCGATATATCTACCGCTGAATCTGGGTCTGAAGCGGAAGATATCATCTCTCCGAAATCATCTAGAAATTATGCACATCTTCGGTTAACTCCTGTTCGTGAAGAAGTAGGTGGTCCTTCCTTAGATCTTAATTATTCTTTGTATTACAGGAAACTAGTTAATGTTGACTGCTGAAGAAAATGTTTGGAGTTTCTTTCCTAAATCTAAAGGGCTCCATTTAACTTGGAGTTCATTCAAAAACATTTCATTTTGTAAAGTTAATTCGGCCATGACATTTGAGTGTTTTGGAGTAAAAATAAATGGGTTTATGTGAGGGCATTGTAGTTTTTGTTTTCTTCTAATTCACTTATGCCACTTCTGATAAATACAGGCCAAAATTGCTGGGAAATTGAACTACTCAGTCAGCCGCTCGGACAATGATGATTACATCCCCATGGTTGACAAGCCCATAGATTCTGTGTGGAAGAAAGAGCTGGCCCATCAAATGTCTCTCACTTCTAAAGGTTAGCAATGTTAACTTACCTTCGATTGAGGAAACATTTGTCTTTTATCGATATAGAAAAGAAGAATTTAAAGAGGAAGTCAATTGCTACTTGATAAATGTTTCTTATTGAAGGCCACAAAAATAAAAAGGGGAAAGATGTCTGTGAATGAATAGTTGGGCTTTTGATTTTCTTGAGAAGTCATTAGTTGTTGCCTTGTTGCTTTGAAAAGGTTTTACTTGTTGATGGCCCTTAGAGTTATGTTGATCTTAATTTTTTTCTTTGTTTATGCTTTCCTACAGGGAAACTTCCTTGTCCTGATACAAAAAATACTCCAGAAGGGCTTTGTTCCACAATATCTGGCATGCCTATATCCGTGTTAATGACCCTGTTTGCTATCTTCACCTCCATATATTGTTGCATAACAAAGAAACTTCCGAGCACAATATTTGATATTGGCAACGTATCTCCTGAAACCAGACTACAGTCACCATCCAATGAGGAGCACTCAGCAGCAGCTCCAGGGTTCATTAACGCAGATCTCCTCTCTTCTGTGCTAAAGAAGTTGGGTGATTTGGAGGAGAAGGTGTTCACACTTCAAGCAAAGCCAGCTGAGATGCCAAGTGAGAAGGAAGAATTGTTGAATGCTGCTGTATGCCGTGTAGACGCCTTAGAAGCAGAACTTATCGCTACTAAGAAGGTAGGATTCTACTTCTTAGTTTTCATTTAAAAGATTAATGGTCTGATATTGCTAAGAAATTAGTTTATTTAGTGTCACTTGTTGGGTTTTCAACTTCTATAGAAATTCTAACCCAACATAGATGAGGTGTCCTCGAGTGTTTCCTTAACCACTTGGTTCGCATATTACGGTTTCCTCTGTACTGCGTTAGAAAAAATCCGTACGTACCATGTGCATATTTTTATCATATGTGATTTTTGCTTCTTACTGGAGCAGGCTCTACATGAAGCACTGATGAAGCAAGAGGAACTGCTTGCTTATATCGACGAGCAAAAACAAGCAAAATTGCGGGCAAGTTCAGATAAAAAAACTGAAACAATTTGAAGAAAACGGTTGGTTATGGATGACTATCTAATCCGTTTTTTACTGTTGTGTTGGTGCAGAAAAAGACGTTTTTTTGGTGAAAGGGAGATGCGACTGCGGATTAGCTAACTTTGTTTTCTCTCAGTTTTATGTAATGTATGAGAGAGCAAATCAGTCTTGTTCTGATCTTTTATCATGTAAGTTTCTATTCCTTCGGGGAATTCAAAAAACTCAATACAGAAATTATAAGAACTAATCTAAGTTATTATTACTCTCTTGCTCCCTGTGTAACTTGTTTTTGGTTTGATTGGCTAAACCCAAATAGGGTGAAAGTGTAAGATATTACATGAACCTACAAGAAAATGGATGATATTTCCATATGTAATGTACAAAATGGGGATCGTCTCTCTGACAAGAACAATTAGAAGTATAAACATATTAAAACTTAGAGCTTCACATATACATAACAAATGCGAAAGGATGGTCTTGAACACTTGGAGCTTACATATCCAGTGTTCACTTGTTGCTCTTTACCAATTATTAGAGCTTCAACTACTTCGATGGTCAAACCCGTTTTGTCTTTCTTCTGATGAAAATGCCAAACTACTACTTCATGACCAAAATCTAAAGGTAACTCAGATTGTGCGAGGATGGCATTCTGAGGAGAAACAGTTAATTCCCACTTCTTCATTCCAGTTGCTTCCGCTTGGTTCTCCTCACCAGCAGCATAATATACTCTGCAATTACAGAAAAAACTTGAAAAACAAAGAACAAAGAAGTACCTCAGATGATACTGAAGAAAAGACGGATTTTAAAGTCCTTGTTCCTATTGCAAGAGACTTGATAACATACCCATTTTTTTCTCTTCTTTTTCTCATCGATATAGGCTATAAGTTCCTCCTGTCGGACCTTGGCGTCATCTAGAGCCTGCACACAAGCATGAACAATTAAATCATATTCACTGACTGTGCTGTTATATCTTTCTTCACTTTTCTAAAATGAATGTTATGTTAGTTACCTTTTTGGTTGCCGAAAGCTCTTGCTCCAAGGCGTCAACGCGGACCACAGCACTATCAAGTTTTTCCTCCTTTACAGGAGCGGCCTCAGGTTTCGTGGTGAGAATAGTAACCTTCTCCTCCAGTTCAGCCATGCGCTTCATTGCAGAAGAGTAATCAGTGCTGGGAACACCAGCTCCCTCCAAGCCTTGAGGTATCTGATGAAAATCGTGTCAAAAATCAAACATAAAGAATGGAATCCAGGTGAACATAGTTGACGAAATTACAAAAAATTTCCGCGGTATCTCTTTGGATTCCATTATTAAAATAACAGGGATGCTGTGTGTAGGTAAGAACGTCCTGTTTATTTGTGGTTTATGCTTGTCTTTTAGTTTTTCTTCTCGACAGGCTGCAGGTGTGCGGCTGTCCTCTTTGTAGGCAGTTTTTGCGCAGTCTGGTGTCATTGTAGCCCTGCTCAAAACATGACTGTATTTTGTCTCCGGTCACTCACTTTCTTTGTGTGAGCCCGTTTTTAATCTAATTTGCTCTTTCTCGTCAAAAGAAAAAAGGTGAACATGACGTTCTTTTACCGTCATTTTTCAGATATCCCATATTCCCCTAAGTTTTACAGATCAATAAACTCAAACCTAAGTACTATATTGTGCATTGTGTGTTTAGTGTAGCTTGACTTCTTACTTCTTCACGAACAGGAGAGAGCAGTTTCTGAGGCTGTTCTGGTTCTGGTTCTGCTTCAGGTTTAGGTTCAGGTTCTGTATCTGAAACAAACTCCTCTGGAGGATCGCATTCCTACAAGTTGTAGATAATCATTGAGCAAGTATACTGAATACACATGAATATATTTTTTTGAACTTTGAGAATCAGGCTAACCTTCATAACCTCATCATCAACATCGTAAGTTTCCTTCTCATCTGCCTCAGTGTCAACGTTCCTTGTGCAGTTGGCATAACCTTTGTGAACGCGCTAGATTGATTGCATAAGTTTTAAGTTAATACCAAACTAAATGTACGTAAAGGGGTGGAAAATGAGAAAAGAAGAAGAAAGAAGACAGACAAAGAAAGAAACAAACTGATAACCTTCAATGTATCTGGGTCATTCCATGGACCCTTATCTGAACGCATACAACCGCCCTCAACATCAGCGCAAGTACAAGTGCCTCCCAAGAACTCTGGCAACTCACTGTTGCAAAGACAGACACAAACACTCTTAAGAACTCATGATAATAGTTATTAGGAAATGCTCTATCCGGCTATAAATTACTTACTGAACTTACCTAGCATCGATAATTTCAAGCAACTTGCTCTGGTACTTGTTGCCAAGAACCTGGTAAGTAAGACAGTTTACTGGTTAAGTGGATATCCTAGCTAAAATCCAGTAGTCCAATATGAGGAAAATCAAAAATTTCTTACATTAATCTTAGCTGTAGTTTTAGGGTCAAGGAAACCTTTCACGGTATTCCATAACATTCTAAAACCGGATCCAGCGTTGATGATGTACATGCGGCACAATGTCTACAATATGAGAGTACTTTGTTAGAAGATAAAAGAGTCCTTCAGAAATCCAATATAATGGCAGCTTCCAAGGAGTTACAGAAAGGCACCTCAGGGTAATTATCACCATCAACCTTCTGAAGGCATTGAAGCAGCTCTCTTGCCGCTTTATTGAAACTCGTCAGTCCCTGTCTCACAGTTCATGTTGTACTTGTCAATTATGAAGTATAAAAGTAGGAAGTTTAAGCTAATTTCTGCAAAACAGAGTGATTATTATGCACGTACCACACCGTGCACATCGAGAATAGTTGTGCTCTGGTCAATGTGCTTCTTTGCTGCAATTGAACAAGCTGGAAACTTGAGATTAAAGGTCTTTTCGAACTCCTGTACATGGTATTTCATATAACGATCTAACGTTGTAACTTGCAACATCTTGTTAGCATCAATTTGACCCAGTCTCTCAATGTAAACCGGTCGCCCATCCTTATCAACTCCATGATGCCCTTGGGGATAGTGTTTGAGGACTTCATTCAGTTCTTTAAAATCAAAGTCCTAAAAACAAGAAAATCTCTCAGGAAAAATAAAACCAACAAGCCACACAGGATTGGCAAGAAAAAAAAACCAAGGAAGTAGCTCCTAATATGAATGTATCACCTCCAATATTGTGTCAGCTCCAAATTCCTTCCTCCATTGAATCATGTCAGACCACATTTGCTTTGTTTTGTCAATGTCAAATTTCCTAGCTTTCAGAAATCTATAAAACAAAACACAATCAAATGATCAGAGAACGCAAGAATTCGAATTACGCCATTCGTTTACATAGTCGATGAAAGAAGATTTTACCTGAGCATCATATGATAATCATCATGTTTTGCAGGTAACAACTCTTCCAAGATAAGTGCTTGGCGCAATGCATCGACTGCTTGTAGTTCTTCAGCGTCACGTTCATCCTCAATGCATACTGACATAACCCTGCTATTTCTCTTACCCTTTTTCGTCAACGAATTTCTGAATTTTGTCGATGCATTTATTGCCTTTTGTTTCAGAGCTCCGACTTTAGTCTTTCTCTCATCCTCCTCATTTTCAAGACCTGTCATATAACACCAAAATCAATTCTAGATGCCGGATTGATTGAATCCAAAAGGAAAAAAAAAGTCAGAAACTTAACCATTAGGTCTTGCAGATTGCTCGAGGTCTGTCATGATTCTTGTTGGCGAGCTTTCTCCTGTTTACAGGCAAATGCAGCAGGAGATCAAGAGGCTCGCATCAAGATATCAGATCAAAAGCCGTCTCTGAAAAAAAAAAAAAATCTGCATCACCCCCAAAATTGTTATGCAACAATCATATTAAAATTCAACACCAACAACAAGACAACAATTATTAGAACAAAAATTTGTGTATAAGGAGATGATTTACCTTCCAGAGAACCAAAAGAGAGAATGTGAGATTGATAAGAAAAGTGTTGAAATGGCCGAATAATAATGCTCTTATGAAGACCTTATAAGACGGATATCCGGACAGTGAGGAAGACACGACTGCCAACGTGAGGTTGGCAAGATAAAGAAACGCAATTGACAATTACAGATAATATTAGAAACAAGGAGATTTTTTTTGACTGATTCTTTCTTGGCCATCCAATGTAAGGAGCTGACATTCAGTTTTTCTGTTTCTAAGTTCTCATCTTCAATGAATTTTTGATGTCGTAACTGTTACTTAACTAACATCTCTTACACGGTTACACCTCCCGCCATACTCGCCGCAGCACAAAGTCTTTTGGTTACACTTGGCACTTTCTTTGTGCACGCTCGTTGGGGAATAAGTTCTTATTCTTTTGGCATCTCGTCGGATATACTTTTGGCATCTCGTCGGATATACTATGTGCTCTGCACATCGGGATGATTTATATTGATTTATTACATGAAAACATTGAAAAGGAGTCCTACTCTCACCATTTTCTTTTTCTTTTGATGACCACAAACAAGATTAAACTTCATAGGTTTGTGTCTATTGGGACAACTGGGATGCGTAAATAGTGTTTGATCTCTACTTGAATTCTCTTAAGATCACATGTTTGATCACTACTTGAATTCTTTTACGTTACAATGTAATTTTGGAGTTGTCTAACGCATTATACAATGAGATGTTACGGAACCAAGAGATCACATTTACCGATATGATTGGGCCGACGACTAGAGGGCCCGAAGGGAGGGTGTCCTTTTATGACCATTTTTATTTATTTATTTTGTAAAATGAAACCTCACGCAATGATAAATGATTGGAAATAGTTTGGAAGTTTGCACTTGATAATACTGAAACACCCCTTTTTCTTAATCCAATTACTATAACTTTTTGTGTATCCTATTTTTTTAGGGATATAATTGGAAAACAAACTAAAATATAACATATCTAAAAATCCGTGCCTTGAAATTCTAAATTTTATCTTGTTGGAAAGATTTTAAAGACATATATACGCAACGAGTACAAACAACAATATCAGATTTAAAGTTTTTACGAAAATTTCGAAGTTGTATATCCTTTTAGGCAACAATATCAAACAACCACCACAAAAGATGCATAACACATTATACATCTATATTTTAGTTTATGCATCAACTAGTTTTCCGTTGCAACTAACAAAACGATGTATCACTTCTGTTTCAGGAAAAGTGATACTTTCACTTTAGGCACAATTTTCGAAAATTGAATGCATAGCCATTATGCAAACCACCGCAAAGGATGATAACACATTATGTATCCATGTTTTGGTTTATGCATCGACTAATTCTCCGTTTCAGGAAAAGTGATACTTTCACTTCGTTTCGGGAAAAGTGATACTTTCACCTCTTTTTTTTTAATTTATTTTAATTTGGCCTATTGTTAGGAAAAAATGAAACTGTGAAAGTATCACTTTTCCTGAAACTAACTGTGAAAGTATCACTTTTCCTGAAACAGAGGTAGTATATACCTACCCCGCGGAAACGATTATTTGTTTCGTTTTTCTTCGGGCGTCCCTCCTCATCCCGACAACGGTGTTGTAGTTTATGAAAAAGCGGGGGTCTAACAACCACACCCAATATTTCGCTTAACAATCTATATGGACTAATTCCAATATACTATCAAGAGAATCAACTAGACAGTCAGACTCAATCTTAAGAAAAGTATATCAAAGAGTTATATCTCAATTTCTCAATTCAATCTGCAATCAAACAAATAGGAATTTGCGAGCCCGATTGAATATAACAAATAACTTGGACGGTATCAAAAACCAATATCCAAGTGTCAATCAATTTAATCAACAACCAAAGGTTGGATTCACAATTGATTGAACTTACACACAACCTGTGATATTTCAATTATATAAACAAATATAATGCGGAAAAGAAATAACACAGACACCAGAAGTTGTGTTACGAGGAAACCGCAAATGCAGAAAAACCCCGGGACCTAGTCCAGATTTGAAAACCACACTGTATTAAACCGCTATAGACACTAGCCTACTCCAAGTTAACTTTGGACTGGAATGCAGTTGAGCCCTAACCAATCTCACACTGATCAAGGTACAGTCACATTCCTTACGCTTCTAGAACCACGCCCGGATTCTGTGCACTTGATTCCCTTAGATGATCTCACCAACAACTAAGAGTTGGTACGACCTAAAGTCGAAGACTTGATAAACCAATCTGTCTCACACAGAAAAGTCTATTGAATAGATAAATCTATCTCCCACATATAAACCTATGAGTTCTGTTCCGTCTTTTGATAAATCAAGGTGAACAGGAACCAACTGATATACCGCACTTATATTCCCGAAGAACATCCTAGAAATATCAATCACCTCACAATAATCTTAATCGTATGGTAGCGAAACAAGATATTGTGAAATCATAAACGATGAGAGGAAGATGTTTGTGACTACTTTTTATCTTGCCTATCGGAGATTAAATCTCGAGAAAATCCTAGAGAAGATAGTACTCAATCACGATAGAAAACAGCAAGATCAGAAAACGCAACTACATAGAAAATAATTGGTCCTGGATTCACAATCCCAATGAAGTCTTCAAGTCGTTAACCTACATGGTCTCGTGAAAAATCTAAGGTTAAAGGAGAATCGACTCTAGTCGCAACTAGTATCACACAAGAGGTGTGGGGATTAGGTTTCTCAGTTGCTACAGTTCTCCTTTATATAGTCTTCAAATCAGAGTTTGCAATCAATGCTACCTTGGTAACAAAGCATTCAATATTCACTGTTAGATGAAAACCTGATTAGACTCAAGCTAATATCTTTCAACTGTTAGATCGAACTTAGCTTGTTACACACAAATGAAAAGTGACTTCATTTAGATATGAGTAACCGTACCTAAACATGTACACCTTTGTTGGATCAACAATAGTTAACCAAAGTTATCCATATGAACACTTTCATATCAACCTCATTCATCTTAACCATAACTAGTCAAATGACTTAAATGAAACTAGTTCTAGAGTTGTTCAATTGTTTACATTTTCATAGAAGTATACAAGACACAATTGAAGCAAAATCGATTTTGATTCACTCGAATCAAGTCATAAACATTATAGCCACGATTTGCAAAAGATTGCATTCCTTATTATATAAATGTATTAGTTCATGAACAAATTGATTTTAGAACTTATCTTACTCAGGTATGCATACGGCTACGCATACGTAAGTACCCGGACTAAGTCTGGGTTCGCCAGTATGCGAACGAGTACTTATACCTTCTAAACTCAGCAGAAATTCCCGGACCTGAACCTGACACCAGTACGCGTACCGGTATGCGTACAAGGTTCCCGGACTTTCACTAAACCAACCAGTATGCATACGGGTATGCATACTATGGTTCCCGGACTTGGATTACGTATATGCAAGTACGTATATTCTATACTCCATTTCAATCATTGAAACATTCTCGGAAGACGACAATAGCTGTCTCACAGAAACTATTAGCATCAAAGCAATTTTCAAGTGATCGAATGATCAATACAAAACATTCTAAGTCTACATCAAATGACTGTCTCACACAAATCATGTAAGATGTTACAAGGCGATTTTCACATGATCATCTTTTGACTTTCGTCAAGAATATAAGATGAACTTGGTTAAAGAGAAATCTTACCAACACATATTTCGAGAAATATGTAAGCGAGTTAAACTCAACCCGAAATATTAAATGTGCACAATTGAAGTCTATATAGTTATACGACTTTTTTCTCAAATAGGAGATAAAGTAGTCAGACTTTTGAGTGATAGATGAGTTCAAGTCTCAACATACCTTTTGTTGATGAAGTTCCACAAGCTCCCCTTAGTAGTTTTCTTCTTCAATCGATGTACGACGTGAAGTCTAATGCTCAACTACACTTTCTATCCTAATCCGAGACTTAGCTATAAGTAGACTAGAAATCAAGACTTATAGTTTATGCAACTAAACTTGACAAACATGCTTGAGACAACAATGCTTGCGAGTTCGACCGAGCAGTGCTCTAACAATCTCCCCCTTTGTTAATCTTAGTGGCAAAACTATCAATACATATGGATTACAAAATAAGTAAACTTTGTAACTCTCAATCCAAATGTTTGATTTCCTTGGTTCTTCAACATTACTCGAAATCTTTGTCACTTCCAAGTCCTCCAGTGATTCTGGACGTGTTCAACTCAGCATCATCATTGTTGAAGATCCGTAGCTATAACAATGAGAAAACAGTTGTTCTCAGTCATTGTTATACAGTGGCATAGTATTATTACACAACATCAAAGTCCAATTGTATCACAACTTTGAAAACAATACTATGGTGCTATGTATTACTCCCCACTGGTCAATAATTCATCTCACATGAAAACCACTCCCCCTTACATAATGATTCGTAAACCATATGTATTTTTAGTGTGAACTACACATTAATTCTCCCCCTTTTTGTCAATATAAATTGGCAAAGGCACGAAAACTAGTGGGATCCTAATGAAATTTCCATAGAGATACTTCATGACCAAAAGAGAACATATCAAATTTATTTTGATGATTTCACATAGCCAAAACTAGTGTATTCATGAAGGATTTTATAAAGATACAAGAAAACTTCTTCAATGTTCCACAGCCGCACTCCCCACAAAGATTTGGCAATTAAGCACAAGTTCAATTAAGAACTCTCTCCCATAAAATGTCGTTCCCGAAAGAAAAACAAGAGAGACCTTACTTTCACAAGAAAATAAGGATTTCTTTGGACATTAACACATCACGTGAAACATGAATTTGTATCCAAAATACTCAATTAAAGTAACCACAAGAGAACCCATGATTAATTTAATCATAAATAATCACATAAGATAACTTATGGAGCCGCACAACATTTACACAAGGATGTGGATCAGGGAAAGACCAATACTGAGGAATATTCAAAGATTCATTCTATTTTACATCAATATTTGCATAGAGACGTATAATAGACTTAATCTTTGTAGACAAAAGTTCATCCTATCTTTCATCAATATTTACATAATGACATAATAGGCTTAACTTTTGTTGTCAAAAGTTTATTCTATCTTTTATCAATAAAGACATATGATAGAGTTAACTTTTGAGCAAATATGGGACAATGATAGTTCACGGACGCAAACTCACATGTCCCATAACAAGTTGCAATATATAAAACAATAAAGATTAATACTGCAAAATCATCTTCCAGATAAACTTTAGAATTTAAATAAATAAATCTAAAAACAGTGCAAGATGAAAATCGTTGGAAATAGCTATGTGTACTTACAATAATTGTTATTCCAAACCCTAGTTATCCTTCTTAAAAAACAAGAATAAATTCTCATAAGATGTTTCCTAGACATTGTAGAGATTTCTCAGAGCATCTACTGAGAATTCCTTCTCATTATTGAAAAACTCATTGATTATGGGATCGTTCAATTCCTCAAGATCTTTAGAAATATCAGTTAACTCACTAAGTTCTCTTTTCAGTCCACACAAGGTGTTCTTTGTTAGAGACAACATACGTTCATAGTGAGCTATCTTTTCTAAAGATAAAATGATTTGAGATTCAAATCATTTCTTTTGTTGATGAAATCCTTCACCATACCTATAAAGTTATTATCAGAATAACAAACAAACAATAGGCAGTTAGAGGAAGAACCATCATTTTTGGATCTCTTCTTCTTCTTCCTTGAGGAAATGATTCCTTCACAAAGATATTAACTGCTTCAACTGCATCCCTTTTTGTGGTACCTCTAGTCACAGGAGCCATGAAACTGTATCTTTCAATGATAAGAGAAGTGAAGGGCATTTTGATCACAAATGAATATAAATAGACCTATGGACAGCCAAACCCTAGAAGAACTTTGAACATTTTAACAAGAAGATATTTTCTTAACATAAATAAAATAAGAAATTAACTTGAGCAACCTTGATGCAATCCTCATTTTTTCAAGATAAAGGCGAGGATGCAGACATCACTAGTATTAAATAGTGACGGAGTGAGCCGAATGCTCACATATTTTATCACACAGTGATATATCAAGGTTCATCGTATAAACAGACTTCTTACCTCGTCTGAATATAGTTCTTTTGGATTTTTTCTTGTTTTCAGGAATACCCTGTTGATTACACACGGCCAGATTCATTCTTTGCATGTCATTTTGAAGTTTGGCAATCCTTTTGTGATTCCTCTTGAATTTCCAACACTTATCTTGGACATGATTTGCATTTCCACAAAACGAACAAATCAAGGAAGATTTAACGTCTTGCTTATTTGCCTCCTGTTTTTATCACGACATTCATCATTAACTATTCCAAAACCGGTTGGAACAAATGAGTTGTTTGTGCTCACAGTGTTTGTGCTCACAGTTTTGCTTTTGAACCTTAAACCATTTGTGTTTCCAAAAGACTTCTGACCGAATAACATTGCTGAGATTTTGTCAGAACTTCCAGAAAACCTTTGCAGGTCACACTTAAGGGTATTAATCTCTTTTTTCTTCAGAGACAGGGTTATGATGAATTCATCATTAAGACAATCTATCTCAAGATTTTTCACCTGAAGTGATGAATCAAGTTTCTCAAACGAAGCCTTTAGTTGGAGATTTTCTTGGTGAAATTCTCCACACTTATCCAAGAATTAAAAAATCTCAGTGTCAGACTCAAACTCTGAATCCGAATTTGAGTAGGAAGAAGTTTCTGCTGTGAGAGCTGAAAGTTCATTGCACACATCGGAAGCATGCACGATTTTGACAACCTGGGATGATGTTTCTTGTATTGAATCATCTGAAGCATTAACCAGAGACAGACTATTCTCACATCTTTTGCATCTTCTTACAATATCCTTGATCATTTGTGTAATCAGTGATTTATCAAAATCAACATGATAGGAACAACATTCATCATCCCAAGACAAGTTAGAAGATTCACTTGTGTTGGCCACATCTTTGAACGTAGATGTTCTGACTATTTTCTTATCAAGATCAAGTAATTTTAACTTTTCTAACAAGAGTATTTCTGGAAAGAACATCAAGGTTGTTTCCTTCAACGATGGCATGTTTCTTAGAATCGTATCTAGATGGCAATGATCTGAGAATTTTCATCATAATGTCCTTTTCAGGAATAGTCTTACCCAACGCAAAAGATGCACTAACAATTTCAGACACTTTGTGGTTAAACTCATCAAATGAATCTTCATCTGCCATACGAAGGTTTTCCCAATCAGAATTTAGGTTGAAGCGTAGCTTTTTTTGACAGGTATTCCCTTCAAATACGGTTTCTAAGATATCCTAAGCATCTTTATACCGAGCGCACATAGTCACATGGTGCTGAAGATCTGGGGTAATGGCATGGATGATTACATTCAATCCGTCATAATTTTTCTTTGCAGCAAGAATCTCGACAGCATCATAATCACCAATATCCTATGTAATAGTTACAGTGCCTATTGTAAAAACCGGAGGATCATGGCCATTAACAACGTAAACCCATGATTGAAAATCACATGCTTGAGAAAAGGCACGCATAGAAATTTTCCACCATAAGTAATTCGAGCCATCGAAGACTGGCGGTACGTTTATAGAGATAACGCCTATGTCCATAGAGTTAGATCGCTACAAACACAGACTTATAAGGTCTTAAATGTGTTTGCCTGCTCGATACCAATTGAAAAGGCGGGGGTCTAAAATCCACACCCAATATTTCGCTTAGGAATGTGTATGGACTAAATCCGATATACTTTCAAGAGAATCAACTAGATAGTCAGACTCAATCTTAAGAAAAGTATATCAAAAAGTTATATATCAATTTCTCAATTCAATCTGCAATCAGACAAATAGGAATTTGTGAGCCCGATTGAATATAAGAAATAACTTGGACGGTATCAAAAACCAATATCCAAGTGTCAATCAATTTAATCAACAACCAAAGGTTGGATTCACAATTGATTGAACTTATGCACAACCTGTGATATTTCAATTATATAAACAAATATAATGCGGAAAAGAAATAATATAGACACCAGAAGTTTCGTTAACGAGGAAACTGTATATGCAGAAAAACCCCGGGACCCAGTCCATATTTGAACACTACATTGTATTAAGCCGCTACAGACACTAGCCTACTCCAAGTTAACTTTGGACTGGAATGTAGTTGAGCCCTAACCAATCTCACACTGATCAAGGTATAATCACGTTCCTTACGCTTCTAGAACCACGCCGGATTCTGCGCAGTTGATTCCCTTATATGATCTCAGCCACAACTAAGAGTTGGTATGACCCAAAGTCGAAGACTTGATAAACCAATCTGTCCCACATAGAAAATTCTATTGAATAGATAAATCTGTCTCCCACAGATAAACATATGATCTTTGTTCCGTCTTTTGATAAATCAAGGTGAACAGGAGCCAATTGATATACCTGACTTATATTCCCGAAGAACATCCTAGAAATATCAATCACCTCACAATAATCTTAATCGTATGGTAGCGAAACAAGATATTATGGAATCACAAACGATGAGACGAAGATGTTTGTGACTACTTTTTATCTTGCTTATAGGAGATTAAATCTCGAGCAAATCTTAGAGAAGATAGTACTCAATCACGATAGAAAACAGCAAGATCAGAACATGCAACTACATAGAAAATAGTTGGGTATGGCTTCACTATCCCAATGAAGTCTTCAAGTCGTTAACCTACATGGTTTCGTGAAAAAACTAAGGTTAAAGGAGAATCGACTCTAGTCGCAATTAGTATTATACAAGATGTGTGAGGATTAGGTTTCCCAGTTGCTAGAGTTCTCCTTTATATAGTCTTCAAATCAGAGTTTGCAATCAATGCTACCTTGGTAACAAAGCACTCAATATTCACCGTTAGATGAAAACCTGATTAGACTCAAGATAATATATTTCAACTGTTAGATCGAACTTAGCTTGTTACACACAAATGAAAAGTGACTTCATTTAGATATGAGTAACCGTAGCTAAACATGTACACCTTTGTTGGATCAACAATAGTTAACCGAAGTTATCCATATGAACACTTTCATATCAACCTCATTCATCTTAACCATAACTAGTTCAAATGACTCAATTGAAACTAGTTCTAGAGTTGTTCAATTGTTTACATTTTCATAGAAGTATACAAGACACAATTGAAGCAAAATCGATTTTGATTCACTCGAATCAAGTCATAAACATTATAGCCACGATTTGCAAAAGATTGCATTCCTTATTATATAAATGTATTAGTTCATGAAAAAAACGATTTTAGAACTTATCTTACTCAGGTATGCATACGGGTACGCATACCTAATTACCCGGACTAAGTTTGGGTTCGCCAGTATGCGAACGGGTACTCATACCTTCCAAACTCAGCAGAAATTCCCGGACCTGAACCTCACACCAATACGCTTACCGGTATGCGTACAAGGTTCCCGGACTTTCACTAAACCAACCAATACGCATACGGGTATGCATACTATGGTTCCCGGACTTGGATTACATATATGCTAGTACGCATACTATGCTTATATCTAATTGTTCTAAACTCCATTTCAATCATTGAAACATTCTCGGAAGACGACAATAGGTGTCTCACACAAACTATTAGCTTCAAAGCAATTTTCAAGTGATCAAACGATCAATACGAAACATTCCGAGTCTACATCAAATGACAGTCTCACACAAATCATGTAAGATGTTACAAGGCGATTTTCACATGATCATCTTTTGGCTTTCGTCAAGAATATAAGATGAACTTGGTTAGAGTGAAAGCTTACCAACACATATTTCGAGAAATATGTATGCGAGTTAAACTCAGCTCGAAATATCAAATGTGCATAATTGAAGTCTATATAGCTATACGACTTTTGTCTCAAATAGGAGATAGAGTAGATAGACTTTTGAGTGATAGATGAGTTCAATTCTCCACATACCTTTTGTTGATGAAGTTCCACAAGCTCTCCTTAGTAGTTCTTTGTCTTCAATCGATGAACGTCGTGAAGTCTAATGCCCAACTACACTTTCTATCCTAATCCGAGACTTAGCTATAAGTAGACTAGAAATTAAGACTTATAGTTTTGGCAACTAAACTTGACAAAAAAGCTTGAGATAGCAACGCTTGCGAGATCGACCGAGCAGTGCTATAACAATTTATATATACCGTAATTCGAAAACTAGGAATCTGCTTCGTTATTTTAAATCCTCGTCCAAACTCAATAGTTACCATTGGATCTTACGACCTAAAAAGTATGCAACATAACCCTCTGCCGTTATAACACAAAAGCTACCGGATGACTTCAAATTGCTACGAGATCCAAAATATGACTGTGCCTTGCAAATCATTACGCGACCCAAAATTTTTCCTTACGACCAAAATGTGCCTAATCACCGGAAACTTTCCCGTTGACCCAAATGTACTCTTTCATCCTGAAAATTCATCACTTACTTAAAATCTACTCCCTGGCCAATATGCATAGATTTATCCCTTTCATCTGAAATATGAAATCTATTATTGGGGTTGCATCGGTTGGGTTTTTGGGGCTGACTAACAGGAAAAAAAAGGAGTCATGGAGTAACATAAACTTTTAATTTTCCGAAAATCCCAGATTTCCAGCCGTCGAACCTGTTTACAACTGGGAAATCATGAATTTTGGTCTGTAACGGTGAGCTACGACTTGGTTATCATGAGCTTCTAGCCGTAAAATGGGACTTACAGCTGAAACGATAAATACTATCGTCCGTAGGTACATTGTTACGACCAGGTTTTTACCCATGTTGCATTGAAATATTTAATCAAATTTAATGTTGTCTACGCTGGTTAGGTTATCTGGTCGTAACCTATGATTTGACTGGTTTAGTCGTAATTAAGTATTAAATGTCCATTAATATAGTCGGCGCTGGTTAGGATACCCCCGACGTAGACGCATATATGGTTGGTTTTCCGGGTCGTCAAACAAATCGTCCAATAAGTCTCAGGACTGTCTAAGACTAGGAATCATAGTCATATTTATCTGTTCCAGTTTGGTTTTAACCTGACGTCCTAGCCGTACTTTGTTATTTTTGAATTTTTCTTCCACTAAAGGTGTGTTTTTTTTCTTTTCATTTCCATAGATACAATTGAAGATCAACCCACATCTATTGCTGTTTTTCAAGAGGATACAAGTGATCACAATGCAAACAACATTAAATGGACAGGTAAAAAATATGCAAAAAAGTGGGTTCCAGAACCAGGGTTGTAAAAGATGTGTATCATAGTCCAGAATGTGTGGTTTATGAGTCAAGTTGTCTCCAGTTTCCATAACCATCCAATTCTCGGGTATGGGAAGTCTTTTCAGCAACCACTACCATATAATCAGTAGAATCACTAATAATTTGTGTTCCCGACAACTCATTAATTAAATATCTTAGTTTTGTTCTTAAAGACTTCTTTCACAATTTTTGCTATATATTGCTTATTTGGTATCTGATCATCATCTTTCTCATTCTGCTGCTACAGTTTTTGTTTTAGCTATACTGGGATGACGCTTGCATTCATATGGACTGTGGCCAATCGATTTACAAAAAGTACAAAATGAAGGCATTCTTCATAAGAAAAATAAGTTATGAATTAATTTGAATTATTCTCTCTCAACTCTCAGAAAGATCGACTTCGACAAGAACTCTAGCAAAGTGACCGTAAGCTTGGGTAAGTGTGTTATCATCCATGTTTAATGGTATTTTAACGACACTAACAATCTTCAACATGGTTTTCTTACGACCGTATTTATCGCTTACGCCACAAATATGCGACCCAACCTGAACTATAAGGTTTCTATTTGATCTTCAGGACTGAGATCTATAGTCCAACATTGCAAATGAAGCATACATGGTCCCACAGAGAATGAACCAACAGTTCTTTTTACAGAAGTTGGCTCTAGAGAATTAAAACAAAAAACACAAATAGCCTCTAGCTACCCAAAAGGTAAATTAACCAGAAGATATCAGAAGGCGAAATTCTTCTTTATATATGTCTTTAGTCTTCAAAGGTGGAGTACACTTTTTAAAGATTAAATGACCACTCAAGTTGTTTTTACATTCCTCAACAACTTTGAGATACTCATCTTCAGATATTTTGATGGAGAGAACATTACTGTTGATGCAGGCATGTCACCGAGTTGAAGAAAGAATATGTGTGAGTTTAGGGTCGGTTACTATCTAAGCTGTTGATGAAGGATTTTTGATAAGGAAAAAAATTGTAATATTACCTTTGCCCAGCTGCGAAAATATGAAATAAATATGTATGAGTTTCTGACTTGGCATTAGAATTATAGATTTGTACTTCCATGTTGTATTCCGCAAGAGAATTAAAAATGTGTATCCAGCTAATGGCCATACCTGCAATATTATAGAATTTCACTCGGCTGAACTCTCAATATTTTATGCACTGATATAGTAAATGTCATCAGTGTAAACTGATTATATAAATTATAAATATTCAGAATGAGCCTTTATGCCATTTTTAGATAAAAATATTATCAAAACAATGTTATTTAGTTTGAACATCACTTCGAGTCGTAAAACTTCCACGACAGAATTCCTTGAATGTTCTACAAACGAAATGTCAACGCCAACTACGCTTGGCCATGACTAAGCTGCCAAATCAGCATGGCCAATATCCCGAGACAACATTGGTCGCGTCCCACAGCTAGGCCAACGTCCCGGGACGATATTAATCGCGCCCATAGCCAGGCCGACATGGCCAACGTCCCGGGACAATATCAATCGCGTTCCATAGCCAGGCCGACATGGCCAGTGACCTAGGCCAACATGGCCAGTGACCTAGGCCAACATGGCCAATGTCCTGGGACAATATTTATCGCGCCCCATAGCCAGACCGATATGGTCAGGGACCTAGGCCAACATGGCCAACGTCCCGGGACAATATTAATCGCGCCCCATAGCCAGACCGACATGGAGAGTGACCTAGGCCAACATGGACAACGTCCCGGGACAATATTGATCGCGCCTCATAGCCAGGCCAACATGACCAACGTCCCATGGCCATGCCATGACTTGACTAGCTATCAACTTGGTACCCCGCGCCACGACTTAACTATCAAATAAACTCGTCCATACCCCGCGCCACGACTTGGCTAGCTATCAACTTGGTCGTTTTACGCCATATCGACTTGCTAGATACCAACTTGGATGGTGTCCCATGCCACCAAACGCCCCAAGACAACATTGGATGGTGTCCGACACCACCAAATCTCCTACCTTGGCCAAGTTGGACGTGCCTCTCAGGCCATGATATTGTTATGACACCTTTGTGTATTATTCTAGCTACAATAATCAAATATTCCACTAGCGTGTCATAAATACGCCATTATCATAAGCTTGCAAACAATGCCATTTTATGACAAACTTCTTATTAGTGATACATAACCGTGGAATTGAGTTGTCTCTTCAAGCTAAGTCACTTCGACAAAGTCTGGCTAGCTTAGGCTGATTACTTAGTCAAATACACCGTGAAAATATGAAATAACGATGTGTGAGTTTCTGACCCGACATCAGAATTATAGATTCGTGCTTCTACGTTATATTCCGCAAGAGAATTAAGAATGCATATCCAACTAATGGCCACAATGGCCTTTAATATACATGCAAGATTTTAGAGTTTCACTCGTATGAACTCTCATTATTTTATGCACGGGTATACAAATTGTCAT
Source organism: Papaver somniferum (assembly GCF_003573695.1). Taxonomy (NCBI): domain Eukaryota; kingdom Viridiplantae; phylum Streptophyta; class Magnoliopsida; order Ranunculales; family Papaveraceae; genus Papaver; species Papaver somniferum. The sequence goes on from NC_039358.1 coordinate 59,961,507, forward strand.
CAATGTATACTGATGATATAAATTATAAATATTCAGATTGAACTTATATGACCATTTTTGGATAAAAGTATTATCAAAAACATGCTATTTAGTTTGAACATTACTTCGACTCCCATAACTTCCACGGCTGAATTCCTTGAATATGTTCTACAAACAAAGTGCCAATGCCAACTACGCTTGGCCATGGCCAAGGTGTCAGGCCAAATAACTAAGATAAGTTGTGAAATCATCTTGGCCAACATCCCGGGTCAACATCGGTCGCGTATTATAGACAAGTCGAAATGGCTAGTGACATAGGCCAACATCCCGAGACGATATTAGTCGTGCTCCATAGCCAGGCCAACATGGCCAATGTCCTAGGCCAATATGGCCAACGTCCCGAGCAAATATTAGTCGCGACCCATGGCCATAGCCAGGCCGACATGGCCAGTGACCTAGGACAACATGGCCAACGTCCCAGGACAATATTAATTTCTCCCCATAGCCATGCCGACATGGCCAGTGATCTAAGCCAATACGTCCAATGTCCCATGACCATGACACGACTTGGCTAGCTATCAACATGGTGCCTTGCGCCACAATTTGACGAACTATCAACTTGGTGCTACGCGCCACGACTTGACTAGATATCAACTTGGTCATAACCTGCGCCACGACTTGGATAGCTATCAACTTAGTTGTTTTATGCCATATCGACTAGCTACCAACTTGGATGATTTCCCACGCCACCAAACGACCCAAAACAACATTGGATGGTGTCTGGCACTACTAAATCTCCAAAGTCGCCTTGGCCAACTTGGTCATGCCTCCCGGTCCATGGATATTTCTATGGTACCTTTACGTATTATTACGGCCAGCATAATCAAATATGCCACTAAAGTGCCACAAATACGCCACTATCATAAACTTGCAAACAATACCATCTTACGGGCAAACTTCTTATTAGTCACATGTAACTTTGGAACTAAGTTGTCTCTTCAAGCTAAGTTATTTCAACAAAGTCTGGCTATCTTAGGCTGATTACTCAATCAAATACATCGTGGAAACCTGGACAAAAAATAAAAAAAAAAAACAGTCCATGACTCTACTAATTCCTATGAGAAATCAAAAACATGTTACGTGGAGGAATTATTTATTGGTATTGGTCTGGTGGTTTACAGCAACGTGCGGCGTGGTAACATCCCATGATAAGGAAATAACAAGTAGTGGTGACAAGTAAGAGTAGTTAAAGGAAGTAACAAAGTAATAGAGTAATGGATTACATGTTTCTGGAAGCTTCCCTAGCATAATTGTCGTGGCTTTACCATTAACTCTACTATCTCCATCTCTCCATCTCTTCACGACTTCCATTAATTATACGGAAACAGTGGGTGTCCCCTTACAACTATAAATAGGCACCTTTGTCTATTCAAAAAATCAGAACAATCTTATCATTCTCAATCTCTGTTTCTTTCATAGTTCGACAACCTCACACACAACAATTCAATCACATTGATTTCCTCAACTTTCTTTGCTTTCCCTCCCCTAAGATCAACCCATCTTCTCTCTTTGTAACCGAAGCAAAACGCGGATGCCCAATTTCTTGCTTTGGGCTTGTTTTCTACGATTTTTATTTTTGAACCTAAAGAAAGTACTTTTATAGTATATTGTTTTACCTATGAGTAATTTTTGGGTATTAACATCAGCATAAGAGATGATTTTTTCCGTCTGAACATCTAGAGCAGTAGTACTTGAAGCGGTATGTTAGGGCTAGCTAACAAAGGATCAAGAAGCATAATATCACCATGATCTCTGAACGACATCATGGTGAAAAGATTAAACGCGAGAAAAACTCTAGAAAAAAAAAAAGTATTTTTCTCTCTCATAATAGCGAAATTTACGGAGAATCTTTCCCAAAAGCCTATTTGTCTCTGTATTGAATTAAGATTTGTTAAATTAGACTTTGGATATTGAAGATTACTTCTAAAAATCTAACCTTTATTAATTTTTCATCTGGAAACAACGAGAGACTGAGGCAGTTAAAAGTAAGGGTGTGCAATTGCACACCCTGCTAAACTGGATCTCAAACCTAAATTTTCTAAGATTTTGGGATCCTAAGCCTATTTTTGCTATCTTGCACCTCTAGAAATATTTTGTTTCCCCTTAATAGAGTTTCTGGCTCCGCCCCTAATAATGTCCCACAAGAGTGGAAAATGTCTTTAATAAAATCTTCATATTGGATGACCTTCGCCATTAGCACTAGAGATGTTGTTAATGACTCAAAATCTGTATTCTACTCCCTCCGTACCATATATATAGGGGGAGGGACCAATTCTCTTAGATTAAGAAATTTTTTTGATTTTATAAATTTCTACGTTTTTTCCTGTTTTACCTTTAATTATATTCCCAATGTCAGAGACATATACTCAATTATGATGATTCTCAAACAAATAAATATAGGTCATGTAAGTAAAAAATCGTTTTGAAATTTGGGCTCCGCCACTATAGTGATAACAAGGAAAAATGAAAAGTCTGCCTATATAATAGGTACGGAGGGAGTAACAATTATGCAAAACTCAATATTAATTGCACTAAATAAAGAGTGGGTAATTTTATTTTTAACTGGGTAGAAAAAAAATCTACCACTCCTGAATCAAGGAATAGCCTAACATAATACTCGAACGGCTCAATGATTTTTCTTTGATAATTATATTGTACGGTGCAAGTGGCAGGATTTAACAATATCAAGAGTCAAGAGTCAAATACTTTTCTGGAATCTGGGGTGGATAAAATGCAGCTGGAATTCTAGGCTAGTTTAAGACAACTCGCCAAAAGAAAATTAAATGTTGGCGGTTTTTTTTATTATTTCCAGTTTGGTCTTATTTGTTTGTTACTTCTCTTTATCTTTCGGAAATGTTCATCTCCCTTCTCCTGTTCAGTGCTTACTTCAAGCTGAATCAGTTAAGTCAACAGAGTCAATCCCCAATCATAGTTAAGCACTTAAGCTTAAGCCTCACATGTTCTGGTTTTCATTTTCTGTACCCAAATTCTCAAATTCAGTTAAGCTTTGAACAGGCCAAGAATCTATGCAGTGAAGCTGTATCAAACAAGAAAGTATATTCAGAAAACATACTGGACCGTTGACTTGGTTCCGGCGCACATTCCATCCGCTTAATAGGTCTGTAGATCATCCTCTATAAGGTGATCTTGTAGTCTCATTAAGTTTATAAATTTCATTCACTCATTAATTTTGTTCAACTCCTGGAATTTGCAAACAGGGTTCTTAGTTTCTTAAATCATCACCAGCTGTTGGATAATTTCTCAAGCATATGTGTGTACTGATTTACTAGATGCTCTTAATTCATAGTTGCTTCTATCCACCTTCAGGTAGTACTATTTATTTGGATACACTTTCATGGACCTTCCGAATGGCGCAAGTTCGAAAAGGACGTATGAAGTTGTTGTTGCTGCAACTCGAACGTTGGGCATTATTAAAGATGGGAATTTACATGGAATTTGCCTACTGTTGCAAAATTCTACGATGATGTGACCACCGCGACGGATCCTTCAAAAATGAATGCAGTTATAATGGGCAGGAAGTCATGGGAAACAATTCCCGTTAAAGATCGACCGCAATTTGGTCGTTTGAACGTTGTATTAACTCGTTCCAAGAGTTTTGATACTGGAATCAGTACTACTGAGAATGTTGTAATTTGCGGTATCTTGGTTTCAGCTTTGGAATTGTTAGCAACATCTCCTTATTGTTTGTCAATTAAAAAGGTGTTTGTTATAGGAGGTGGCGAGATTTTAAAGTGAGTACTTCTTCTGTTTTGTGTATCGTCTCAATTCAGGATTCTCTTTTGATTCTCTATAGCAATAATTGTGATGTTTTCGAGTGTAGGGATGAACTCAATGCACCCAGTTCTGATGCTGTCCACATAACTGAAATTGATGCAGACATTGAGTGCGACGTCTTCATTCCTCCGGTTGATTTGTCACAGTTTCAACCTTGGTATTCATCTTTTCCAATTGTAGAAAATAAGATGAGGTATACTTTTGTGACATACGTCCGTGTCAAGAAATCTGCAGGGGAGTCTAATGCTGTAAAGGCGGATTTTGAAAGTAAACTTGATTCTGAAAACTTCTCATTTCTACCCAAAATGATTTTTGAAAGACATGAGGAGCTCTTGTACCTCCGCTTGGTTAAAGATACCATTTCAAATGGTATTCCGAAAGAAGATAGGACCGGGACTGGAACTCTGTCGAAGTTTGGTTGCCAGGTATTACCAGAATGAGAAAAGTCTAGTACAACAGGAATAAAGCTCTTCAACATTTCATTTGATATTATGTGCAGATGTAATTTGTATGCATTCTAATTTAGCTTTTGTTATTCTCCTGTCCTTTTACACTAGATGCGATTTAATCTGCGGAAAACTTTCCCACTTCTGACGAGTAAGGTATTACTTTCCCCTTTGTGCACCTAACTTCATGATTGGTGCTAGTCGGAATTTTGTTTGGACAGAGAGTATTTTGGCGAGGTGTTGTTGAAGAACTTTTGTGGTTCATCAGTGGTTCAACAAATGCAAAGGTATTACCATATATCCCTGTGAAATTATTCAGTTGTTTGTAAATGACTGAGTTGACCAGCTTTATGAGCGTGGTTGATTTGGGATTTGTCCTGGACAAGTTTATTTGTTTCAGTAAAGAGTTAAATTTTATTTGGTGCAGAGATGTTTTTGAGTGGAACAGGATTCAACTAATGTTTCTTGCGTCTGTATTGACAGAAACTACAGGAAAAGGGGATTCACATTTGGGATGGGAATGCAACCAGAGATTACCTGGACAGGCAACTACACTTGACCTATCTGACACTACAAATGAACTACCTTAATTGGTCATTCAAATCTAATTGCTTTGTTTTGTATTCTCAGTGTTGGATTACAAGAGAGGGAAGAGGGTGATTTAGGACCCGTATATGAGTTCCAATGGAGACACTTTGGTGCAAAGTACACTGACATGCATGCTGACTACACTGGGCAAGGTTTTGATCAGTTGTTAGATGTGATTGACAAGATAAAGACTAAGCCTGATGATCGCAGAATTATTTTGTCAGCTTGGAATCCATCGGATCTCAAATTAATGGCACTTCCACCATGCCACATGTTTGCACAGGTTAGCATATTACCAGTTATTCATTTTTCTAACTTCTTAGTATCTTTTATCCTTCATAGATAATTCGAGTTATCTTCCGTTTTCTGCAGTTCTACGTAGCTAACGGAGAGCTGTCCTGCCAAATGTATCAACGTTCTGCCGACATGGGTCTTGGTGTGCCATTCAATATTGCTTCTTATGCTCTCTTGACACGCATAATTGCTCATGTTTGCGGTAAGCATTTTATATGGATCCTCTAAACCAGATTGAGTTTAAAAGCTTGTGTCTATCTTTTTTAATGCAAAACTTGTTATTTTTCCTTTGTGCACAGATCTTGTTCCTGGTGATTTCATTCATGTGATAGGGGATGCTCATATTTACAATAATCACATTAAACCTCTACAACTTCAGCTTCAGAAACTTCCCAAACCCTTCCCAGTGAGTAAACTGAATATACAAGGAGTTTTATTCATTTTTTTCCTTTTGTCATTGTCAAGTTATCTTCAAAATTTCAATGCAGGTATTAAAGATCAACCCACAGAAGAAGGATATAGATTCCATTGTGTTGTCTGATCTCAAGCTTTCGGGTTATGATCCACATGAGAGAATAGAAATGAAAATGGCAATTTAGTATTCTGTATTCTCTTAATGATCCAGTATGGCAAATCTAGATTGAATAAAATTATGACTCATACTTTATTAAGATGAAATAATAAGCTGAATCTCTTTAGCCTCACAGTTGTGTTTGTTTAAAATATCTAAGAAGAACATTATATGTTACATAATGGAACATGGCGAGACGGGTTCATAAGCAGGATCAACTACTTGAACATACATATTGTATGGCTGAGGCTGAGGTATAGGCGGAGGCGGGTAATAACCTTCATATACCATCATGGATGTATTCTTTTGCTCGAGCTTCTTCCCATCATTATTAGGCTTCTTGTTGTCAGCCTTCTTATCTCCATCAGCCTTTTTGTCACCACCGCCACCAGCTTTCTTGTCCTCAGAAGGCTTTTTCGCATCATTTGGTTTTGGTGGGGGTGGTGGAGCTCCAATGCTCACGATTTCTGCAGATCTTACACTTTTCCTTGCGCGAACTACTATTTTGTAAGGATCTGCATCGCCTGTAACTGTTAAAGTACTCTTTGCTGCATCCACTTCAATCTTATCCACACCTAAGAACAAAAATTCAATTAACAATGCTGTAACAATGCATAACTAAATCACTGCACGGATTAATTGAAATCACATCGTATAATTTACCTTGTAATCCAGTGACAGCCTTGAGTACCTTTTTCCTGCATTTCGGACATGAGAAATCTATCTTCAAAACAGTCCTTTGCACCATTGAGAATGAAGTTGTTGTTCTTCCTTTGTCGCTCAATTCCAAATGAAACTATTCAGATTGAGAATTAGAAAGGCTTTATATATTAAAGGTTTCATCATTTGGTTGTTCGCCTTCCCCAACAGTCAATAATTGTGATCAGGGAATAATTACTTTCAGTTACTGAAATCTTGACCGTTTTCTATCTTTTCGGGTGTGTGTATTTTTTTGGATTTTCTATTTTTTGTTATGGACCGGTCACTAGAAAACAGAATGTAGGCCCAAGAAATGCAAGAAATGCTTCTAATTAGCAACTCAACAACCCTGGAGGCTGGAGTCACACTCATGTGAAGTATGGTGCACCAGTTACTCCCAGTAGTTAACCAATAATCCCAACTGCAGAACTAGATAAAAAATAAGAAGAAAAATATCCCAAACCCAAACTGCATAATGCTGCACTACTTGTTTGCCATCCAGAACGGCTGAAAAGACCAGTATGCAAATCTTGAAGCTTTAAGACCAAATGATTTTTTCCTTTTTTTTTGGTGAAGTTGGAATTTGGGTTGGCTGTCATAATCAATGTTAAAAGGTCTCTGCAAAGTGTTTGTTCTTGTAAATGAACAAACATGTCGAACCATTGTAGGCAAGAAAGAGAATTGTATGCTTTATGTAGGTCACTTGCAAATGAAAACCAACCTGTTGAACAAAGGTTGACAAGAAAGTGAAGTGTTTGCCTTGTAGGTCAGTTGTGAATGAATAACCAACATGTTGCAACCAAGGTTGAACTTGAAACTATCCCTACAAAGCTCACTTTTAGCGAATTAAATTTGATGCTACGTTGAACTCTAGACGATATTGACACCTGCAAACGAATTCTTTATTTTGATTTAAGCTGTCGAATAAAGGCTCAAGTTGTCGCGTTGCATATAACGTCTACCTAGCGCGATCATTGTGATCTTTATGTTCATATTATATGTGTTCTATGGAGACAATTGCAAATTAACATACCCCACTGGTCCAAAGTCTTTATCTTCCTTGATGTTCATGATTAATCCATCTTATTTTATTCATATAAATCCTCGTGTGAGCGTTGTCATGAATCGATCGCTGTCCAGATGTGAAGGGTAACCTAGTCCAGTATCGATCGAGTAGTCGTTTGTTGTTAAATTTCCAATGGGAACCACATCAAGAACTAATAAATTTGACAAGCTGTTCAGTGTAATTAGTCCAAGGGGAACCACCATAAAGCAACCTCAAATGCTTAGTAATTGTCAAACTACACTATCAATGACCCAATACTAGCTAATGCCACGAAAAATGAGACACATTGCCAAAGAAAAATCATGTATATGCACACTTGCTGCAGTATAATGCATGTCTCTAATATAATGCATGCTTACCACTAAGATTAGTGGTTAAGTAAACCAACTGCTAATTCTAGCCTAATCATTAGCTTGGAAGTCAGCATTGAGTTCTACTCTTACTTGTAGAAGCTCCATAATATTGTATCTGTAATCAGGTACTAGGTTTTGTACTTTTAAGTTTTAACTCCAAAGATTTCACTCTGACATAAAAATAGATAAGAGTACTACTAATGTCAGGTCTTACACATACTGACAGATAGAATTTTCAAGCTTTCAGTTATATTCTGACATGCCAGATATGTGTGTTCAGATCAGATAGTACTAATGAGAGGTAGAATTCTTGAGAATCATTGCAGTACTTGTACTTCAGATTCAGTAACTCATAATGTTTTCACTTTTAGACTCATTAGTTGAAGGCCCTACAGTGGGCATGGGTTAGTTCTGCTTGTAGTTATTGCCACACTGCACCAATGGAAATATCAGTTATTGCATTTTTATTTTTACCCACAAAAAATGAACCAGAAAACCAACCACCACTATGGGGTTTTCAATTATAGATTTAGATTGAAGAAGAAGAAGAAGAACAATGATGGACCTTATTAAAATTTGTTTGAAAAATAAAGATACTCGTTACATTGAAATCTAGGGAAATCATACTGCGTACATTCGGAAAAGCTTGAGATGAAATGAAGTACTAGATATGATATGCATAGAATGAAACTAGTTACCCAAAGAGCTAGAGATGTCAGCTCCATTGAAAATGTGGTCTGGGAATTTTGAAGAAAGCATTGAAAAGATCTGACATGGTTTATAGGATTGAACAAGGATGGTGCCATTCTTCACCAACAACATACCAAACATCACACCTCTGACATGTCTTTGGAAGATATGGACAAACATCCTTCTTCAAATCATCTTTCTTCTCTTCTGGTTTAAAAGGTCCTATACTAACAAACTCAGCGGTTTTTTTGAATTTTCTGACCTTTTTAATGATATCAACAGGATCAGCCGGTCCAACAACTGTCACCGTACTTTTTGTAGAGTCCAGGGCTATAGAATTTATCCCTTCTACTCCTGCAACTAACTTCATTACTTTCTTCTTGCACTTTGAGCATAAAAGATCTACTGACACCACACTTTTCTGCACCTGCAATGACAAAGTGAATAGTTAGTCAGTCAGTCAGGTTCCATTTATTACTACTACTAGTACTATCCATCCTAGCTGAAAAATAATGAACAAAATAGAGGAATATAAGAAAGATGAGATCTATGAAATCTAGTAGTACAGGTTCTGGTGAAGGTGTCAGTTTTGCAGGGAATGGACAGACAAACATAAAGAAGATGAAAATCAAGAGCTAAAGAAAGACGGAATAAAATAAAAGTATAAAGAAGAGAACCTTTGACATGGTTGTCTTAGTTCTATGAGGGAAAAACTATAAAAAGGAAACTGTTGGATCAGCAATGCTTGTTGCTATATAAAAAGACTCAATGTGGGGTCCAAGGTTTTGGGTTTGGCCTTCAGTTTTAGACATGTCCATTATTTCCAAAAAAAATTGCCACGCGATTTTAATCTACCAGCATCACAACCAACCATTGTAATATGAACAATCCAGTTTATTTGGGTAAGTTTTTATTTATCAAGTGATTTTGCAAGTATCATCACAACCAATAGATCGAAAATGCTCCAACAGCGCGCAAGCAAAACAAATTGCAGTAGTGCATATGAGGCACAGTAATATTGTTACTTACATGAAGGGAACAAAGTTCCACTTGCATATGTAGAATTGGTGAGAAAATGGAAAATTGGTTGGAGACTTGTAACGAAGGTGCATTGATGCTTGGACTATACAAGTAAATGCTGGTATGTCAGAAGGTGTTCTTAAATTGGGCCACCAATTAGCTCTTATAACATTTACTCTCACCATCTCGGATCCAACACCACCACACAATATGAAACAAGAGAAGTAATGGAATGTAAGAATCAAGAGAAAACCAAGATTGAACAACACAAAAAAGAGATCAGTAGAAAAATTTGGTCATCTAGAATTCACCAAATTTTTATTACTTGTTTTCATCTCCATTTTTTTCAACTTTGCATGTTGGAGTTGATTAAAGCATCCAGCTAACATTATAAATGAGAGAGCACGACAATTCAAAATCATTGAAGTTGCAATCCATCTCTCTAGTCTAGATCTTGAAAAAGAGAGAGAAGAGAAGTTCGGTAGCTGAAATATCATTTTCAGCAGTGAAGGATTTCTTATGTTCCTCCTTTCCTCTCAGGAAACTATGCATTCTACTCCGCAATTCCTCCCTGATGGTAAATTCAATGGCCACATGAAAATAACAGTGTAATAATATTTTGGTGATGCCGCAGTGCACATGGTACATACGTACTAGAAATTAAAAGCTTGGGACAGCAAATGAAAAACCTTAACAGCGTGGTCCTCGACCGTCCGTCCTTAAGCCCCCAATTGACAATGGTGATCTATTACTTCTAGTCTTATAGCTCTTAAATTGACAAGCTTCAGATGTAAGAATGATTATCTAGATTTTATAAGTAAAGGCAATCATCTAGCTACAGCACTTGCTTTATTCAGTTTTAAATCCTCATGGGATTTCACTCAAAAAGAAAAACGTCCTAGTAAAGAGGTTTATATGAACCGAACCAGCTAACTTAACCATTTGCATAATCCTTCAAAATAGCTGTTAAGTACACTATTGTTACAGTTCTAGCAACCTACCAAAAGCTATGAAATAAAAGCTTCACGCATCTTCATTAGATTTAATGTAACTGGGTAGCTCCAAAATACTTCATTCCTGGGAATCAGGAAACCCATGTACCGCCGTCTCCAATCTGTTGTAGCATCTAACTATCTTCTGATCCAACTCATAGTAATATTCCATCTTCTTCAAAGGTTTCATGTCTAGGTCAATGAAATAAGCCTGCAACAAAAGAAACAAGCTAGTTTTTGCTTCAAAAAAATAAAATAAAAATATTAACTATTTTAAAACGTAAAATAGATAAGACTTGCTAAAGAAAATGATGAGGCACAATCGCTTTGCTAAACAGGAAAGAAAGATTACATCAATATTGCAGTAAACCATCAACTGCCAATTTAAAGTCTTAATAGAGACTTCAGGAAGTAATATTACCTTATATTCGAATAATTGGTTAGTTGAATCTAAGAGTATGGTGTTATATGAGGACACTTGGTCTCCTTCTTCCCTCGGTCTGAAGCTGATCATCATACTTAAATCTTTTGCAGTTGCAGCTATCAGAAAGCCCTTCACAATCTCTATGCTTTCTTCTGATGAAAGAGAATGCAACGACGAATAACGTTGTGAGAGTTCATTATCACCTAGATCTTGACACACCCTGCAAGGCTGTGAAATAACATTGTAATATGCATGGATTGCTCCTTCTATGTCGAGGAAATCACGTTTCTGAGCTTCCAAAAGATGATTTAGCACCCCTGACTGGAAAATTGCCTCAGACACGAGATCTAAGAATTCTGTTTTCCTCTGGCCATACTCTGCTTGGATTACATCTCCAATCTTATCTTCAAATGCCTCGTTGCTTTTAACAGTAGTATCATCTGTCCCACCACCCAAGCCCCCGAAAATGAGATTGCCATTTAAGAATACACGAAAATTGTTTTGCGGGGTGGTAAAGAGTGACTTCAACGCCCTGCTTATTCTTTCAATAGACCCAGAAAACAGATCAAGAGGATCATATTCACTTACTCCTGACGTCTGACAAACCAGTTTGGAACATGTATTTTAGTACATAATCAAATTTCGAAAACAACGATCAATATTCTTAACAACCTGGCATAATCATTTCTGTGATACTCCCATTAACTAATATTCATAATTTAAGATTTTGACAATGACAAGGATTTCTTCAATGTTAGTTACTGTATTATTGCATGTTTGAGAGAGTGGAACCAGTCCTACAGATTTCTTTTTGTTATTGTTATTGTTTTTGTTTCTGTCATTCTGTTTTCATCGAAGGCCTTCCGGTAATTTGAACTCAAAAGAAAGAGTAGGGTTTGAACTTGTCACCTCTCCTCTATGAAGCTTCAAAGCTTGGTGCATTCGGAAACGAGATATGGTCCTTTTGAGAGCATTTCCTTCAGCTAAGAATCTTGAACATGGAAGACAACCCCATTTTGGCTGCTCCCTAAAATACAAATAAGGAATCAAAAAGAAAGAGTGGAATGCATTTGCAGAAGAGCCTAAGAAGGTAAGTGAAGAACCTTTATTTCCACCGATATGCAAGGGACCTCTTTACGAATACCTGATAAAAACAAAGAACCCCATATCTTGTAAGAATGACTAAGACAACTGCACACCATTTAAGTTAACCTTATTCAGGTAGATATGCTGATCCTTGGATAAGTTAAAGGATAGATAACATTGCAGCCTATGTTCAACAAATATAGAAGTTGGCAACTAAGTATCTAAATAGATTTGTCAAGGGAAACATGTCACTACTGGGTCTCAAAATATTTTTAACATCTCCAAAGCAGTCAACAAGTAACGATCATAAAAATACACATTAAATATCTATTAATCGCAAAGTAAGGCTAGTATATACCATCTGGAAAAACGATATGATCCGAGATAAGAAGTGCAGAATCACAAAGGATATTAACCTTGGCAGCGTCAACTCTCCAACAAGGACGTTCACAGAGATGGTCCTTTTCTATGGCTTCCAAGAATCCACGAGACACAGAGACACGTACCTGTGCGATGTGGCAAGAATAAACTCAAACATGCTTCTGGTAATTCTAAGGAATAACATGAAATCTCAGATTTATATCTTCGTGAGAGAAGGATCACCCTAAAAAAGTTGCTAGGAGACATCATACCAAAACTGAGTTTATACATTTTAGAATACAATATCAAGCAGGATTCAGAGGTTTGGTAATAGGTTAACATGCCATTATTGCTCATGAATAACACAACTATGGACCTTTTGAGTAGATGAAAGTTTACCTACAAACATGAATCAATATAAACCCGACTAAAACATAAAGTTCCATGTATAATAGAAGTTGAAAACTAGTTCCAAATTAACACCATATAGAATAGAAAACTATGCAACCATAAATCCGTAGTTTTATCAGTGCAAAACTTCAGTTATATATCAAAGCTGGGACAAGTACTACCAGAAAATACATACCCCAGCATCCACATGCTCGGATCCTAACAAGGGGATCATCACATTCTGCACATATAAGCGCTCTGCATCATCCCTCGATCTGCATGTGTCAAGGTCAAATGAATCTTTCCATAGAATCTTCTCATGCACAGAGAAGTCTGAGGTACCAACTGTATACTTCTCTTTGAACTTTGGAACCTTTTGTATTCGTAACACTTTCCCAACCTGAAGCAAATCAAACCAGTTACCACCTGTGTTAACTCTGTTGCCAAACCAACTAGTTTTTTTAACAAAAATAAAATAAAATAGATAAAGTCAGTGATGTGAAGCATGATTTTAAAATCCAAAACAGTGTTGATGAACAATTTGAGCTGGTTCACCAAAAGCAACATATGGTGTGAATGCCATTTGGTAGGTCCCAACTAGGAAATACAACTCCAAGTCCAAATCATGCACCAACTTAACCACCTGCAAACAATGTTTGAAGCAAATCCTAAGCAACTTTATGTCAACTGCTTCATCATTAAAAGACTTCATTTTTTGTGAGACACGTTACGTGTTTTAGTTGCTTACCCAAATGATCAAAAAAGTGCTTACCTAATCGAGTTCTCACGAAAAATGGCGTAATACAAGTCCTACCATGTGTTGACCTAAAAAATGACTCGGTCCCTTTCGCACCTATACACTATTCATCCCCTCGCCATACACATGGGTTCTGTCCTCCAAGTACTATTATATTTCAACGAGCACCACGGATCATTTCAATAATACACAAATTCCATATACAACAATATCATTCACAAGCCAAATGACGCCGACTAGTAACAGCTATGATATCGACAACCTTGATTCTCTAAGGATTATAAAAAAAATAATCAAAGAAAGACAACCCTCATTTTCTCCAATGTTATTTACTGCATCAACTTATATAAAAACCAAATTTCTCTTTTTAGAATTGCTACTAAGCCCCATACTTAATTACTGATTTCAAAGTAAAGTAAGAGAATTTTAGTACAATAAAGTAGAATATTTAAAGAAAAAGTGGGTAAGAACACACCCAAATTGAAAGAAAAAAAAAAGAAGAGAAAACAAAATTCAACATGTATAATTTAAAAAAAAAATGATATAGACTTACAAAAGTAGGAGATGATCCAATGTAACCAAGAACAATATTAACAGCACCTTCTCCTCTATAAACCCAATCTTTTGCATCTTCCTCTTCTAACAAAATTCCTTCCATTCCCATTTTTAATTCTCAAACCCTGAAAAACATTTCACAAAATCAATCCATTAAATCATTATCAATCATACATCAAAGACAAAAAGTCCCAAATCAAAGAGGAAAATTTACTTTGATTTTGAGACAGAAACCCTAAGTAATACTCAGATTGAGAGTGAATAAAACTTCAAATTGCAGAAACATATAAAAACCCAAATTGCAATTTCATTACAGGGGGAGAGACAGGAAGAAAAAAACCTGATTTTGCTTCGTATTCTCTGAGAATGGAACTACTTTTTGTTTTGAAGTGCAGAAAAGAAGAGATTCAGAAGATGAAAGGATGCTGCTCAGTGTAACCGTAACCATTCAATAACTCAAAGACTTATCTTTTCTTCAAGAATCTAATTTGTATCTTTCTCTGCCTTTTCTCTAGGCTTTCAGTTGCCTTTGTGTGTCTTTTAGGCGAGGCGACATCTAGATATGGAAAGTTCTGCGATGGGATTAGGGGTTGGTTGTTTTTTTGGTAGGACTGGCATAAAGAAAACAAATGACCTTTGTCTAATAAAAATACAGCCCACCCTCCCACTAATTCCACCCCCTACCTTTTCTGTCATTTGGATTGTGCGTAAAAAGTCCACCACCCTCTCCTCCAGTTTCCACCTCAAATAAGGTCCCCTGCCCTATCATATCATTGCATTATAACTTGAGCACTCACTGCTCCCCATTAATAATGTGTGTGTGACAAAAGCTGATTTTCAGTGGTACATATGATGTACACGAAAACTATACGGTGGAAGATATTCAAAAAGTCAAAATAATCTTTTTGGTAAACAAGATCTTAGTCGCAACAAAGAAATCAAGCCTTTAGACCGCTTGAGAAAAAAATGGAAAAAAAAGATTTTCTTCTTTCTTTTTTTTCCTTTTTTTCTTTTGGTTATGTAGCTCCCTTGCACAATGATACTCGTGGATTCCGCAACCATTCACAAAACCATTGAGGTAGCCTTGCCCTTCGTAGAAAATCATGCTATTTCTCCTAAATCTGGAAAGTTTGGTATATGCCACTTACATATGTGCATGAGTCTTTGAGCATCTTCAATGGAGTACGAGTCTCTAGAATTTTTCTTTTTTTTTTTGGTGAAAAACACATCTATTGATTAGGTTTAAACCAATTTAGGGCTGATAGAATTGTTGAAAAAGATGATCAGCTTTATTAAGTTTTTGATAAGGATGAATTACAGCCATACAAAGTCTTATAAAGACTGAAAAACAATAAAAGAGTAAAAAAAACAAAAATCGTTACAGTCTGTCACAGACAGTTTCTGTTAAACATTTATCACAGTTGTAACTACTAGGACAATAAGGACTATGACAGTAACTGTAATGATTAAGACAGTAAAATGTGTGTAATACACACTCACATATTCTCACAGTCCTCCTCAAGCTGATAGTGAGAAAACTCCATCAGTTTGCTAGCCAGAGAAAGAAATACTCCATGTACCAGTCCTTTAGTGAACACGTCTGCAATCTTCTCAGAGGATGGAGTGTATCATATCTTCATAAAAGATGAGCTAACTAGCTCTCTTATAAAATGGTAATCAATCTCAACATGCTTTGTCCTTGCATGGAAAACTGGATTACAGGCTAGACTGTTTGCAGATGTATTATCACAGAACAATGTGAATGGCTCATTTAAGGAAACACCAAGCTCAGTAAGGAGAAAAGACACCCAAACAATTTCAGCAGCAGCAACAGCCATGGATTTGTACTCAGACTCTGCAGATGATTTTGAGATAGTAGTTTGTTTCTTTGAGGACTAAGAAACAATGGAAGAACCAAGAAAAACACAAAAACCTGATGTAGATCTTCTAGTATCTGGACATCCTGCCCAATCTGAATCAGTGTAAGCTGTAATAGAAGATATATCTCCTGCAGAAAGCATAATACCGGAGCCAATTGTCCATTTTAAGTATCTCAAGATTCTCTTGACCAGAAGCAGATGTTCACTTGTGGGAGCATGCATAAATTGTGAAACATAATTCACTGCAAAAAATATATCAGGCCCAGTCATTGTAATATATTGCAGACCTCCAACTATGCTTCTGTATGTCTTAGCATCTGTGAGTAGAACTCCAGTTGAGATAAACAATCTAGGACCATGTGCTACTGGGATTTTAGAAGGGTTGCAAAGCAGCATATCAAATTTTTGAAGTATATCCAATGTGTACTTCTTCTGAGTAAGTAACAACTTCTTTGAATTGTCTTGAAAAGTAGCCTCAATTCCTAAGAAGTAATGTAATGTCCCTAAATCCTTCATGGATACACTTGTTGAAGATAAGAAATGATTGTAGCAGGTAAGGCATCTGAGGAACACACCAAAATGATATCATCAACATACAAAAGAAGAACTGCCATAAATTCTTCATGTTAATATACAAACATTGAGTGATCACAAGGTGATCTGAAGAAACCAAATTCAAATAATGTATCACAAAATCTCTCAAACCAAGCTCTTGGAGCTTGCTTAAGTCCATATAGGCTTCTTTTTAACTTGCAGACATGATCAGGTCTAGTAGAATCCACAAACCTTGTGGTTGTTGCATATAGACATCTTCACTTAGAAACCCATGAAGAAAAGCATTACCTACATCAAGTTGCTTTATAGACCAATTCCTTGAAAGTGCATGAGTTAACACTATTCTTATTGTTGTAGCTTTCACAACTGGACTGAAAGTCTCAAAATAATCAAGTCCATCCATTTGATTATACCCTTTGGCAACAAGTCTTGCTTTATGCCTTTCTACTGATCCATCAGGATTAAGTTTCACCTTATAAACCCACTTACATCCTAGAACATTATAACTAGGATCAGGTGGAACATATTCCCAAGTATCATTTTCAATAAGAGCAGTATGTTCATTCTGCATTGCCACTTGCCACTTAGGATTCTTATTTGCAGTTTTGAATGATTTAGGTTCAGAAGTAGAAGATATATTTGTTGTAAAAGCTGAGTGTAAAGGGTACCTTGAAATGCAGTTTGCAACAAAATCCAGAGGAAGTTGTTTTGGTTTTAAAATACCAGACTTGGACCTTGAAATGATGTTTGAAACAGAAGTATTTGTAGAAGCATTCTCAGAGAAAGAAATATCTGAAGGACCAGAAGTAGGATCTTCCATATCAGTTGTAGAAGTATCACTATCTGACTCACTTGAAGTATCTGACTCACTTGAAGTGTCAGTTGACTGAACTTGTTGAGAAGTATTATCTGAATGAAGTTGTTGAGAGATACTAGGAGAGTAAGCTGAAGTATCTGAAGTATGCAGAGTCTTCTCAAAAGGAAAACACTTTTCATCAAAATTAACAAGCACAGAAATGTAAGTTTTCTTGGATTCCATATCATAACATTTGTACCCTTTATGAATAGGGGGCTATATCCCAAGAAAACACACTTAACAGACTTTGGACTTAGCTTTTCATGCCTATAAGGCTCCAGATTTGGATAACAACAACATCCAAAAACCTTTAAAAATGAGTAGTCTGGTAATGTATCAAATAACACTTCATAAGGAGATTTAAATTTCAATACCTTAGATGGTAGCCTGTTAATGATGTATGAAGCAGTCAAAAATGAATCATATCAGAAAGCCTTTGGTAAATGTGCTTGAAAAGCCAATGTATTCCCCATTTCTGTAATATGTCTGTGCTTGCGCTCTGCCAAGCCATTTTGCTGGTGTATATGTGGACAAGAGACCCTGTAAACAATTCCACGTTCATCTAAAAATGATTTGAATTGTCCTTTGACTAATTCAAGAGCATTGTCACACTAAAAAAACTTGATAGTTGTTGATAGAACATTCTCAGTAGTGTTTTTAAAATGCTGAAAACAAGCTAAACTCTTTGTCATACTTTTCATAGGGTATATCCAATGATATCTTGAGTAATCATCCACAAAGAGTATGTAATATGTAAAACCCAAAGAAGAAAAAACTGGTGAAGGCCACCAGATATCACAATGCACAAGATGAAGTGGAGAAGCAGTAGTTCTTTTTAACAACTTGAATGGCAATTTATGATTCTTTCCCAGCTGGCATGCTTCACATACACATTCATGACTGGATGAATGAATCTGAATAGAATAAGAAACAACTATTTTATCCAGTACAACCTTAGAAGTATGCCCCAATCTTCTATGCCAAAGAGAAGAGTCATTTGTTGTAGTAGCAGTGAGAGCAAAAGATGCAATTATTTCCATTGAATATAAGTTATTTTGAATCTTCCCTTCTGCCAATATTTTTTTAGTCTTCACACATTTGATTTCATATCCTCATTCGAAAAACTCAACAGAAACTTTGTTATCCTTTGTGAACTTAGCAATGGATAGAAGATTCTGTTTAATGCTAGGAACAAATAGAACATCATCCAAATTAAATTGAGAACAATTTGTATCAAGAAGAACATTACCAGACTTCTCAATTGTCAACATAGTTTCATCTCCTACCATCACTTTATTTGTATGCTCAAACTGTTGAAAACCTTTAACAATATTTGCATCTTTTTTCATATGACTTGTTGCACCTGAATCAGGTAGCCATATTGAAGCAACATTTGGATCTTCATTTCTTATTACTGAATTTGCCTTAATGGCTGCAAAATCTTGTTGTAAAGAATTAGAAGCACCACCAGAATCAGATTTACTAGAAGTAGCACTAGCAGTATTCTTTGTAAGAATGTACCTGAAATGACATTTATTTGCAGTATGTCTTTTCTTCTTTCATATTTGACAACATATCTGACTGAAATCAGTAATCTTTGAATCATTTATAGGTTAAGAAATATTTTGTAAAGTAGAAGCATTTGATGTTGAAGCATTATTAGTATTCTCAGAGTAAAAAGCTGAATTGTGAGTATCAAGAACAGACAAATTTTCTTGGTCTTCTGCCTTAAGACATTGTTCATGATGCAGGAGTCTTGAAATAACATCACTCAAAGTAAATTCTGTCTCCCTATTCTGAGCAGAAATCACAAACTTCTTATACTCCTTTCCGAAACCCATTAAAGCATACATAATAATATCTGAATCTTCTACTTTTTCTCCAATTGCTTGCAGAGAATCAGTTATAGTTTTCAATTCATCAAAGTAGGAAGAGATGGATTTGTTACGTCGTTTTAAATAATGTAATTGACTAAGCAAGAGAGACTTTCTTGCTGAGAATTGTTGTAGAAACTTGCGTTCCAGATAAGACCAAATCTCCCTAGCAGTGGTAAATCCAATAATAGATCTTGAAATTGAATCATCAAAAGTAGCATTGAGACAAGACATAACAAATCTATTTGTTTTTCGCTATTGCAAGAACAGAGAATTCGAAACTTGTTCTCCATCAAGATTAACAGTAGCACAGGAGGACAAGGACTTGATCCATCTATCATATCGTCAAGATCTGTAGTAATCAAGATGAATTCAAACTGATTCTTCCAAATCAAGTAATTCGAACCATCTTCCTTCAACTTAACAGAAACAAAGTTACTGATATTCTGAAAAGGTAAAAAAGAAGAAGAAGAAGTCATGAAAAAACAAGAAACAAAGATTGAGGTGTTGAATTCAGAGATCAATGTGTTGATAATAGTTTTGATAAGAGATTATAAAGATAGTAATATTTGTAGCGGAAGTTTTATTAAGATTTAGATCTGAAAAGAATGAAAGATCGAAATCTTCCTTTAGGTATATGATACCATGATAGAATTGTTGAAAAATATGATCAGCTTTATTAAGTTTTTGATAAGGATGAATTACATCCATACAAAGTCTTATATAGACTGAAAAACAATAAAAGAGTAAAAAAACAGAAACTGTTACAGTCTGTCACAGACAGTTTATGTTAAACATTTATTACAGCTGTAACTACTAGGACAATAAGAACTATGACAGTAACTGTAATGACTAAGACAGTAAAATGTGTGTAATACACACTCACATATTCTCACAAGCGCATTTCTACTTACAAATGCTTCAAAGGATTTAACCGTGTTATCCTGTGACACATTCTTAGATGTAAAAATAGAATTCCCAAATTTCCTAACTTCTTTAGCTAGTAAAACAACTATTTTAATATTGTTTCTACTCATAGGAAAAAGAAAAGTAATTCGAAAAACAATGAAATATGGCTTGACACTCCGTCATAACATTTTTAGACACCTACAAGGAAATGTCTGATGTAAACGTTGAGGTTTGCAAGACCAGGTGGGCTAAAGGAATTGGATGGGCTAAAATTAAAAATTCTAGGGGAGCTTTTAAAAAATTTCCCAAAAATTTCCTTTCAAAAACTAAGTTTTGGGTTGCATTTTGAAATTTAGGGGTGGCCGGAAGGGGTGGCCGGAGCACCCCAAGCCACCCCCAGCACCGTCCCTGGGTAGCCTTGCTCTTGTAGAAAATCTTGTTATTTCTTTCGGATCGGGAAAATTTGGTACAAGCCATTTATACATGTGCATAAATCTTTGAGCATCTCTAATGGAGTACGTGTTTCCAGAGTTTTTTTTTTTTTTTGGTAAAAAGCACATTTATTGATTAAAATTATTAAACCAATTTAGGGTATTGCTGCTTACAGATGCTTCAAAGAATTTAATCATGTTATCATGCGACATATTCTTAGTAGTCAAGAAAACAGAATTTCCAGATTTTCTAACCTCTTTAGCTAGTAAAACAACTATTCCAATATGGTTTGTACCCAAAAGAAAAAGAAAAGTAATTTGAAAAACGATGAAACATGGTTTGACACTCCCTCATCATATTCAGATGTTTCCTTAATATCTAGAGCCCATTTAATTGCATCTCTAAGGGTAAGAGATTCAGCTTCTCTAGGACTAGTGGTTAAGCCAGATGAGGTTTTTACTTGTAGTTGGTTTCCGTTGATGTCTAGGAGGATTTACAGTTGCTCCTAATCTCCTTGAATAGTAATCAAAAGAAGAATGTATTAGAATAGTTTTTTTATTTTTTCCAGTCATACTCTGCAAGATCATTATGTACAACATTAAATACTCATTGCTTTGTCATACTAATTCTCCTACAAATATAAGCCTGTCGGAATGAAATTTCTCTAACCAGATTTATGGGGTCTAGATTTTTGAAATGACGAGGGTACCAAGTACACCACAATCTTTTCGACATTCACCTATTTAAGACATAAATTGTGTAATCTAATTCAGATAAGCATTGTCAAGGAGATTACTTTTCAACAAGGTAACACTGAAAATATATATATATATATATATATATATATATATATATATATATATATATATATATATATATATATATATGTAATAAGTATCAAGGAATAATCTATTAGGATCAAACCCAAGTGTTGGATTAACGTACTATTGTGTTTACTTTATTATAACTAAAACAATAATTATAATGCGGAAAGTAAAGTAAAAGCACCCACAAGATTTCGTTAACGAGGAAACTACAAATGCAGAAAAACCCGGGGACCAAGTCCAGTTTTGAATACTCTCAGAGTTAAGCCGCTATACAAAGATTAAAACCAATTTCATATAGTTGGTACCAAGTAAACTAACTCCAACTTGCTCGGTTCCTTCAGTATCCATGTGCCTACTACCAGTCTGGTATGCGCACGCAAATCCTAAGATATAGTCCACTATCTTAAGTCGCTTCACCCACTTTGAAGACTTCTAGCGCTCGACCCTTTGGATCGGATCGCGAAATAGTAAATAACTAATCTGTTTCGGTAACCGCTCTATGAATCTTCCGGGTCAACAAGTTAATAAGAGATAAGTTAAGTTACAAAGGTCTTCCATTTAAATAAAATAAACTCCTTCCGCATCTGTTTAGATCAACCAAGATTATTAGGATTATCGAAATCATCAAATCCTAGTTTAGAGTCTATCAAATTCGGTTCCTTAAGAGAAAAACCAAGTAACAGATTGTCGATCTATACAACAAGTTATAAAGATCTATCAAGACAAATGAGCTTGTTCGGTCCTAGTCAATCAAGTGTTCATTAAGTATCACAATGATCAGAATACCAAAAAGTAAATCTTCTACTCTTCAAATCATCAGTCTTCAAAGTACTTGCACAACAACTTGATTACCTTATAATCGATCATGCACAGAATGAAGTCTGTTAAAAATGCATGACCACAAGTCCTATCTTTAGATATTGAATCAATAAAGCATATCTGAAGTCGTTGATCCTTGATTTAGTTCGAGTGACCTAATATCAGAAAAGAATGATAACAGTATAAAAAACTAGGTAATATCAAGGTTTAATTATACCGTTAATCAATCAAATCAATAATTGGAAACTAAAACAAAAATACAATTCTAGTTTCCCACCAACGGTACTACTAGAAGCTTCTTGATACCAACGAAGTCTTTAAACGAAGTGCAAGTAAGAGATTTCACCTAATTAGGATACTTTCCTCTCCAATGAGTATTACGAGAATACTTCAAGTGGGCTTCCTCACACCGACTACAAGTGAAGTACGTGTGTCACGGGTTAAATTTGCCAGAAAGAAAAACTTCAATATAATGACCAAGGTAGTTTGGACATTAATGAATTTCCAAATCCAAAAATACTAAAGATATGCAATAAATTTCTATTTTCGATTTTGTAGAATTACAACTGTAATCCAATTAATATACTGAAATCTCTCTTGGATGACAACCAAATATTAGCTAGCATACAAGTATACTTTACTAATATAGTTACAAGAGATATGCTTTAATTACTGGGAAATTAAAGACATACAAATTCTGAATATCAAAGAAGATATTATAAAATATTTTGGTTTGGGATCTCAACTTAAGTATCAAGGAAAATACTTGAACATTAAGTAATAAAGTCTAGTACATGTTCAAAATATTATGTCGACATTGTGAATTTTCCATATTAACCAAACCATATTTCTGATAGCTATCTGAACCCCAAGTTTATAGCCGAAATCGGAAAAACGTTTAATTGGTTAACATTAGAGATTGGTGTTGAGGTTGAATCTAAGAGGAAGAGAACACTTGTAGATGAAGATAATCCCAATGCCTCATCCTTCTTTGCTTATAATCATGAAGATGCTGAAAAGGATGATATGATCTCTGCTGAAGTTGTTCATGACTTTCTTTAGTACTTTGGGGAAGCAAAACAACAACTTGTTGATACTCTTAAAGGTCTTGATATGGTGAAAACTGAATTGGAAAAGGTTGTGTCTGACCTTGGTCTCATAAAATCTCAAATCAAGGATCTTCGAAAAGAGAATCATCTCTCCGTTGATGCTGAGAAGGCTGTCGATCACAAGCTCATAGAATTCATGTCTCATATGGATTATGTACCTCATGTGTCCCTGTTCGCTGTTGAGGATCCACCGGAGTCCATTTCCCTTTAATCTTGTCATCTGTTTTTGTTGAGTTTATATGCCTAGTAAGTCTTCTTTTTGGATTAGTAGGAAAAAAAACTAGTGCTTTGAATAGCGATGATTGTGACTACACATAGCTATTTTTGTTTTCATCTTCTTATGTTATTTTTTAGGTTTATTGTTGGGATCCTGAGATACCTATTTATATAAACCGCAATCGCACGGTGTCTAACTAGTAGACAGAGACAAGTACGGGTCGTTCCCACGAGGAGCGGTGGAAATATCAATAACTAATATTCCTAATTGACTAACAAGAAAAGATGTTTATGAGATTTTTATCATAGAAAATGAAATAATAAAATTAAAGTAACAAAATAAATTCAATTCACAGAGAGACGATAACCAAGGTTTTATGGTATCCACTACTATTTCTTTTCAAATACTGAAATGAAACATAATTATGAATATATGTTTAGTGTTCGTTCTATTGGCATCACCTATTATATGTGTTAGAATCGCAAATGTCACTGGTATACCGTAAGCATGGCACATCAAAAGAATAAATCCAAGCATGCACCATCTAATTGCATCAGCGATAAAATTATACGAAACTAAAATACTGATTCACAAATAATATCTGACTCTTCGAAGCATAACCCATCAAAGAAATTAACCCAAGCATGGAATATCAAATAATGAGACAAATATATTTTTGAACCTAACAATTACGCACAAAGGTTACAAGAAACCGGTGAAGCAACAACTCATATTATCATTAAGTCAATAAACAATAGTCAAGAATTAAATTATCCAAATCATATTGGTCTATTGCTATATAATCAAATCAAAACAGCCTATTACCCAAGTGGTTTCAATCCATAAAAACCCTAGTTATTAAAGATCTAGCAAGACATTATTATGGGTTTCTTAAAACCCATCAAAAGTAATAACAAAAGAAAAACGATTAAACCGTGTTATTGTCTTCGTCGTCTCTTGTTCGTCTGCTCTAAAACACCTCCACAGCGCTGCTTTCTTTTCCTCCTCTCTGGCCGTCAGCTTGCGGCTCTCCGTCCAGTAGCCGATCCTCGGCAACCAAAACTAGAAATGAAAACCCTATTCTCTGTATTCGGCCGTCTAGCCGCCCTCCCCTCTTTCTTTTTCTTCTGATATTTATGTGAGACTTCAAGCCTGACCGAGCCAGTATTGCCTCAAACAGGACCGAGCCCAAACTTCCAAAGCCCAATCCAAGATCACCATTTTCCATATCCAGACTCTTTCCTACGAGAATAAACCCAACCAGTGTTCATACTGATTTCTGCCTTCAACTCCGGCCACACTCTAGCTTTATGGCTTCTCTATCGGTCCAACAGCTCAGGCAAAAATCACCTTTTATACTGACTGCAACTATCTCATAATCGACCGCACATAATCCATCTCCACCATCACAAGACACCATCATTAGCCAGCACTGGTTCCTTTTTTTCCGAGAACGGTAATCATTAAACTCAATCATGGATACTCGACACATTCTGCAGGAACTGATGCTGCTAATACTTCATCACGGCTCATCCACAGTTGCTTATTCCATCTCCATTTCTCATCCACAAACCCATAAATTCCATTGCAGTGATGACGGCAGCTTCCTGCTTGGGAAAGAAGAAAAATGCATGGCTTCTTTCACATTTGAATAGCACGGAAAACTTGATATTTTATTCACCAGCAAGAAGCGGTGGAGAGTTAACCACGTCTCCCATTCAATCACTAGTTTACTCCCACGTACAGTCTTCATCGACGATGATCACCATTCTCGATCAATGGAACTAAGTAGTAGCACCATCAACTTTCGATTAATCTCTGTCCATCTAATCACCACTGCCAGTTTAGGAGCCATCTCAGCAAACACCGTTCTTCTCATTTTGTTTGCTGCCATCTGAATTTGATGCTCAGATCAATCTACAGCCACGACCAACATCATTCTTCTTTGCAGCCGATCGATCAACCAACACACACACACTCCAGTTCATCACCTGCAATTACCCATTTCAGAAAAATACCACCTTCGTTCACTGCCTGTTTTTCGTCCACGGTGAACGATGAATCACCACTAGCTCCACCAGAGAAATGCAGCTTTTCTGCCAAATAATCATCACCAGCAGAACAAACCCATTTTCCTTCCCTGTATCAGCTCATACTCCAACACTTCCATTAACCCCAATTTCAATTGATGCCAAGACCCATCCAGATTCCATTTCCATTCAACCACAGCAGATCGATCGAGAAGAACCAGCATCACCAGTTCACAATCGAACCCATTCTTCTTGAAGTGGTAAACGTCTCCCTTCTTCAACATATACAATGAAGTGCCCTAGTTTGCTACTGTGTGAAGTTGGGAAGAAGAATTGAGAAACCATTTTTTCATTTTCTTTTGGTGTAGTGCAGACACATGAGATAGGATAAAGAAATAGTGGTGGTGATGATAGAGTGCTACTAGAGTGTATCAACTTAGTTAGCCGCTGGATTTGTTTACACCCCACGAGTGTCACAAGCTTCATGACTGCCGGACCTCAATTCTCTCCTTCAGGTGCCCATGAGTAGGGCTGCACATAACCGACTCGACCCGCCGACCCGACCCACATCCGTCAAAAAATACCCGTACCCGAACCGACCCATCTAGGCATGGGTCGACTATGAGTGAGGCACGTGAAAACCCACCGTATGTTGGGTCGGTTGCGGGTAGGAACTTCCTTCACCCGACCCGACCCACCAACCCGCCCAATATTCCCTAGCATGCTACCCCTTAGATTTTCTATCCTAAAATGAATCTCAGCCATTGGATTGAAAAAATAAAATACCTAACCCTAACTAAGCATCGCACTCGCAGCCCACACCTATCACTTCGGCCTCTTCTTCTCTCCTTCTCAGAGACAGAGTCACAGAGACTCTTCTTCCTTCGTCAATTCGTTGTTCTTGAATCTTGATTAGTGAACTGAAGGTATGAATCAACTTAAAACTTGTTCCCAACTAGTTGAACTCTATGTATTGTTGATTGTTCTTGACTTTCTAAATAAATCTAGGGATTCATTTGAAATTGATTTCAATTTCCCGCAAGATATAAAATATGACGGGTAACCCTCCACCCGACCCGACCCAACCCGTCTTATTGTGGGTCGGGTGAAAAGCGACCCATTGTTATGGTGGGTCGGTTGCGGGTGAAAAGTTCAATTATCCACCAGCAGTGGGCCGGGTGGTGGGTGAGGCCAAACCCGACCCAACCCGACCCATGTGCAGCCCTACCCATGAGTATAACTGTGGTGCTTTTTGTGGCAAAATGCTAATTAGCCTCTAATATAGTTGTTTATCCTTCGGTGATTGGAATTGCTCGTATTTCCTGTAAATGGTCTAAAACAATATTATTAGCAGAATAACGAGGCTTAGCTAATATAAATATGGGTCTAAAATATAACACATAGGTGCTGATCAACACCCCCACACCTATATTTTGTTAGTCCTCGAGCAAAACAAAGAACTGACCCGCTACACAGCTGGTCATAGCATAAAAGAGAGTTAGACCCGCTACACAGCTGGTCATAAAATGAAAATTTGAAATACCATACCAGGACCCGGTACACAGCTGGTCATAGAAAATACCATAGAAAAGACCCGGTACACAGCTGGTCATAACCCAAACAATCAAATTATAAATTATTTTTATTTATTTTTATTTATTTTTATTTTTTTGCTTTTTTTAGACCCGCTATACAGCTGGTCATGAAATTCAAATATTTTTTCTCTCTTTTTTTTAGTCCCGCTACACAGCTGGCCATCTTTTTTTTTTTTTAACTAACGAAAATGCCACTACACCTCCACACCTAAACGTTACATTGTCCTCAATGTAATCGAGTCATCCAACATAATAATTAAGATGGGAAGTTCAAGCAAACAAATAAAGATAAAGGAAAGAAAACAAATCTGATGGGTTGACTCCCATGAAGCGAAATCGTATGGGTTGACTCCCATAAAGCATAATCTTTGTATCTCTGCTTGCGCACATAAAGAACCTCAAACAAGGTGAGGTTGCACCAAAGTAGGCAGCAAAGCATATATATAAAGTCTGAAAAGTTGGGGATCAATCCAACGAATCAAGTCAACTGTAAATATGAACCTGCAAACACTATAAAATTCCAAAAAGATGTGTAAGTCCATTCCTAATAGAAAACAATCATTAGTCGAGATAAGTAAATCATTCACATGGACAACCGACATAGAATCCATATTAGTTTCTATTCGAGAAGCACACTCTAAATCAGGTTCTAAATCAGCTGAAATACGTTCGGTCGACACATTATCTTCCCTAGAAATCATAGGAATCAATGCATTGACAGCGTAAAAAAGCATAAAATCATCCAACTCGGCACAATGGTTTAAACATGCATCTAGTGATTCATCAGTAACTCTTAAGTATGGTTCTAAATCCGCGGAAATAACTTCCGTTGGTGAGTTACCTTGATTAACTATTGGAAGTCGCAATGCATTGACAATATCAATAAGCATCGGGTCATCCGAATCAGCAAATAAAGGCTCAAAATCATCGGTACAAGTTATCTGACCAATATTAATATGTTCAACATTCACATCTGCATTCATAAAATCACAAGATGGATCAGCGAAAGAGGAGCTCAACGGGACAACAATATCATGAATCGACTCATCATTACCTGCAACTAGAATCTCACTATTTGAATGACTAGAAGGTATCTCATGATGAGCGTCTACTGTCTTAAAGTCGTTAGACTCCACAATAGTATCTTCTGAATCATCATTATCTGAATAAATTACGTCTCTAACACAACTCTCGTCCTTTTGAATAGACAAATAATCAGTTAAATGATTATGAGTAGGGTAAGATACAATAGATTCAGATATTATATCGGTATCATAATTCCTAAAATCACTTCTAGTGTCAATTTCATTTTCACCCTGATGGTATTGGGGTTGATACTCATCTGAATAACCACCCATAGCAAAATTATGTGGATTCCAAGTTCCATACCTGAGACGATTATAAGCAAGAACTTCCTTATAGTGACCCATACATGTATTCCTCAAGCGTCATAGACGACGTCTCGCGCAAATCACTCATCATTCTCAAAAAGGCTCCTTAAATAAAATTCTGAAGCACAAAACAAGTCAAAAGGAAAAAGAAATCCTAAAAAATAAAAATACTGTACAAAAAATATATAAAAAAAACACCTAACTATTTACAAAATCAAAAATACTAATTACAATATTCCACAACCGCTCCCCGACAGCGGCGCCAAAAATTGTTGGGATCCAGAGATACCTATTTATACAAACCACAATCGCACTGTGTCTAACTAGTATACAGAGGCAAGTACGGGTCGTTCCCACGAGGAGCGGTGAAAATATCAATAACTAATATTCCTAATTGACTAACAAGAAAAGATGTTTTTGAGATTTTTATAATAGAAAATGAAATAATAAAAGTAAAGTAACAAAATAAATTCAATTCACAGAGAGACGATAACCAAGGTTTTATGGTATCCACCACTATTTCTTTTCAAATACTGAAATGAAACATAATTATGAATATATGTTTATTGTTCGTTCTATTGGCATCACCTATTATATGTGTTAGAATCGCAAATGTCACTGGTATACCCTAAGCATGGCACATCAAAATAATAAATCCAAGCATGCACCATCAAATTGCATCAGCGATAAAATTATACGAAACTAAAATACTGATTCACAAATAATATCTGACTCTTCGAAGCATAACCCATCAAAGAAATTAACCCAAGCATGAAATATCAAATAATGAGACAAATATATTTTTGAACCTAACAATTACACACAAAGGTTACAAGAAACCGGTGAAGCAACAACTCATATTATCACTAAGTCAATAAACAATATTCAAGAATTAAATTATCCAAATCATATTGGTCTATTGTTATATAATCAAATCAAAACAGCCTATTACCCAAGTGGTTTCAATCCATAAAAACCCTAGTTATTAAAGATCTAGCAAGACATTATTATGGGTTTCTTAAAGCCCATCAAAAGTAATAACAAAAGAAGAACGATTAAACCGTGTTATTGTCTTCGTCGTCTCCTGTTCGTCTGCTCTAAAACACCTCCACGGCCCTGCTTTCTTTTCCTCCTCTCTGGCCGTCAGCTTGCGGCTCTCCGTCCAGTAGACGATCCTCGGCAACCAAACTAGAAATGAAAACCCTATTCTTTGTATTCGGCAGTCTAGCCGCCCTCCCCTCTTTCTTTTTCTTCTGATATTTATGTGAGACTTCAAGCCTGACCGAGCCAGTATTGCCTCAAACTGGACCGAGCCCAAACTGCCAAAGCCCAATCCAAGATCACCATTTTCCATATCCAGACTCTTTCCTGCGAGTATAAACCCAACCAGTGTTCGTACTGATTTCTGCATTCAACTCCGGCCACACTCCAGCTTTATGGCTTCTCTATCGGTCCAACAGCTCAGGCAAAAATCACCTTTTATACTAATTGCAACTATTTCATAATCGACCGCACATAATCCATCTCCACCATCATTAGCCAGCACTGGTTCCTTTTTTTCCGAGAACGGTAATCATTAAACTCAATCATGGATACTCGACACATTCTGCAGGAACTGATGCTGCTAATACTTCATCACGACTCATCCACAGTTGCTTATTCCATCTCCATTTCTCATCCACAAACCCATAAATTCCATTGCAGTGATGACGGCAGCTTCCTGCTTGGGAAAGAAGAAAAATGCATGGCTTCTTTCACATTTGAATAGCACGGAAAACTTGATATTTTATTCACCAGCAAGAAGCGGTGGAGAGTTAACCACGTCTCCCATTCAATCACTAGTTTACTCCCACGTACAGTCTTCATCGACGATGATCACCATTCTCGATCAATGGAACTAAGTAGTAGCACCATCAACTTTCGATTAATCTCTGTCCATCTAATCACCACTGCCAGTTGAGAATCCATCTCAGCAAACACCGTTCTTCTCATTTTGTTTGCTGCCATCTGAATTTGATGCTCAGATCAATCTACAGCCACGACCAACACCATTCTTCTTTGCAGCCGATCGATCAACCAACACACACACACTCCAGTTCATCACCTGCAATTACCCATTTCAGAAAAATACCACCTTCGTTCACTGCCTGTTTTTTGTCCACGGTGAACGATGAATAACCACCAGCTCCACCAGCGAAATGCAGCTTTTCTGCCAATTAATCATCACCAGCAGAACAAACCCGTTTTCCTTCCCTGTATCAGCTCATACTCCAACACTTCCATGAACCCCAATTTCAATTGATTCCAAGACCCATCCAGATTCCATTTCCATTCAACCACATCAGATCGATCGAGAAGAACCAGCATCACCAGTTCACAATCGAACCCATTCTTCTTGAAGTGGTAAACGTCTCCCTTCTTCAACATATACAATCAAGTGCCCTAGTTTGCTACTGTGTGAAGTTGGGAAGAAGAATTGGGAAACCATTTTTTCATTTTCTTTTGCTGTAGTGCAGATTCATGAGATAGGATAAAGAAATAGTGGTGGTGATGATAGAGTGCTACTAGAGTGTATCAACTTAGTTAGCCGCTGGATTTGTTTACACCCCACGAGTGTCACAAGCTTCAAGACTGCCGGTCCTCAATTCTCTCATTCGGGTGCCCATGAGTATAATTGTGGTGCTTTTTGTCGCAAAATGCTAATTAGCCTCTAATATAGTTGTTTATCCTTCGGTGATCGGAATTGCTCGTATTTCCTGTAAATGGTCTAAAACAATATTATTAGCAGAATAACGAGGTTTAGCTAATATAAATATGGGTCTAAAATATAGCACATAGGTGCTGATCATAATATGCAAGAAAAAGAAAAGACCCGCTACACAGTTGGTCATGTAATAAGATAGAGAGAGAGACCTGCAAGAAAAAGAAAAGACCCTAATATTTGGAGGATGATGTTTATTGCATTTTAATGGTTTGAGATATTGCAATACTTTTATGGGATATGTATTGTTTATGTACGTGAACTTGAAGGTCCCATATTGCAGTCAAAAGTAAAGTCGTTCATGAATCGGTATTCGTATTGATGAAAGGACGAATGGACTTTTGACATATACAAAAGTTAAGCCTATATAATCATTAATTTGATGGAAAATAGGATAAAATCTTTTGTTCAACAAGGATAAAGTCTATTATGTCGTTATGATGGAAAATATAATAGATCCTTGTATGTTATCCACGGTATTGATCTTCATTGATCCATTTTATTATGTTTTACCGTGAAGGCTCCATTGTGTGTCTTATGTTGAGCCCCTTACAACTAAGACGTTGGCTTTGTTGGTTGTTCCATAAGATGTTATATGTCGAGCATTAAGAACTAAATTAATCAACCTGTTTGGTTATTTAGTTTGTACTCCATAAGTTTTCTTTCTTATGTCGAGTACATGTACGGTTAAGGTTGTCATATTCTATGATGAACTTAGTCGGGGTTCCATAAGTTCTTTTATGTTGAGCCCAAAATAATTAAATTGATTACTTCGGTGATTAGTTTGGTTATTTGTATTCCAATTAGATTAATTATAGATTCTCTTGTAATTAATCGAACTGAGTTTTCATATATTCCACAAGTTCTTGTGTTGAGTATATGAAAGGCTACACTATCATGTTCTTTGGTTAATGTAGTCATACATTTCGTAAGGTTTTCCTTATGTTGAGTATTTGAACGGTTAAGTTAGTCATCTTCGTGTGATTGACTTAGTTGTAGCTCCGTCAGTTTACTTATGTTAAGCACTTTCAATTAAATTGATCACTTTTGTGGTTTGATTTAGTTGCGTATTCCAATTGAATTAATCATGGGTTTACTTGTGGTTAATTTGGTTAAGCTTTGGATATAGAAAATCATTCCTATGGTTTTTGGTGTCCAATATAAAATCCTTCTTTTCTTTCGAAATTAAGGTCGCACTTGTTGTTCTCTCGGGAATGACATCAAATGGGGGAGAGTTCTTTTGAACTTGTGCTTAATGGTAATATCTTGGGGGAGTGCGGCTGTGGAATTTTATAGGGATTATCTTGTATCTTAAAACTCCTTGATGAATGCTGTTAGCTTCGGCTATTAGATTGCATCTAAATTAAGTTGGTATGTATTTTTTCTTTTGGTCATGAAACATCTCTTGTGGAAATTTCATTATGATCCCATTCTTGTACCTTTGCCAATTTTATTGACAAAAAGGGGGAGAAATATTGTAGTTCACACTACAAATACATATGGTTTTCGGATCATTGTGTAAGGGGGAGTGGTTTCCATGATCGAGATGGAGTATTGACTAAGGGGGAGTGATACATATCACCATAGTATTATTGTTAAAGTCGTGATACAATTGGACTTTGATGTTATATAATAATACTATGACACTGTATAATAATGATCGAGAATCTCGATTTCTCTCATTGTTATAGCTAAGGATCTTCAACAACGATGGTGCTAAACTTACAACCTTTGGGATCATTGGAGTACTTGGAAGGACGAAGATTTCAAGGAACGTTGAATATTAGACTATGGAATAGGAGCCACTAAAGTTTATCTTTTTTGTATTCCATATGTATTAATAGTTTTGTCACTAAAATTGACAAAGGGGGAGATTGTTAGAGCATAGCTCGGTCAACCTCGCATGCGTTGCTATCTCAAGCATGTTTGCAAGGTTAGTGACCAAAACTATAAGTCTTGATTTCTAGCCTACATAGCTAAGTCTCGGACTAGGATAGAAAAGTGTAGTTGATCTCAAGGACTTCATGGCGATTCATCATACAACGACGAAGATCTATACAAGGAACCGTGGAACTTCATCAACAAAAAGGTATGTGGAGACTTGAACTTGTCTATCACTCAAAAGTCTATCTCTTCTATCTCCTACTTCTTATGAGACAAAATTCGTATGCTATGTAGACTAGATCATACACATTTGACATTTCGAGTTGAGAATTCATTGCTTATCTTTTATCTCAAAATCGTGTGTTGGTAAAGCGTTTCGCTTTGATCAAGTTTATCTTCACTAGTGGCGAAAGTCATGAAAAGTTTCAATCACTTTGAGAATTTCTCTGACGAGAATCGGTCTGTGAATAACGGCTATATAGCGTCCTCTGATAATGTCTCAATGATTGAAATGAGAGTTTAGATTACATAACCATGTATTCCTTGAATCGAAGTTTTCGAACTTAGTTGATCAAGAGATATCGGGAGGATTGTGGAATTGGCTTGCCAAGTCCGCGAACTGTCGGAAGTTATCGACCGAGAATTTATGCTGGATTTTCCAGAACTCGTTTGTGTGCTCAGTCCGCGAACTGGCGGAAGTTCTCATCCCTAGAATTTCTGCTGAGTTTGGAAAACTCAACCGATTAACTTAAGTCCGCGAACTTGTTTGTGAACTTAAGAGGTTATGATCTAAAGATGTGCTCTGAACATGAAACATTAAATTACTAAGGAATGCTTTATGCAAACCGTGGCTATAATGTTCATGAGCAGATTCAATCGAATCGAATCATCTTTGTTTCAAATGTATAGTTACATAAGATCTCATAGCAAT
Organism: Papaver somniferum; assembly: GCF_003573695.1. Classification (NCBI taxonomy): domain Eukaryota; kingdom Viridiplantae; phylum Streptophyta; class Magnoliopsida; order Ranunculales; family Papaveraceae; genus Papaver; species Papaver somniferum. Next base: position 59,995,702 of record NC_039358.1, read on the forward strand.
TGAACAACTCTTTAACTAGTTCATTTGAGTCAATTGAACTAGTTATGGTGAAGAAGAACAAGGTTAATATGAAATGCTCATATGGTTAACCTTTTGGGTTACTATGTTAAACCAACATACACGTACACGTTTGGGCATGGTTTTCACGAACCCAGTAAACGTCTACCCAAGTGTGTGTGACAAGCTAAGTTTTCGATCTAACGGTTGAGAAATATTAGATTGAATCTAAATCAGGTTTTCACCTAACGGTGAATAAGGATTGCTTTGTAACTAAGGCAAAACCCTGATTTGAAGGCTATATAAAGGAGACATATAACATTGTGAAAAACTAATCCCCACACGTCTGTGTGATACTAGTGCGCCCGCTAGAGTCTATCTTCATTAACCTTTGATTTTCTTCTCTAAAATCAGGTTAACGACTTAAAGACTTCATTAGGATTGTGAAGCCAGACCGATAATAATTTATCGCAGTTGTGTGATCTGATCTTGCAGCTTCTATCGTACGAGTATAATCGATTGATTGACTTGATATCGTGAGAGTTTTCTGATAGGCAAGATAAAGAAGTCACAAACATCTTCGTCTCACTGTTTGTGATTCCTCGACAATCCGTTTGTGTAGTCAAGAAGGATTGTAGAGAGGTGATTGATTAATCTAGGTCGTTCTTCAGTAATATAAGACCGGATTATCAATTGTTTCCTGTTATCTTGATTTTATATCTAAAGACGGAACAAAACCTAGGGTTTATCTGTGGGAGACAGATTTATCCTCTTACAGACTTTTCTGTGTGAGACAGATCGGTTTATTATCAAGTCTGTGATTTTGGGTTACAACAACTCTTGGTTGTGGGTGAGATCAGCTAAGGGAATCAAATGCGTAGTATCCTGTTGGGATCAAAGGCGTAGGAGTACAACTGTACCTTGAATCGGTGGGAGAATGATTGGGGTTCAACTGTAGTCCAGTCCGAAGTTATTTGCAGTAGGCTAGTGTCTGTAGTGGCTTAATACAGTTTGTATTCAATCTGGACTAGGTCCCGGGGTTTTTCTGCATTTGTGGTTTCCTCGTTAACAAAATTTCTGGTGTCTGTGTTATTTCTTTTCCGCATTATATGTTACATAATTGAAATAATACAGGTTGTGCGTTAAGATCATCAACTTCTCTAATCCAACTTTTGGTTGTTGATTGTAGTTGATTGATCCTTAAATATTGGTCTTTGGTACAGTCCAAGTTATCTCTCTTTGATATAAACTCTTTGATATATCTTTTTATTGATTGAGTCTGACTGTCTAGTTGATTCTCATAAAAAGTATATTGGAGTTTTTCCATACAGATTGCTAAGCGAAATATTGGGTGGTGTTATTAGATCCCCTCTTTTTCAGGTACGCATACCTAAGTAGCCGGACTTGAACCGTGTTCGCCAGTATGCAAACGGGTACGCATACTGTCGTATACTTCAAAACTTCAATTGATTCCAGTAGGCGTACATGTACGCATACTATAGTACCCGGACTTCAACTGACTTCGCCAGTACGCGTACAAGTACACATACTCTAGCTCCCGGACTTTACCTGACCTCGCCAGTACGCATACGGGTATGCATACTACATTCCGGTCTTGGATCAACACATATGCAAGTACGCATATTGTGAACATAATCCAATTATGATTAAGTGTTTTAAACTCCCATTTCAATCATTGAAACATTCTTAGAAGACGACAATAGCTGTCTCACACAAACTATTAGCTTCAAAGCCATTTTCAAGTGATCGAATGATCAATACGAAACATTCCGAGTCTACATCAAATGACTGTCTCACACAAATCATGTAAGATGTTACCAGGTGATTTTCACATGATCATATTTTGACTTTCGTCAAGAATATAAGATGAACTTGGTTAAAAAAAAATCTTACCAAAACATATTTCGAGAAATATGTAAGCAAGTTAAACTCAGCTCGAAATATCAAATGTGTATAATCGATGTCTATATAGCTATACGACTTTTGTCTCAAATATGAGATAGATTAGATAAAATTTTGAGTGATAGATGAGTTCAAGTCTCCACATAGCTTTTGTTGATGAAGTTCCACAATCTCCCCTTAGTAGTTCTTCGTCTTTGATTGATGAATGCCGTGAAGTCTAATGCTCAACTACACTTTCTATACTAATCCGAGACTTAGCTATAAGTAGACTAGAAATCAAGACTTATAGTTTTGGCGACTAAACTTGACAACAAGCTTGAGATAGCAACGCTTGCGAGTTCGACCGAGCAGTGCTATAGCAATCTCCCCCTTTGTCAATTTTAGTGACAAAACTATCAATACATATGGAATACAAAATAAATAAACTTTGTAGCTCTCAATCTAAATGCTTGATTTCCTTGGTTCTTCAATATCACTCGAAATCTTCATCACTTTCAAATACTCCAGTGATTCTAAATGTGTTCAACTCCGCATCATAGTTGTTGAAGATCCATAGCAATAACAATGAGAAAAAAGTAGCTCTCAATCATTGTTATACAGTGTCGTGGTATTATTACACACTGTTAGAGCATTTCTCGGTCGAACTCGCATGCGTTGCTATCTCAAGCATGTTTGTCAATGTTAGTGATCAAAATTATAAGTCTTGATTTCTAGCCTACATAGCTAAAACTCTCGGACTAGGATAGAAAGTGTAGTTGAGCTCAAGAAATCCATGGAAATCATCATTCAATACGAAGGACTACTCAAGGAACTGGTGGATCTTCATCGACTAAAAGGTATGTGGAGACTTGAACTTATCTGTCATTCAAAAGTCTATCTATTCTATCTTTTACTCTTGAGACAAAAGTCGTTTTGATATATAGACTTTCATTATACACATTTGCTATTTCGAGCCGAGTTTATCTCTCCTATCTATTTCTCGAAATATGTGTTGGTAAGCTTTCGCTTTAGCCGAATTCATCTTTACCTTGTGACGAAAGTCATGTTATGTTTCAATCACTTTGAAAATTGCTCTGACGAAAAATGGTTTGTGAATAACGGTTATATCCATCATCTGAGAATGTTTCAATGATTGAAATGAGAGTTTAGATTACATAACCATTGGTAGGATATAAGCATTGTTGTGGAAACACATATATGTATAAGTCCTTATTCCTTGAACCAAAGTTTGCGAACTTTGTTGATCAAGAGAAATGGAAGTGGCATGAGCCAAGTCCGCGAACTGGCGGAATTTCTCGACCCGAGAATTTCTGCTGGAGTTTATGAACTCCTTCCATGAGCTTTAGTCTGCGAACCCAGTCCGCGAACTTGAGCAAGTTATATCTAAAACCGGTTGTTCTTGAACTCATGTTTATTTAAACTAAGGAATGCTTTTGCAAACCGTGGCTATAAAGTTCATGAACTGATTTGAGTGAATCGAATCTTTTTTGCTTCGATTGTGTCTTGTGTAGTTACATAATATCTAAGCAATTGAACAAATCTCTAACTAGTTCATTTGAGTCATTTGAACTAGTTATGGTGAAGAATAATATGGTTGATATGAAAGTAATCATAAGGATAACCATTTGGTTGACTTGTTGGAACAACAAATGTTAATGTTTGGGTACGGTTCATAAACCAAAATTGGAAATTTCATTTGTGTGTGACAAGGTAAGTTTTCGATCTAACAGTTGAGAAATATTAGCTTGAATCTAATCAGGTTTTCATCTGACGGTGAATATTGAATGCTTTGTTACTAAGCTAACATTGATTGCAAACCCGGATTTGAAAGTGTATATAAGGGAGAACTCTAGCAACTGGGAAGTCTAATCCCCACACATTCTGTGTGATACTAGTTGTGCTAAGATAGAGTCGATTCTCCTTTAAGCGTTGCTTTCTTCTTCTAAACCAGGTTAATGACTTAAAGACTTCATTGGGATTGTGAAGCCAGACCGATACTACTTTTCTTCTAGTTGTGTGATCTGATCTTGCATCTTCTATCGTACGAGTACAATTGTAATAATTGGCTTGAGATTTCTATCTCCGATAGGCAAGATAAAAAGTAATCACAAACAAACTTCGTCTCATCGTTTGTGATTCCGCAATATCTTTCGCTGCGTCGATTAAGATTATTGTGAGGTTATTGATAATACTAAGCTATTTTTCGAGAATATAAGTCTGGTATTATTGATTGGTTCCTGTTCACCTTGATTTATCAAAAAACGGAACAAAACTCGTAGGTATATTCGTGGGAAACAGATTTATCTATTATCGTAGACTTTTCTATGTGATACAGATTTGTTTATTAAAGTCTTCGACTTTGGGTCGTAGGAACTCTTAGTTGTGGGTGATATCATCTAAGGGAATCAAGTGCGCAGTATCCTGCTGGGATCAGAGGCGTAGGAGCATAACTGTACCTTGGATCAGTGTGAGATTGATTGGGGTTCAACTACCGTCCAGACCGAAGTTAGTTTGGTGTAGGCTAGTGTCTGTGGCGGCTTAATACAGTGTGTGTTCAATCTGGACTAGGTCCTGAGGTTTTTCTGCATTTGCGGTTTCCTCGTTAACAAAATTCTGGCGTCTGTGTTATTTCTATTCTGCATTATATTTGTTTATATAATTGAAATAATACAGGTTGTGCGTTGTTCAATCAATTAGAATATCCGACCTTTTGGTTGTTGATTTAAATTGATTGACACTTGGATATTGGTCTTTGGTACCATCCAAGTTATCTCTCTTTGATAAAGACTCGCAGATTTCTATTTGCTTGAGTATATATCAAATCTAGAGATTGAGATATAAACTCTTTGATATACTTTTATCTTGATTGAGTCTGACTGTCTAGTTGATTCTCTAGAAAGTATATTGGAGTTTGTCCATACAGATTGCTAAGTGAAATATTGGGTGTGGTTGTTGGACCCCCGTTTTTTCAATTGGTATCAGAGCAGGCAAACACGTTCAAGACCTTACAAGTCTGTGTTTGTAGCGATCTGATTATGGACGAATCTATCTCTAATAACGAACCAGTTCAGAAATTACCAGATGTTTTTAAAATCTTGGATTCACCTGAGAGAACTGTCACATCAAAGTCAATATCTAAACATTCTCTTGATGTAAAAACTGTTTATTGGGAAACTCTCCTAAAAGAACAGTTGGACGAACTTTCTGATGAAGGTGATTCAGATATTGATAGAGATGTTGATGAGGAAGTCTCAGAGTATGTTAAGTTTATGGATTCGTGGAATATGAAGAAAATTACAACTTCTCATGTCTCACCTCTGCTGACTCCCCTCTGTCGAGAAAACAAGAAATTGAGAAGATGTTACGCAGGTGTTTGTTTCTCGAATCGTTTTAACGATTCAATCCTCAAGGATTCTGAGGAAAACCTACGTATGAAGTCACTTGAAAAACTTTATCAAAAATAATTCTTGTTGGAAGAGAAACTTGCAGAATCTGAAGCAATATATGAATCTCAACAAAAATGTTTTGATGACAAAGAACTTAGTCTTCTTGTCAAAAATAAATCCTTGGAGACTAACCTTGCAGCTGCTCTTGATAAATTGAAATCACTTGAAGAGAGTCTGAGAAGATTCAATTCTAGCTCTAAAAAATTGTCTTCTATGATTGGAGCATGTAAAGAACATCGTGATACACGTGGTCTGGGCTATAAAGGAATAGACGCTCCAAAAACTTGTAAGATCAACTTTGTTAAGGCTATTGATAATTCTTCATGTGAAAAAAATTTCGCAGCTGGTAATGCACCTAAAAACAAGGGGTCTACTTCTTCAAAATCTACTCACACGAGAACGGTTAAGAATAAATCCTTTAATTGCTATTTCTGCAGAAAGAAAGGACATTCTGAGCGAAGATGTCGGTTTCGTTTAAGGAATGAAAAACTTCAGAACATGCTTGCATGGATGTATAAAGAAGTTATCAAACCTCTCTCTCACATTATTGGAGTAAAAGGCACTTTCGACAATCAAGAAAACTACTAGATAAGTCTTTTCTTAATTGTGCTTTTGAAACAAAAAATGGTAGAAGGAAGAATGGTCAAGGAGTATCTGACTTCTTAAATAACTCTGAAAAGAGGAAAAGACATAGGAAAAAGAAAGAACAGTCAAGGTTCTTTTCTCTCCCTGGAGAAGGCCGCAATTCCAAAAATTCATCTCCAGATTGCTTACATATCATTAAAGAACTGAAGGTAAGCATAAACAGACTCAAACGGGGCATCAAAAAATCATGGAAAGCGATTGACTCAGGTACTCCTAGTTCTTCTCTTAATAAAACTCCTTCAACTATGTCATGTCATTTGTCTCTAAATCCTTCTGAAGGAGGAATAGAAGAATTCGAAATTGATGAGCAAAATGCTCATCCTAATACACCATGACTGCCCAATACAGCATCCCTCTTTTAATTTAAGAAGGATGTTCATTGTTCTCAAGAAGTGCTGTCGAGGTTGTATTTTTTTTTCTCTTCTTGTTCTTTTTTGATCTTTAAATTCTGTTGGGCTTCACTCCAGTTTCTCTCTTGTAGATGATCATGATCTCTTGTCCTTGAGATTTTTTTGTTTGCATGTACTTCCTCTAAATAGTTGGTTCTCAACTATTTGTCATGACCTTCGAACTCCATTTTTTTTTGTCACATCTTAATGCCGTGACCACCAGTGCACGAACTCCTGACCCACACGAATGTGTACAAGTTTCCTAGGGTTTTCCATGGAACGTATTTATATACTTGGGTGTCATCCCGTGTTACACTGTTCTGAAAGGTCAAAGGGTTTTACCAATTTGTTGTGCACAATGAATGGAGGAAACGAAGATGATGAAGTCAACAAAGGGAAGCCTATCGAGTTTCATGAAAATCCTGTTTTCATAACATGCCTTCATGCCATTGATCATGAAAACAAACTACCAGTTCAAATATCATCACAACTGGTAGGAAATCTTCTTCAAGACTTTGAAGTTGTACGTGAACAACTCGGAATTGCAACAAGGAATCTTGAGTTTTTGAAAAACGAACTGAAGAACGCATCTGATGAACTCGTCTATGTTCAATCTCTGGTTGCTAACCATATCTAGTGTTTTTCAGATCATATTCTCTATAGGAGTTTGTTATCTAGTAAATCTTCTATTTTTTTAGTTTTGTTTAGAAGAATAACTAGAGGTTGGAACAACCATTATTGTGATTATACATAGCTATGTCCAACGGTTTCCATCTTCATGTTTTTAGATTTATTGGTTTAAATTCTAAATTGTTTGGAAGATGATTTTTGCAGTATTAATCTTTATGGTTTTATATATTGCAATGTTGTTATGGGATATGTGTGTTTGCGTCCGTGAACTTGATTGTCCCATATCTTGTCAAAAGTAAAGTCGTTCATGAATTAATATGCATGTATTGATGAAAGAATGAATGGACTTTTGACAAATACAAAAGTTAAGCCTATATTGTCAATTATTGATGGAAGATAGGTTAAAATCTTTTGTTTGCAAGGATTATGTCTATTGAATGTCGTTATGCAAATAGTGATGGAAAATAGAACGAATCCTTGTGTATTCCGCAGTAATTGATCTTCCCTGATCCATATTTTATGTATTACTGTGAGGCTCCGTAAAAGTGTCTTATGTTGAGCATTAAACAATCAAATTGATTATTTTTGATTAGCTATGTTGTTGTTCCGTAAGGTACTTTATGTCGAGCATTTTGAACTTAATTAATCATCTTGTTTGGTTATTTAGTTATGACTCCATAAGCCTTCTTATGTTTGAGCATTCATGACTGGATTGATTGTTTAACTTAGTTATTGCTCCATAGACCCTCTTATGTGAGTATGACCAATTAAATTGATTATTTTGGTGGTTAATTTGGTTGTGTATTTCGATTAGATTAATTATGGGCTTACTTGTGATTAATCTAATTGAGCGCTCTTAAGTCTCCATAAGTTTACTTGTGTTGAGCATTTTTGGTTAAATTAATCATGAACTTCTTGTGATTAATTTAATATTTTGGATTCAAATTCATACTTGTATGTGATTTGTCATGTCCAAAGAAATCCTTCTTTTCTCTTTCGAAATTAAGGTCGATCTTTTTGTTCCCTTGGGAATGAAATTTTATGGGGGAGATTTCTCTTTGAACTTGCGCTTAATTGCCAAATCTTTGTGGGGAGTGCGGCTGTGGAATATTATAGGGGTTATCTTGTATCTTTATAAACTCCTTGATGAATGCATTTAGCTTCGGCTTTATGATTGCATCGAAAGAACAAGTTGATATTTATGCTTTCTTTTGGTCATGAAATGTTCTTTCGGAAATTTCATTAGGATCCCGTTTTTGTACCTTTGCCAATTTTATTGACAAAAAGGGGGAGCATAAATATGTAATTCACACTACAAATACATATGGTTTTCAGATCAGAATGTAGGGGGGGTGGTTTCCATGTGAGATGGACTATTGACTAAGGGGGAGTGATACATATCACCATAGTATTGTTGTTGAAGTTGTGATAAAATTGAAATTTGACGCTATATAATGATACTACGACACTGTATAACAATGATTGAGAACTATTGTTTTCTTGTTGTTATAGCTACAGATTTTCAACAACGATGATGCTAAACTTACAACCTTTGGGATCATTGGAGTACTTGGAAGTGACGAAGATTTCGAGTAATGTTGAAGATTAGACATGTGGAATAGGAGCTACAAAAGTTAATTTATTTATTTATTTGTATTCCATATGTGTTAATAGTTTTTCCACTAAAATTGACAAAGGGGGAGATTGTTAGAGCATTGCTCGGTCGAACTCGCATGCGTTGCTATCTCAAGCATGCTTGTCAATATTAGTGATCAAAATTATAAGTCTTGATTTCTAGCCTACATAGATAAAGGTCTCGGACTAGGATAGAAAGTATAGTTTAGCCCAAGAACTCCATGGCAATCATCATACAAGACGAAGGACTACTCAAGGAACTGGTGGATCTTCATCGACTAAAAGGTATGCGGAGACTTGAACTTATCTGTCACTCAAAAGTCTATCTATTCTATCTCCTACTCTTGAGACAAAAGTCGTTTTGATATATAGAATTTCATTATATACATTTTCTATTTCGATCCGAGTTTATCTCGCCTATCTATTTCTCGAAATATGTGGTAAGCTTTCGCTTTATCCGAATTCATCTTTACCTAGTGACGAAAGTCATGTTATATTTCAATCACTTTGAAAATTGCTCTGACGAAAAATGATCTGTGAATAACGGCTATATCCGTCCTCTGAGAATGTTTCAATGATTGAAATGGGAGTTTAGATTACATAACCATTGGTAGGATATACGCATTGTTGTGGAAACACATATATGTATAAGTTCTTATTCCTTGAACCAAAGTTTGAGAACTTTGTTGATCAAGAGAAATGGAAGTGGCGTGAGCCAAGTCCGCGAACTGGCGGAAGTTCTCGACCCGAGAATTTCTGATGGAGTTTGTGAACTCCTTCCATGAGCTTAAGTCTGCGAACCCAATCCGCGAACTTGAGCAGGTTATATCTAAAACCGGTTGTTCTTGAACTCATGTTTATTTAAACTAAGGAATGCTTTTGCAAACCATGGCTATAAAGTTCATGAACCGATTTGAGTGAATCAAACCGTTTTTGCTTCGATTGTGTCTTGTGTAGTTACATAAGATCTAAGCAATTGAACAAATCTCTAACTAGTTCATTTGAGTCATTTGAACTAGTTATGGTGAAGAAGAATATGGTTGATATGAAAGTAGTCATATGGATAACCATTTGGTTGACTTGTTGAACCAACAAATGTTAATGTTTGGGCACGGTTCATAAACCCATAATTGGACATTTCATTTGTGTGTGAAAAGCTAAGTTTTCGATCTAACGGTTGAGAAATATTAGCTTGAATCTAATCAGGTTTTCATCTAACGGTGAATATTGAATGCTTTGTTACTAAGCTAACATTGATTGCAAACCCTGATTTGAAAGTGTATATTAGGGAGAACTCTAGCAACTGGGAAACCTAATCCCCACACATTTTGTGTGATACTAGTTGTGCTAAGCTAGAGTCGATTCTCCTTTAACCTTTGGTTTCTTCTTCTAAACCAGGTTAACGACTTAAAGACTTCATTGGGATTGTGAAGCCAGACCGATACTACTTTTCTTGTAGTTGTGTGATCTGATCTTGCATCTTCTATCATACGAGTACAATTGTAATAATTGGCTTGAGATTTCTATCTCCGATAGGCAAGATAAAAAGTAATCACAAACAAACTTCGTTTCATCGTTTGTGATTCCGCAATATCTTTTTTCGTTGCGTCGATTAAGATTATTGTGAGGTGATTGATAATACTAAGTTGTTCTTCGGGAATATCAGTCTGGTATTATTGATTGGTTCCTGTTCACCTTGATTTATCAAAAGACGGAATAAAACTCATAGGTATATTCGTGGGAGACGGATTTATCTATTATCGTAGACTTTTCTGTGTGATACAGATTTGTTTATTAAAGCTTTCGACTTTGGGTCGTAGCAACTCTTAGTTGTGGGTGAGATCAGCTAAGGGAATCAAGTGCGCAGTATCCTGCTGGGATCAGAGGCGTAGGAGCATAACTGTACCTTGGATCAGTGTGAGATTGATTGGGGTTCAATTACAGTCCAGACCGAAGTTAGTTTGGAGTATGCTAATGTCTGTAGCGGCTTAATACAGTGTGTGTTCAATCTGGACTAGGTCCCAGGGTTTTTCTGCATTTGCGGTTTCCTCGTTAACAAAATTCTGGTGTCTGTGTTATTTCTATTCCACATTATATTTGTTTATATAATTGAAATAATACAGGTTGTGCGTTGTTCAATCAATTAGAATATCCGACCTTTTGGTTGTTGATTTAAATTGATTGACACTTGGATACTGGTCTTTGATACCATCCAAGTTATCTGTCTTTGATAAAGACTCGCAGATTTCTATTTGCTTGAGTATATATCAAATCGAGAGATTGAGATATAAACTCTTTGATATACTTTTATCTAGATTGAGTCTGACTGTCTAGTTGATTCTATAGAAAGTATATTGGAGTTTGTCCATACAGATTGCTAAGCGAAATATTGGGTGTGGTTGTTAGACCCCCGTTTTTTCACACACCATCAAAGTCCAATTGTATCACAACTTTGACAACAATATTATGGTGATATGTATCACTCCCCCTTAGTCAATTCTTCATCTCACATGAAAACCACTCCCCCTTACATAATGATCTGTAAACCATATGTATTTGTAGTGTGAACTACACGTTAATTAATTCTCCCCCTTTTTGTCAATATAAATTGGCAAAGGTACGAAAACTAGTGGGATCGTAATGAAATTCTCATAGATATACTTCACGACTAAAAGAGAACATATCAACTTTGTTTCGATGATTTCACATAGTCGAAACTTAGTGTATTCATCAAGGAGTTTACAAAGATACAAGAAAACTCCTACAATATTCCACAGCCGCACTCCCCATAAAGATTTGGCAATTAAACACAAGTTCAATTAAGAACTCTCCCCCATAAAATTTCATTCCCAAAAGAACAACAAGAGCGACATTACTTTTAAAAGAAAATAAGTATTTAAATGTATACTTTGTTACCTAACACAATTGTTTTCTACGGAGAAACAAATGCGAAATTGAAACAACACTACACAGACGTTCTAATCCTTGATTGCCCAAAAGATATGAATGAGTCCAGGGGAAAAAGGCTAGAAAACTAATGAACCAAAACAACACCAATAGACTGCCGTAAGTGTTGAAACGTAGCAGTGTCTAAAGGTTTTGTGAGAATATCAGCCAATTGTTGTTTGGAAGGCACAAATTCCATATTGATGATACAATTTTCATAGAGATCTCTAATAAAATGATATCTTATGTCAATGTGCTTAGTTCTTGAGTGCTCAACAGGATTCTCAGTGATGCGAATCGTACTTGAGTTATCACAAAATATTTTCATTACACCAGTGTCAATTCCATAATCAGCAAGCATTTGTTTCATCCATAAAACTTGAGTACAACATGAACCTGCAGCAATGTATTCTGATTCGCATGTAGACAGAGATTGTGAGTATTTTTGTTTTCTATGCCATGCTACAAGATTCAACCCAACATAGTAAAATCCCCTTGAGTACGTACTCTTTCTGTCTTCCACACATACTTCCCAATCTGCATCTGAATAGGCAGTAAGATCAGTGTTAGTATCAAAAGTATAGGATAGACCATACCCGATAGTATGTTGGATATATCGCATGATCCTCTTTGCAGCTGCAAGATGAGATTCCTTTGGATTAGCCTGAAATCTGGCACAATAACCAACACTAAAAGAAATATCAGGTCTAGTAGTTGTAAGATATAAAAAACTTCCAATGATAGATAGATAAAGCTTTTGATCCACATTTACTCCTTTCTCATCTCGATGTAGTTTACCAGTAGTGGGCATAGGTGTCAGTTTTGGAGTTGACTTATCAAGACCAAATCTTGTCACAAGATCCTTAGCATATTTTTCTTGAGATAAGTAAATTCCATCCTTATGTTGTTGAATCTGTAATCCTAAAAAGAATTTTAATTCACCAACATTGCTCATTTCAAACTCCTTAGCAAGAGAGATTTGAAAATCTTTTGCAAGTTTCTCAGAAGTCGATCCATAGATAATATCATCTACATAAACTTGAACAATGACAACATCTTTCCCACTCCACTTGGTAAACAAAGTTTTATCTGCTCCACCTCTCGAAAAACCTTTCCTGAGAAGAGAAGCAGTTAGTTTTCGAACTAGGCCACGAGGCGCTTGTTTCAATCCATTTAATGCCTTTTTGAGCTTAATGACATGATCTGGGAAGTCAGGATTTTTCAAATCCATTTGGTTGAGCAACATAAACCTCTTACTTTAAATTAATGTTTAGGAACGCGGATTTTATGTCCATTTGAAACAGCTTAACCTTAAGAAAACAAACATGAGCTAGTAACAACCGAATGGACTCAAGGCGTGCCACAGGAGCAAAGGTTTCCTCAAAGTCGATACTTTCAATTTGTGAGTATCCTTGAGCGACAAGTCTGGCTTTTTTTCTGACAATGGTGCCAAATACATCACACTTGTTCTTGAATATCCATTTGGTACCAACAATATTGACACTGGAGGCACAAGGTACGAGCTCCCATACATCTTGTCTTTGAAATTGATTTAACTCTTCAGCATTTCATTCACCCAAAAGGGATCCCTAAGAGCTTCATCAATGTTTTTGGGTTCTACTTGCGAAAGATAACAACCAAAATTGCAAATATTTTGAAGTTGTCCTCTTGTCTTAGCTGTAGAATCTTTTCCTCCAATAATATTTTAGTATCATGATTCCTTTGAACCCAGAGGTGTCGTGGAGGAACACGTTCTTGTTCAACAGGAATAGCCTGATCAGATCTCTTCTCCTCGTCACTGGAAATATCAGGATCAGTGACTGTTTGAACAACTTCAACTGATTCTGGGATTTCCTTGACTTTCTCAATTGTCTCAGTTGGAGGCAATTTAACATGAGGGTTATCATGATGAAAATTGCTCAGATCATTAATGATAACATTTGCAGATTCCATCATAACTTGGGTCATGAGATTAAATACTCGAAAACCACAACTATCAGAAGCATAGCCAAGAAAGATACCTTCATCGCTTTTAGAATTAAATTTCCCTTTCTGTTCTCGATCTTTCAGAATGTAGCACTTACTTCCAAACACTCTGAGAAAATGTAAGTTGGCTTCCTACCGTACCACAACTCATAAGGAGTGTTTAGGGTTTTCGATCGTAGGTAAACACGGTTTATCAAATAACATGTTGTGAAAACAGCTTCTCCCGAAAAGCTTAACGGTAAGTTTTTGTTATGGAGCATTACCCTGGACCTTTCCTGAATGTTCCTATTATTCCTTTCTGCAACACCATTATCTTGAGGAGTAATAGGTGGTGAGTATTGTTGAATAATCCCCAGTTTGTCACAAAATTCAAACACCTTAGTGTCCTTGAATTCAGTTCCACGGTTGCTTCTAATTTTCTTTACTTTGCGACCTTGTTCATTCTGGATTCTATTAACAATAATCTTGAATTCACCAATGGTTTCATTCTTATGAGCTAAAAATGCCACCCAAGTGAATTTGGTGTAATCATCTACCATAACTAAAGCATGCTTCTTCCCAGCAACTGTAGGTTATTGAATTGGACCGAAGAGATCCATATGAATTAAATCAAGCGGAGCTTTAGTGAGAATGTCTCGAAATGATTTATGTGGAACTTTCGTTTGTGTACCCTTTTGATAGGCACCAAAAACACCAGCAATCTTTGCATTGATTTTGGGAACGCCTCTAACAAGTTCTTTGTTAATGATCTTAGCTAGAAGGCGATAATTGATGTGACAAAAACGCTCATGCCAAAGATGTGTAGATTCCACCTTAGTAAAATTGCAACAATTACTAAACTGAGTATAAATAATATAACAATTATTTTTACCACGAATTCCCTGAAAATTACTTTTCCAGTTTTGTCTACAATATCACATCCATTCGCATTGAAGACAACTTTATGACCTTCGTCACAAATTTGACTAACAGAAAGAAGATTTGCAGTCATACCTTTAACGTATATTACATCATGGATTTCAGGAATGCAAGTTTGATCGTCCCCTTCTTGATTATGTAGCAACAACTCATATCTCCGAATGTTACAGGACTGCTAGAGCGTAGATCGGTTGAACCCACCAAGCGTTGGTATGTCAAGTTTGGTTGTCAGATTTTAGTAAGACAAAACTCATTTAACAGTCGCTTGATTATGTACTAGAGTTAACTTCGTATAGGTTAGCTTGAAAGTATTAGGATATGAGAAATTACAAGTATTGCGAAGACTTGAAGAAGTGAATAAGTAAGGAGCTACAACGACAACATCATCCTTCCACTTGAGGTTAGTGATATTTGACTTGAACTGTTTCATTCCCTAATCGTATCTTTCAAGTCGTGCATATTGAAAACAAAACTGTGAAGCATGAATGATTATACTCTAGTTAGACATAGTATTAAGGAACACAATACGAGGTTTATTGCTTAACCATTAAAATTGCAGATAAGACACCGACATAATCGTTTGAATGCTACTGTGATTATATATGGGTATAATGTGAAGATTTCATCCTAGGAAACCATGTTTTACATTTGTTTTAAGGAAGTGAATTCATGAACTTGTTTTGTGAATCGAAAGAGAAATCTCCAGGCGTTATTAGTATTGTTGTTAATTGCATATCTTTTAAACTACCTATATGTGTGATTAGTATAACCGCTCATGACTTGTTTATGTTCTTGGTAAAACTATTCACAAAGGCCTGACTTTTTTATTGATATGACTTTTTGTTAGAGCATAGCTCGGTCAACCTCGCATGCGTTGCTATCTCAAGCATGTTTTTCAATGTTAGTGATCAAAACTATAAGTCTTGATTTCTAACCTACATATCTAAGTCTCGGACTAGGATAAAAAAGTGTAGTTGAGCTCAAGGAATTCATGGCGATTCATCATACAACGACGAAGATCTATACAAGGAACCGTGGAACTTCATCAACAAAAAGGTATGTGGAGACTTGAACTTATCTATCACTCAAAAGTCTATCTCTTCTATCTCCTACTTCTTATGAGACAAAAGTCGTATGCTATATAGACTAGATCATACACATTTGATATTTCGAGATGAGCATTCATTGCTTATATTTTATCTCGAAATCGTGTGTTGGTAAAGCGTTTCGCTTTGATCAAGTTTATCTTCACCTAGTGAGGAAAGTCATGAAAAGTTTCAATCACTTTGAGAATGGCTCTGACGTGAATCGGTCTGTGACTAACGGCTACATAGCGTCCTCTGAGATTGTCTCAATGATTGAAATGATAGTTTAGATTACATAACCATGTATTCCTTGAACCGAAGTTTTCGAACTTTGTTGATCAAGAGAAATCGGGAGGATTGTGGAATTGGCTTTCCAAGTCCGCGAACTGTCGGAAGTTCTCGACCGAGAATTTCTGCTGGATTTTCCAAAACTCGTTTGTGTGCTCAGTCCGCGAACCCAGTCCGCGAACTGGCGGAAGTTCTCTTTCCGAGAATTTCTGCTGAGTTTGGAAAACTCAACCGATTAACTTAAGTCCGCGAACTTGTTTGTGAACTTAAGAGGTTATGATCTAAATATGTGCTCTGAACATGAAACATTAAATTACTAAGGAATGCTTTATGCAAACCGTGGTTATAATGTTCATGAGCCGATTCAATCGAATCGAATCATCTTTGTTTGAATTGTGTCTTGTGCTGATACATAAGATCTCATAGCAATTGAACAACTCTTTAACTAGTTCATTTGAGTCAACTGAACTAGTTATGGTGAAGAAGAACAAGGTTAATATGAAACGCTCATATGGTTAACCTTTTGGGTTACTATGTTGAACCAACATACACGTACACGTTTGGGCATGGTTTTCACGAACCCAGTAAACGTCTACCCAATTGTGTGTGACAAGCTAAGTTTTCGATCTAACAGTTGGGAAATATTAGCTTGAATCTAAATCATGTTTTCATCTAACGGTGAATAAGGATTGCTTTGTACCTAAGGCAAAACCCTGATTTGAAGGCTATATAAAGGAGACATCTAGCATTGTGCAAAACTAATCCCCACACGTCTGTGTGCTACTAGTGCGCCCGCTAGAGTTGATCTCCATTAACCTTTGATTTTCTTCTATAAAATCAGGTTAACGACTTAAAGACTTCATTGGGATTGTGAAACCTGACCGATACTACTTTATCTTAGTTGTGTGATCTGATCTTGCATCTTATATCGTACGAGTACAATCGATTGATTGGCTTGAGATCGTGAGAGTTCTCTGATAGGCAAGATAAAGAAGTCACAAACATCTTCGTCTCACTGTTTCTGATTCCTCGACAATCCGCTTGTGTAGTCAGGAAGGATTGCAGAGAGGTGATTAATTAATATAGGTTGTTCTTCGAGAATATAAGACCGGATTATCAATTGGTTCCTGTTCACCCTGATTTTATATCAAAAGACGGAACAAAACCTAGGGTTTATCTGTGGGAGACAGATTTATCCTTTTATAGACTTTTCTTTGTAAGACAGATCTGTTTATTATCAAGTATGTGATTTTGGGTTGCAGCAACTCTTGGTTGTGGGTGAGATCAGCTAAGGGAATCAAGTGTGCAGTATCCTGCTGGGATCATAGGCGTAGGAGTACAACTGTACCTTGGATCGTTGGAAGATTTATTGGGGTTCAACTATAGTCCAGTCCGAAGTTAGCTTGGAGTAGGATAGTGTCTGTAGCGGCTTAATACAGTGTGAATTCAATCTGGACTAGGTCTCAGGGTTTTTCTGCATTTGCGGTTTCCACGTTAACAAAATTTCTGGTGTCTGTGTTATTTCCTTTCTGCATTATATTTTATATAATTGAAATAATACAGGTTGTGCGTCAAGATCATCAACTTCTCTAATCCAACCTTTGGTTGTTGATTGTAGTTGATTGATCCTTGGACATTGGTCTTTGGTACCGTCCAAGTTATCTCTCTTTGATAAAGACTCGCAGATTTCTATTTGCTTGAGTAAAGATTTAATCGAGAGATTGAGATAATAACTCCTGGAGATACTTTTTATCTAGATTGAGTCTGACTGTCTAGTTGATTCTCTAGTAAAGTATTTCGGAGTTATTCCATATAGATTGCTAATCGAAATATTGGGTGGTGTTGTTAGACCCCCGCTTTTTCAATTGGTATCAGAGCAGGCAAACACGTTTAAGACCTTACAAGTCTGTGTTTGTAGTGATCTGACTCTATGGACAATAATTTTATCTCAATAAATGCACCACCAGATCCAGGGATTTCAGAATTCTCTTCCATGACTGATTTAATAAAATCTGTAGAAGAAATTCTATCTAAACCTCCACCAGGTTTAAAATCCCTTGAAGTGTTTTCAGGGCTTGAAAAGAAGCTTGAGAGCTTATCTCTTGATGTTGAGTTATACCTCTAGAAAGAGCAAGAATCTCTTGACAGGCTAAATCAAGTTATGATGGATAATATTTATGTTGAGGTTGATATTGATTTACTAATCAGTGAGAGCAATGCTCCTCCTCCGCGTAATCCAATTAGTTGTAACAAACTAAACGAATTACGAGAGGAGTTTAAATCTCAGTTATCTGAGTGTATCACTTCAAAGCATGAATTGATTCTTTGCTCAATTCCTGATACCTCATATCAAGATAGTAGTATTGCCTTATTTATGAAGAAGCTAGGATGTCTCTGTTTATCAAAAGAGTTTCCCCTCGCAGTACTAAAAACTATCTGCAGAAACTGTTTTTTATAAGTTGGAAAACAAGAAATCAGAAACACAAATCCTTTGGGTTCTCTTGAAGTTCTTTGATAGACTTATAAAAACAGTTCCTTGGGTGTCTCTCAACACTACAAGATGTAATATTTACTGGAAAGAAACTCTCTCTTGGTTCCATGGTGAGCAAGACAATGTTCATCTCAACACAACTTGTTTGTGTTGAAAGTGCATCCTCACCAAGGAATGCCCTGTTATGGTAAAGGAAACACGAGAACTGGGGCACACAGATTGTGTTTAGTAAGGCTGTAGAATTCGATTGAATACTTATAAAAAGATATGTCTATAAACTTGAGAAATATTTGTGTTTTTACTTGCTTAAGTACTTATTATGATCCATGTACCTTGCTTATCGTTCATTTCTACCTAACTTGATCCGTGTTTAAGGTTCTTATATGTTTAGGTTTGAAAATAGCTGTTCGGGATGTTTGGACTTCATGGTACACATTCCAGGGATGCATGCCATCATTTAAAATCAAAATCCAGGGGTTTAAGTTAGCAAACCCATTCTGCAAACTTTTTTTTTCATGAAAATTCGTTTGCAAAACCGTATGCATACTTGACGTCGATATTCGGTAAACTTGTCTTGGCCGTAACTTCTTCGTCCGAACTCTGAATGAACTCATTCTTTTTGCATTCTCTTCCTCTTTTATTTCTATTCAAAATGAAGATGAGAATTTATGAATTCGGATGAGTTAAGATTGGTATTTGTCCTGAATCTTGTTTTTGAGTATTTTGCTCCGTTTCGTTGTACTTGTTCCACTTCTCTTGAACTTGGGCACTTGGATTCTTGGAGTACTACTCTTTTAATCTATTTTGTAGATTTTACAAGAATGTTTTTTGTGAATCACAAAAAAGGAAGTTCAAGAATGGAAAGTAGTACGCAGTGCTATGGAATTCTTGAATGTTCACAATCATCCTATGTGAACTATGGTGCATGGACGTTATTGACTTTGTATGTTCTTCTTTGTTAAGAAAATATTTTCATACGCCTTTGGTAGATATTCTTGGTATAAATTCGGCGAAAAAGATTGATTCTACCCTCTGAGGACAAATCATCTTATATATGCATTACGAGTTTGTCTTGATGCCTAGGAAACTTCTTATGAGAATTTATACTTGTTTTTGAGAAGGATTACTAGAGTTTGGAATAGAAATTATTGTGATACACATAGCTATGTCCAACGTGTAGTTGCAGGAAATCCTACACTACACCCCTCATATGATTTCATTGTTGATCAACTCATTTTTAGGTTTACACTCTTAATTTTATTGATAAATCTTTGAATGTTCTTACAAGAAAGATAAAGAAGTCAAGAATTATCTCTGCTCTGAACTTTCTCTCTCCTATTTACTTGTTTCTTACTCAAAAAAGATCTCTCCCTTTCTTTACAACTCGAACGACTATTTATAAAGAAATACATAGTGGATGACAGCTAATCTGTCCTTTATTTTCGGGTATGGTTTGCGACATTCTCGCAACCTTACAAATGTTAATTTCGCAAACTCTCTAATTTTCGCAAAACTATCATATTTTTCTCGTGATCTTTGCTGACGTCATTTATTTTATCATTCTTGAAATAGTTCTGCGACGTTGTTGTGTTGCGTCATTGATAAAACATTGTCGTTGCGAGATTCTGATCCTACATCTTGCCTCTTCTCATATCTTCTCTGCAAAGTAGATAATAATGTGAGAAATGCCGCAGCTGCTTATCTTTTTATATTCTGCATTTATCACACTATTCTTTCTTCCATTTATTTCTCGACACATCTTTTGTAACCGTTACTTTTTAACCGCTTATATCTTTCCGTATTAATCGTGTTTATTTTCTCGAGGATAAATTCCTTCTATATATATTCCTTTTCATTGTCTTATTCTTTCTTTTTATCTTTTGTGCAACTTCATCGTTCTTCTGCAAATTCCATTACTGCAACTTTTCTTCTTTCTTCTTCAATCTTTTTAAGTTATTCTTCATCTTCATACTATTTCTTCTCCAGATCTTCATAGTTCGTAATTTTCTTCAAAACAATCTCCCTGCTATTGCTGTCCATGGATTCATCAAGGTTAGTTTTCTTTTTTCTTCTTTATGAGTTTTGCTGAAATTGATCTTGTTTATTGCCTTATTTGATGTTGTTTATGTGATTCCCATACTCTTGTTATTTCAGCAAAAACGCCTCCAACACTAGATTTACAGTTCAGAACCCTAACATTCCCAAATCGCAGCATAAGGTTGTTGCGCATAAAAGAAAGTATGCGAATGAGAAGGTAGTAGGAAACACTATCCTTTTATAATAACAATATTGTTGCCTCTGTTTCTTATTTGAATTGTAATTCGCAGGGTGATAAAGATGTTAATAAACCTCTCAAGAAATCTCGCCACCTTAAAACTGTTCCAACTTCTGTTCCCTTTCACTTACTCATCTCTTCTAGATCTCATGCGACATCTTCGCAGGATAAATCTTTATCTCCAATTCGTGAAAAATCTGCCTCATACTTCATTTCTTCAGCTGACCTTTTAATGACTGAAACTTCCCCTGTTGATCCTGCTGTGAATGAAACTTCTTCTCTTCTCATTGAGAATATTTCTCAACCTTCTATCTCTACCAGTTCTCTACCTCAGTCTCTTCCTCTTTCGAAAGAAACTGTGGAAGGGATAGATACTGCCTTCAAAGTCTTATCTGAGGTTCTGGATGATGTCAAGAAGTCTTCTACTGATCCTATCAAGTCTAATGTTTGCGAAATTCTGAGCAAGCATTTGAGTTCTGATAGAGCTACTTCGCAGACATCTTTGGAAAAAGAATGTAATGCTCTTTGTCTCGAAAATCAGAAGCTTCAGAATGTTTTACTGGATCGTGATAATCTTCGCAAGAAGAATGATGAATTGAGAGGTATAATTTCCTTATCTGTGTCTTTAATTTGCCTTTTGAATGGTTTTATCCTTCCCATATTTAATTATCCTTGAAACCCCTCTTTCGCATGTTAAGCTTTAAACCAGAAACGAATAATGGAGAGATATCAATTTGAATCTGCCGTTGAAGAAGCTCGTGTTGATAAAGAAATTTTGATGGATCAATATAACCAATTAGATAACCTCTATTCATATTTTCTTGATCATATAAATAACCTTACTAATGAGAATACCCAATTAATTCAAAGACAAGATTTATTAAGTAATGATGTATCTCGTCTTTCTTATTCTTTAACTAAAGCTAATTTAGGGATGGAAACTTTATCAGATGAGAATAAAACCTTGTCCCAAGAGAAGAGAACTTATTTAAACAAGATGGTGATATCTTCGCAACAACTTAGTATTCTTCAAAAAGTATGTGATGACCAAGAGCAATCTCTTTGCTCTTTGAGAAATGAACTTAAAGAAGTAACAGAGTCATCTATCTCTGAAAGAGATACACTCATTCAAGGTAGAATAGCTTCAAGTTTAAAGGAGAATCATCTTAAAGAACAATATTCCAAATTAGAAGAATATTATTCTTCTCTTGCGAAGAAAAATGCCTTCCTTATTTCTAAAGAGAAAAATCTTCAGTCTCTACTTAAAGGTTTAGTTGAAGATAAATTTGATGACGCAATGGACCGTTGGGAGAATAGTTGTTTGTCCTTGATTCACACCTTATTTCGCAAAAGGAAGGTAGTCATAATAGTTTGACTGCCTTAATTATCTTTTCTTTGTCATATCTCTATGAATTCCTTATCATAATAAAATTTTGTATTCTATTTTTCGCAGAGCCTTAGAAGAATCTTCATTCTTCTATTTCTGTTTTGGAGGCTAAATATGCCAAAATTCGCAAAGAAAATGCATTGCTCGTCTATACCCTTACTGGTTCTCGCAACTGAGCAAAAAGAAGACTTGATTATCTTGCTTATTTTAAGGATATCCAAGATAGGAATCATCAGAGAGCACTTCTTCGCCAAGTTCATCTCCGGGCTGAAGTCCTTGTAAATCACATTTTATTATCCAACTCTCTTCCTCATACATCAATTGATCCTTTAGAAGTAGATGACGATTAAGTTCCTCGTCCTGCTGATAATTTCTTGGAAGATGAAGAAGAGGTTCCTTCTAAAGAAGTATTTGTTGGTGTTAATCAGAATGAGAAAGAAATTTCTCCTGAAGAAGTAATTTCTGGCGATAATCAAGATGCTAGTCATGGAGAAGATCAAAACTGAAATGAAGGAGAGGCTTGCGAGAATATTGGCGAAGAATTTCTGTCATCTCCTGCTACTGAAATTAATACTGAAGCTTGAGCTTCTTATCCAGCTTTGTTTTCTTGAACTGTCTTATTTTTATCACTTTTGAGAGTTACATTTTTCAACCAACTTTGGAGTCAACTTTTCCTTTTAATATTTTGTTGATAAGAAAGATAATGCTTCTTGTGTATTGATTCCCATACTTGCCTTTCATTATCTTTCTTGCAAAAAAAAATAATCTGTTACGAATACTTATAATTAATATGTTTTATCATATGGTCTTATTTTTCCTTCCTAATTAAAGGTCTTATTATGCCATCTCTTGTCATTGCGACAAAATCGTAGGACGTCCTTGCACGTTCATGAAAAAACCCATTGATCTTGCCTTAAATTTTTCTTTTGTATTATGGCCTCTTCAGGAATGTTGCGAAAATATGACAGGCCTAAATATTCTTGTGAAAATAAAGCCCCATGACATTGCCGTCTTGCGAAGAAATCGCAGGACGTCTTCGCACTTTCATGCGAAAACCCATTGATCTCGTCTTATCTTTTTCTTTTGTATTATTGCCTCTTCAGGATTGTTGCATAAATATGACAAGCCTTAATATCCTTGCAAATAAAAAGTCTCATGACATTTGCGTCTTAAGACACTTATCAGCTCCCTAATGGAGGGTGCCGCCCTTATCTCCCCCCTGGTTGCCCCTTCAAGGAGGCGTACTTATACCATACAAGGTTAGATCCTCCCATCCAGTCTTAACAACAACCAGTTTTTTTCGTAGCCTCTTATCCCTTTTACCTATATGGTTTATGGTTACGAGACTGCACCCTAAGTGGGGTTTTCTTCAAGCCGAGTGCAGTATAAGCCAAGACTTGTCAAGAATGGCAAGGTACGCTTCAAACGTCCCTGACACTCTTAAAAAAAACCGTGTACCTCGGCGCCTTGATCAGATCTGCACTCCTTGGGAGAGTCCTTATTACCTTAGTCACCCAACCCAAGTCATATGCTTAAAATGAGAATCCAAGGTGCATCTCCCGGATGGGCTTTATTGACCCCAAATCTCCATGACTCAGGTTCCGGTGGCAGTGTAGACTTTCCCTGAGCCATGCAACAGGTACCCCCTAATATGACGTACTTTAGGTCTTACATTTGCCTCTTGCGAAATTTTATTCGCGAACTAAGGTGTACGCCATAAAGGTTCGCCCCCTTTCTTTTATGTCATTGTTCTGTAATTATCTCTGCGAAAATTTCACACATCACGATCTTGTTTTGATATGAGTAATCTTGCAATTATTCTTTCAAAATCCATAACTTCTCAAAGCTTCTTACGGATAATATTTTTTTAAGTACAACCTGTTCCATGGTCTGTCAAATCTATGACCAACATCTCTTCCTTCTGGATCCATTAATCTATAAGCTCATGTTCCAACTATCTCCTTAATGATGTAAGGTCCATCCCATTTTTTCGCTAATTTTCCTCCATTTTCTCGCTGATATATAGGTGTTTCTCGCAGAACTAAATCTCTTGGTTGAAATTCGCGTATTTTGACACGTTTATTATATTCTAGGGCTAGTCTTCGCTGATAATTCTCCATATGTTGTAAAGCTTTTTCTCTTGTTTCTTCTAATTCATCAAGTTTATTTAAAATCAAGCCCGCACTAAGATTTTTCTCCCAAGCTTCTCTTTTTGTTGTCGGAATAACAACTTCTGTTGGTAACACCGCTTCAACTTCGTATGTTAAACAAAAAGGTGACATTCCAGTAGATTCTCTTCTAGTTGTATTATAAGCCCATACTGCATTATGTACTTTTTCGCACCATGCTCTGTTATGTCCTTCCAATTTCTTCTTTAATATATCTGCAATTGTTTTATTTGTTGCTTCTACTTGCCCATTAGCTTGTGGATACAAAGGAGTAGATTTTCCACATTTTATCTTGAATGCATTAAGTAGCATTTCTATATTTTGTCCTTCAAATTGTTTCTCATTATCAGATACTAACTGTGCAGGAATTCCGAATCTGCAAATGATATTTTCGAATATGAATGTAAAGATATCTTTGTCGCGAATATGCTGTACTGCCTTCACTTCTGTCCATTTTGTGAAATAATCTGTTGCGACTATTAAGTATCTTCTTTGTCCATATCCTGGTAAAAATGGCCCCACAATATCTAAGCCCCACTTTCCAAAAGGCCATACACTAGTTGAAGATGACAATGGTGCTCCAGGTGCATGTATTTTCTTTCCATGCCGCTGACAATCTTCGCAACGTCTTGATATTTGTTTTGCATCTTCATGCATGTATGGCCAGTAATAACCTTGCGTTTTTGCTCTATGTGCCAAAGACCTTCCTCCACTATGATTGCCAGCATCCCCACTATGTAACATTTTTAGCACCTTTTCTCCTTCCTCTCGTGTCAAACATCTGAGTGATGGTCCATTAAAGGACTTTCGGTATAACAACCCATCTCTTAATTCATAATTCGTTGCACGTCTTTTTAACTTGTGTGTTTCCAATCTATTTCTTGGTGTTTCTCCTTTCGCCTAATATGCATGAAGTTCCATTCTCCAGTCTGCGATATTGTTCATTTGTTCTTCCTTTTCATTGTCTATTATCATCACGTCCACGTCTTCTTCTTCTTTATTGATTGATGTTGACAAAAGTGTTTGTATTTTTATGCATCTCACATTTGGATCTGTCATCATGCTTGAGATGAAATCAAAAGCGTCTGCGAGTCTGTTATCCTTTCTTGAAATGTGCCTCCATCTTATTTTTGGGATTTTCGCTGACAATTCTTCAACCAGCTTCTTGTATTTCTTCAAGGATGGTTCATTTGTAGTATACTCTCCCTTTATTTGGCGAATAACTAGCTGCGAATCACTAGTGATCCTGGTATTTTCTAGTTTCATTTCTATTGCGAATCTTAAAGCATGTACCACAGCTTCATATTCTGTTTCATTATTAGTGGATGCAAATTCCAATCTGAATGAAAAAGCCATCTTTATTCCTTCTGGCGAAATTAAAACAATTCCTACTCCATTTCCTTCTCCATTTGATGATCCATCTACCAATATCTCCCATCTATTTGGTTCTGTTAACAAATCTTTTGGATCTCCATGTTCTTCTTCTACCTCCATCATTTCTTCTACTGCTTCATCTTCTTCTAAAGGAAATTCTGCCAAAAAATCTGCAACAACTTGTGATTTTGGTGAAGACAAAATTTCATATTTTATATCAAAGTGGCCTACTTGTGCGTTCTATCTCTCCACTCTTCTTGATCTTTTAGAATTCTTCATCACTGATTCAATTGGTACCTTTGTTAATACCTTTATCTTGTGTGCTTGAAAGTATATGCGGAGCTTAAATGATGCATAAGCTAATGGTAAAATTAACTTTTCAATCTTTAAGTAATTCTTCTCGGCACTATTAAAAGTTTTTCTAATGTAATAAATGGGTTTCTCCACTCCTGCATCTACTCGCAATAACACAACGCTTAATGCATGCGACGTCGTCGCAAGATAGATCAATAATTCTTCTCCTGATTCTGGTTTTTGTAAAATAGTTGTATTCATAAGATGTTCTTTGATCCCTTGAAAAGATTTTTCACATTCATCAGTCCATTTAAATTCCACACCCTTCTTGAGTATATCAAAAAAATATTTGCATTTGTCTGATGATCGCGAAATAAATCTTCCCAGCGAAGCTAGAAGCCCATTCAACTTCTGTGCATCTTTTATTATTGCTGGTTTTGGCATGTCACGAACTACTTGCACTTTTTCCGGATCAACCTATATTCCTTCCTTTGATACAATGTAGCCTAAAAATTTTCCCGAAGCAACTCCAATAGTACACTTCTCAGGATTCAATTTAATGTTATATTGCCGCATTTGTTCAAAAATCTCCCTCGGGTCTTGTACATGGTCTTTAGCTTCTTTACTCTTTACTAACATGTCGTCCACGTATACTTCTAATGTTTTGTGTATCCATTTTGCGAACACCTTCTCTACCATTATTTGATATGTCGCTCCCGCGTTTCGCAAACCAAATGGCATTTTCGTGTAACAATATAAACCTCTAGGGGAAAAGAAAGCAGTATGTTCTTGATCTTCTTCAGCGAGAGGGATTTGGTTATACCCTTTGTACCCATCTAAAGATGATACCCTATCATTTCCCGCTACGGATTCCACCATTTGAGGAATATCTGGTAACAGAAAACTATCTTTGGGGCAAGCTTTGTTTAAATCAGTGAAATCTATGCAAATTCTGATTCCTTTGTTTTTCTTTGGGACAATGACCATATTCGCTATCCATTCTGGGTATTTAGCTTCTCTTATAATTCATGTCTCAAGCATTTTCTGTAGTTCTTCTTCTATTTGGGAATGGTAAGTTGTTGCAATTTTTCTTATTCTCTGTTTAAATGGTCTCACATTTTTGTTAATCTCTAATTTGTGGCATGCAATTGATGGATCTATTCCTGGTACCTCATCCATGCTTCCTGTGAAAATATCTTTATATTCTCGCAACAAGTTAACAGTTCTTTCTTCTTCTTCTATATCCATTTTGGTTCCAATTCTCAACATTAGAGGCTCCTCTATAGTCCCAACGTTTATTTCTTTTGTTGGTTCTGCGGCAGTGTAACTGGGTTTAGGTTCTCCCGTTGGTGTTATTTCTTTTATTGTTTTTATGGGTCCTTCTCCTTCTTCCGAAATTTCTCTGGGTATTCCTTTGCCTTCTTTTGCCCTTATAATATATACTTTAAATTCTTCTTCCTTCTTTGCTTCCTTTGCCAATTTTCTGCGAAATTGTTTCTTTTTTGCCTGTCCTTCATAATGTTTGACTTCAATTTGATGACATAATTTCGCATTGTCAACATCTCCTCTGATTTCACCTATTCCATTTGGAGTGGGGAATTTAATACGTTGATGCAACGTTGATACTACAAATTTTATCGCATGTATCCATGATCTTCCTAATAACATATTATATGGCGATTCCATATCCACCACGCACAATGTTACATGTGTTTCGATTTCTCCAAGTGGAATTCGTACCACTATCTCTCCTTTAGGTTTTGTTGTGGATTTTCCAAAACCGTGAACAAAATATGTTGAACTGGACATTTCTTCATCTTTAAATCCCATTCCCCGGAATGCGTGATAAAATATTATATTAATGAACTTCCTATATCGATTAAAGTTCTGTTCAACATCCATTCTCCTGTGGATTTTATTGTTGTCTCCTTCTCTTTTCGTGTAATTGGCACTGTGATGACCAACGAAGATGTGTGGTTCAAATTTTCTTTTGGTATTTCTTCCGCCATGAATGCAATTTTTTGCTTTTCCCAATCTTTCAAGGGTGATGTTTTTTCTACCGCCATAACTTTCCTTCCTTCAAAATTTCGTTTATGTATTCTTCCTTTGATGTTTTCATGGAATTCATTAATCATCGTTTTTGTTATCATATTACACACCAATCTTTTGCCATTTTCACTAATTCTATTCATCTTTCTTCTAACTGATTCACTGATTTGTTTAATCACTTTCTTGACTTGAATATTCTCAATCAACAATCTTCAACTTGAATATTCCCTGTTTCTAGCGCCATTATGTAGTTGCAGGAAATCCTACACTACACCCCTCATATGATTTCATTGTTGATCAACTCATTTTTAGGTTTACACTCTTAGTTTTATTGATAAATCTTTGAATGTTCTTACAAGAAAGATAAAGAAGTCAAGAATGATCTCTGCTCTGAACTTTCTCTCTCCTATTTACTTGTTTCTTACTCAAAAAAGATCTCTCCCTTTCTTTACAACTCGAACGACTATTTATAAAGAAATACATAGTGGATGACAGCTAATATGTCCTTTATTTTCGGGTATGGTTTGCGACATTCTCGCAACCTTACAAATGTTAATTTCGCAAACTCTCTAATTTTCGCAGAACTATCATATCTTTCTCGTGATCTTTGCTGACGTCATTTATTTTATCATTCTTGAAATAGTTCTGCGACGCTATTGTGCTGTGTCATTGATAATTTCGCTGAAACATTGTCGTTGCGAGATTCTGATCCTATACAACGTTTTCATCTTCATGTTTTTAGGTTTATTGGTTTTAAATTCTAATTTTTTTTTGGAGGGTGATGTTACAGTATTAATCTTTATGATTTTGTGATATTGCAATATTTTTATGGAATATGTATTGTTTGCGTCCGTGAACTTGAAGGTCCCATATGTTGTCAAAAGTAAAGTCGTTCATGAATTGGTTTTCGTATTGATGAAAGGACGAATGGACTTTTGACAAATACAAAAGTTATGCCTATGCAGTCATTTATTTGATGGAAAATAGGATGAAATCTTTTGTTTGACAAGGATAAAGTCTATTATGTTATTATGCAAATAGTGATAGAAAATAAAATAGATGATTGTATGTTATCCACGGTATTGATCTTCATTGACCCATTTTGTTATGTTTTACCGTGAAGGCTCCATTGTGTATCTTATGTTGAGGACCTTACAACTATGTCGATTAATATTGGCCTTGTTGGTTGTTCCATGAGATGCTATATGTTGAGAATTCTTGAACTAAATTAATCATCTTGATTGGTTATTTAGTTATTTGCTCCAAAAGTCTTCTTTTGTCGAGCAAAATCATTTGACAATTAAATTGATTGCTTCGGTGATTAGTTTGGTTGCGTATTCCAATTAGATTAATTATAGGTTCTCTTGTAATTAATCTAGTTGAGTTTTTCATATATTCCACAAGTTCTTTTGTTGAGTATATGAATGGCTATACTAATCATGTTCTATTGGTTGATGTAGTCGTATATTCCGTAAGGTTTTCTTATGTTGAGTATTTGAACGATGAAGTTAGTCATATCCGTGTGGTTATCTTAGTCGTAGCTCCGTGAGTTTTCTTATGTACACAATCAATCAAATTGATCACTTTTGTGGTTTGATTTAGTTTCCTATTCCAATTGAATTAATCATGGGTTTACTTGTGGTTAATTTGGTTGAGCTTTGGATATAGAAAATCATTCCTATGTTTTTTGGTGTCCAATAAAAATCCTTATTTTCCTTCGAAATTAAGGTCGCTCTTGTTGTTCTCTCGGGAATGACATCAAATGGGGGAGAGTTCTTTTGAACTTGTGCTTAATGGTAATATCTTGCGGAGAGTGCGGTTGTGGAATTTTATAGGGGTTATTTTGTATCTTAAAACTCCTTGATGAATGTTGTTAGCTTCGGCTATTAGATTGCATCTAAATTAAGTTGGTATGTATTTTTATTTTGGTCATGAAATGTCTCTTGTGGAAATTTCATTATGATCCCATTCTTGTACCTTTGCCAATTTTATTGACAAAAAGGGGGAGAAATATTGTAGTTCACACTACAAATACATATGGTTTTCGGATCATTGTGTAGGGGGGAGTGGTTTCCATGATCGATATGGAGTATTGACTAAGGTAAAGTGATACATATCACCGTAGTATTATTGTTAAAGTCGTGATACAATTGGACTTTGATGTTATATAATAATACTATGAAACTGTATAATAATGATCGAGCATCTCGATTTCTCTCATTTTTATAGCTACGGATCTTCAAAAATGATGGTGCTAAACTTACAACCTTTGGGATCATTGGAGTACTTGGAAGGACGAAGATTTCAAGGAACGTTGAAGACTAGACTATGGAATAGGAGCCACTAACGTTTATCTTTTTTGTATTCCATATGTATTAATAGTTTTGTCACTAATATTGACAAAGGGGGGCATTGTTAGAGCATATCTCGGTAAACCTCGCATGCGTTGCTATCTCAAGCATGTTTGTCAATGTTAGTGATCAAAACTATAAGTCTTGATTTCTAGCCTACATAGCTAACTCTCGTACTAGGATAAAAAAGTTTAGTTGAGCTCAAGGACTTCATGGCGATTCATCATACAAAGACGAAGATCTATACAAGGAACTGTGTAACTTCATCAACAAAAAGGTATGTGGAGACTTGAACTTATCTATCACTCAAAAGTCTATCTCTCCCATCTCCTACTTATTATGAGACAAAAGTCGTATGCTATATAGAATAGATCATACACATTTGATATTTCGAGTTGAGCATTCATTGCTTATCTTTTATCTCGAAATCGTGTGTTGGTAAAGCGTTTCGCTTTGATCAAGTTTATCTTCACCTAGTGACGAAAGTCATGAAAAGTTTCAATCACTTTGAGAATTGCTCTGACAAGAATCAGTCTGTGAATAACGGCTACATAGCGTCCTCTGAGAATGTCTCAATGATTGAAATGAGAGTTTAGATTACATAACCATGTATTCCTTGAACCGAAGTTTTCGAACTTTGTTGATCAATAGAAATCGGGAGGATTGTGGAATTGGCTTGCCAAGTCCGCGAACCCAGTCCGCAGACTCAGTCGGCGTACTATCGGAAGTTCTCGACCGAGGATTTCTGCTGGATTTTCCAAAACTCATTTATGTGCTAAGTCCGTGAACTCAGTCTGCGAACCCAGTCCGCGAACTGGAGGAATTTCTCTTTCCGAGAATTTCTGTTGAGTTTGGAAAACTCAACCGATTAACTTAAGTCCGCGAACTTGTTTGTGAACTTAAGAGGTTATGATCTAAATATGTGCTCTGAACATGAAAAATTAAATTACTATGGAATGATTTATGCAAACCGTGGCTATAATGTTCATGAGACGATTCAATCGAATCGAATCATCTTTGTTTCAATTGTGTCTTGTGTAGTTACATAAGATCTCATAGCAATTGAACAACTTTTTAACTAGTTCATTTGAGTCAATTGAACTAGTTATGGTGAAGAAGAACAAGGTTAATATGAAATGCTCATATGGTTAACCTTTTGGGTTACTATGTTGAACCAACATACACGTACACGTTTGGGCATGGTTTTCACGAACCCAGTAAACGTCTACCCAATTGTGTGTGACAAGCTAAGTTTTCGATCTAACAGTTGAGAAATATTAGCTTGAATCTAAATCAGGTTTTCATCTAACGGTGAATAAGGATTGCTTTGTACCTAAGGCAAAACCCTGATTTGAAGGCTATATAAAGGAGACATCTAGCATTGTGCAAAACTAATCCCCACACGTCTGTGTGCTACTAGTGCGCCCGCTAGAGTTGATCTCCATTAACCTTTCATTTTCTTCTCTAAAATCAGGTTAACGACTTAAAGACTTCATTGGGATTGTGAAGCCAGACCGATACTACTTTATCGTAGTTGTGTGATATGATCTTGCATCTTCTATCGTACGAGTACAATCGATTGATTGGCTTGAGATCGTGAGAGTTCTCCGATAGGAAAGATAAAGAAGTCACAAACATCTTCGTCTCACTGTTTGTGATTCCTCGACAATCCGCTTGTGTAGTCAGGAAGGATTGTGGAGAGGTGATTGATTAATCTAGGATGTTCTTCTGGAATATAAGACCGGATTATTAATTGGTTCCTGTTCACCTTGATTTTATATTAAAAGATGGAACAAAACCTAGGGTTTATCTGTGGGAGATAGATTTATCCTCTTATAGACTTTTCTGTGTGAGACAGCTCTGTTTATTATCAAATCTGTGATTTTGGGTTGCAGCAACTCTTGGTTGTGGGTGAGATCAGCTAAGGGAATCAAGTGCGCAGTATCCTGCTGGGATCAGAGGCGTAGGAGTACAACTGTACCTTGGATCGGTGGGAGACTGATTGGGGTTCAACTATAGTCCAGTCTGAAGTTAGCTTGGAGTAGGCTAGTGTATGTAGCGGCTTAATACAATGTGTATTCAATCTGGACTAGGTCCCGGGGTTTTTCTGCATTTGCGGTTTCCTCGTTAACAAAACTTCTGGTGTCTGTGTTATTTCTTTTCCGCATTATATTTTATATAATTGAAATAATACAGGTTGTGCGTTAAGATCATCAACTTTTCTAATCCAACCTTTGGTTGTTGATTGTAGTTGATTGATCCTTGGACATTGGTCTTTGGTACCGTCCAAGTTATCTCTCTTTGATAAAGACTCGCAGATTTCTATTTGCTTGAGTAAAGATCAAATCGAGAGATTGAGATAATAACTCCTTGAGATACTTTTTATCTATATTGAGTCTGACTGTCCAGTTGATTCTCTAGCAAAGTATTTCGGAGTTAGTCCATACAGATTGCTAATCGAAATATTGGGTGGTGTTGTTAGACCCCCGCTTTTTCACTTTTATTAGTGAAACCGATCTTAAGTAATCACCTGAGATGGTATGATCGATTTTGTGTTATTGGTATGACCGACTCTGGGTAAATGGGAATCGATCCTAGTAAGAGGTGCAACCTATCACAAAGGGGAATCGACCCTTGTATGAGGTGCATCAAGTTTTTAGCATAAAGGGGAACCGATCCTATGGACATGTGCAACACGTTTTTAGGCAAAGGGGAACCGATCCTATGGACATGTGCAGCAAGTAAAAGTTAGATACCATATATATGTGGGGAACCGATCCTAGTACCTAGTCAACCGAATTTTGGAAATCTAGTGTGACTATGCACAATACTCACATCGAGGTAG
Source organism: Papaver somniferum (assembly GCF_003573695.1). NCBI lineage: Eukaryota > Viridiplantae > Streptophyta > Magnoliopsida > Ranunculales > Papaveraceae > Papaver > Papaver somniferum. Next base: position 60,028,824 of record NC_039358.1, read on the forward strand.
AACCAAAACTTGTTTTGGTAGAACCGTTAAACCCATGATTGGTGATTGAGTGTTCTTGATCAATCACATAGTTCTTGAAAGTCATGAACCAATTCTAAACTTATTTGGAAGTGTGTCAAATCGGTTTCAAGATTGTAAGTATGAAAGAGGACTTTCAAAGTAAAGATGTCGACATACTTTGAACATGTGCAGTAACGCTTATCTTTAATTTTTCAAAGTTATTCCTTAATAGCTAAAGGAAGAAAATTCCGGATCGAATAAAATAAATTGAGAATCTTTTATTTAAGGTTTTTAATTTTATTTTAGGAAAATGAAAATTAGTAATGTGCATTTACTAGTTGGAGATTTTCCAAGAGATTTTCGGTCAATATTTGGACAAAGCATTTCCAGGAATTATGGAAACCGAATCTGGAATATATTTCATATCTTGAGAATATTTTCGGTTTTGGAAATTCCTTGGTGTCCAAACTACCTTGGTTTATAAATATGAAAGTTTGCATTTCGAGCGAACTAATCCTCGTACAACAAGAATTATCTCAGTTGTGCTGGTACTGGTGAAGCCGCCTATTCGGAGAGGAGAGTAACCTAATTAGGCGAAATCTCTTACGGCCGCTCAATTTAAAGTCTTCTTTGGGATTAAGAAGCTCTATTATTACCGGGTGGGAAACTAGATAATTGCGGTTTATATTTTATTATCGATTGATTTGATTGACTAAAGGTGGTTGAACTTTGATTGCACCTAGTTTGTTTATGCTTGAGAATCTTCTCTTCTGAAATAAGATTCACTCAAACTAGATCGAAGTTTCGACGGGTATTTTTAGACTGTTTGTAGATCTAAAGACGTCTTGTGATAATCCATAGTTAACAGACTCCGTTCTGTGCGTGATTGATCACAAGAGATTCAAGTAGATTGTATGCAGGTGTTTATTGAAGATCTAAGAAGGCTTTGAAGATTTCTGATTTGGGATTCATAATCTTTGGTGTGCACAATACTTGTTTCGGTAAAAGAGGATCCAACTATAATCGGTTTATCCTTGTGGTAGATTAGATTGATTAGTTGTGTAGATCGACATCAATAAGTTTCCTTAGGATTCAGGATCATGATCAGCTTATTAAAGAATTTGAAAAGTCTCTTGATCGAGAACATGAACTCTATAGCATCATTGAGTCATTCTCTAAGAATATTGAAAAACTTCTCCAACAAACTACTCTACAGTGTGAAAAGGTTAGTGTTCTTGAGGATATAGTTAAGGAAGACTCAATTAGAGAGAAACGTTTGATCGAGACGCATTCATCAGAGCTTAACAGGCTTCGTGTTGAAAAATATAAACTAGAAGCATCCCTTACTCTAGCCGATGAACAGTGCAGATCCTTGGAAAAGGAAAACTCTGTCTTAAGGAGAAATTCTTCTGTACAAACTAATTCTCATGGATTGCAGTACATGAAGGATCTTCCAGAAGAATGTTGTGTCAATAAAAGTTTACATAACTTGCAATCTTCTCATATGGATATAAAGTTAAAAAGGTGTCGTTTATTGCTTCTCCTCACGAACCTGTTATGTAGAAAAAAGAATCACTATGCTATCCATTGTTTTTCTAGAAGGAAACAAATTTCTAAACTTCATAATTTACTTCTCTCCACTGTCAATGGAACAAATAGTCATTCGACTACTGCATTGAATCGCATACCCACAGAAAACCAGAAACCTTATAAATATGATCTCTTTCCTAGAAATCATCACATGGTTCAAATGCATTATAGTGGTATAAATTCTTGTGATGCTGATAAAAGCATTCCCTGTGTTTATAAGACTGTTTCTGGTAAATCTAAGTCTAGAAAATGGATTCCTATCTATTATGATCCTCTTGAACCAGTAGCAAGAGGTCCTAGATTTAGTCCTCAGAGAAATCCTTCTGACGTATATGCTAAACAAGTTGTGTCTTACTTCTCTGGGATGAACACTTATCAAATAAAGGAGGAAAAACAAAGACAACGTTCATTTAATGAGATAAAGGCTCATACTTGTGTAAATTAATCACAAGGTTGACATCTCACCTACAAAAAATCCTAGTTGTGTGAGAATTGAATAGGTATACTCCTGTAAAGTGTCTCTGATTATCTACCTAATTTCTTATCGTTCTTAGATGGATAATTAGTCAAACACTTTTACATGAGTATTTTTTTGTAAATCCTTCATTTTTCTTCTTTGATTTCAAACTTACTTTTGAAATATAAAGCGTGTACTTTTTCCATGCAGGCTTTGTGAACCATCCTCTTACGGGTACACGTACGGTTTTGAGTTCTCTCACAAACCAATCTTGAAAACCCTAAGTCTCTCGAATCTTGTTTATATACCTATCCTATTTGAGTTGAACTTCTCACTCTAGGCTTCATATTAATATGGCTTCTTCTTCTTGCTCATGGGATTTACCTAAAGACTTCGTTGATAATGCGGTATATTTCAAATTCGATAAAGAGAAGGGAACCTTTGTTGAAGACGAAGGATCTTTTCCTCAATCTCCTGATTCCTAGTCGGATATTGAGGAGGTTGAAGAGATTTCATCTGATGTAGTTCTTGACTTCATAAAGAACTTTGAGGATGCAAAACAACAACTTGTTGATACAATAAAGTGTCTTGATGTGGTAAGAACTTAGTTGAAAAAGGTTAATTCTTACCTTGTTCTCATGAAAACCCGGGTTAAAGAACTTCCCAATAAGGATATTCTCTCCAAAGTTGCAGAGGATGTTGTCGTTCACAAGCTTGAAGACCTCAAGACTCATGAGGATCCTGAATCGTCTATTTGACTTCAGTTCGTGTCCGGTTTTGGCATAGGAGTCTTTTTTTAGCTTGTTTATCTTTCCTAGTAAATCTTCAATTTTATTGTTTTGTTTAGAAGGATAACTACAGTTTGGAATAACCATTATTGTGATTACACATAGCTATGTCCAACGTTTTCATCTTCATGTTTTTAGATTTATTGGTTTAAATTCTAAATTTGTTTGGAAGATGAATTTTGTAGTATTAATCTTTATGGTTTTATATATTGCAATATTGTTATGGGATATGTGTGTTTACGTCCGTGAACTATGATTGTCCCATACCTTGTCAAAAGTAAAGTCTTTCGTATGTCGATACGCGTGTATTGATAAAAGAATGAATAGAATTTTGACAAATACAAAAGTTAAGCCTATTATGTTAATTATGGATGGAAGATAGGTTCAAATATTTTGTTTTCAAGGATTATGTCTATTGAATGCCGTTATGCGAATAGTGATGGAAAATAGAATGAATCCTTGTGTATTTCGCAGTATTGATCTTCCCTGATCCATATTTTTATGTATTACTGTGAGGCTCCGTAAAGTGTCTTATGTTGAGCACTAAACGGACAAGTTGATTATTTTTATGATTAGCTTTGTTGTTGTTCCATGAGGTACTTTATGTCGAGCATATTCAACTAAATTAATCATCTCGTTTGGTTATTTAGTTGTTGCTCCGTAAGTTTTCTTATGTCGAGCATGACCAATTAAATTGATTACTTTTGTGATTAGTTTGGTTGTGTATTTCGATTAGATTAATTATGGGTTCTCTTGTGATTAATCTAATTGTATATCTTTTTGAGTCTCCATAAGTTCACTTATATTGAGCATTTTCGATTAAATTAATCATGGGTTCTCTTGTGGTTAATTTAATTGAGTTTTTTTTTTTGATTCAAATTCATACTTGTATGTGATTGTGATGTCCAAAGAAATCCTTCTTTTCTTTCGAAATTAAGGTCGCTCTTGTTGTTCTTTCGGGAATGACATATTATGGGGGAGAGTTCTTAATTGAACTTGTGCTTAATTGTCAAATCTTTGCAGGGAGTGCGGTTGTGGAATATTATAGGGGTTATCTTGTATCTTTATAAACTCTTTGATGAATGCATTTAGCCTCGGCTTTATGATTGCATCTAAATAAGATGATATGTGTTTCTTTCTTTTGGTCATGAAATGTCTCTTTTGGAAATTTCATTAGGATCCCGTTCTTGTACCTTTGCCAATTTTATTGACAAAAAGGGGGAGAATAATATGTAGTTCACACAACAAATACATATGGTTTTTGGATCATTATGTAAGGGGGAGTGGTTTCCATGTGAGATGGAGTATTGACTAAGGGGGAGTGATACATATCACCATAGTATTGTTTTTGAAGTTGTGATACAATTGAACTTTGACGTTGTGTACTGATACTATGACACTGTATAACAATGATTGAGAACTCTTGTTTTCTCATTGTTATAGATACGGATTTTCAACAACGATGATGCTGAACTTGCAACCTTTGGGATCATTGGAGTACTTTGAAGTGACGAAGATTTCAAGTAATGTTGAAGATTAGGCATGTGGAATAGGAGCTACAAAAGTTTATTTATTTATTTTTTGTATTCCATATGTATTGATAGTTTTTTCAATAAAATTGACAAAGGGGGAGATTGTTAGAGCATTGCTCGGTCGAACTCGCATGCATTGCTATCTCAAGCATGTTTGTCAATGTTAGTGATCAAAACTATAAGTCTTGATTTCTAGTCTACTATAACTAAGGTCTCGGACTAGGATAGAAAGTGTAGTTGAGATCAAGAAGTCCATGGAAATCATCATACAAGACGAAGGACTACTCAAGGAACCCGTGGATCTTCATCGACTAAAAGGTATGTGGATACTTGAACTTCTCTATCACTCGAAAGTCTATTTATCTCCTATCTTGAGACAAAAGTCATTTTGCTATATAGACTTAGATTATACACATTTGCTATTTCGAGCCGAGTTTATCTCGCCTATCTATTTCTCGAAATATGTGTTGGTAAGCTTTCACTTTATCCAAGTTCATCTTTACCTAGTGACGAAAGTCATGACAAGTTTCAATCACTTTGAAAATTGCTTACTTTGACGAAAAATAGTTTGTGAATAACAAATATAGAATATCAACGTCCACTAAGAATGTTTCAATGATTGAAATGAGAGTTTAGATAATATAACCATTGGAGGATATATGCATTGTTGTGGAAACACATATATGTATAAGTCCTTATTCCTTGAACCAAAGTTTGCGAACTTTGTTGATAAAGTGAACCATAATAGTGGCGTGAGCTAAGTACGCGAACTCAGTCCGCGAACTGGCGGAAGTTCTCGACCCAAGAAATTCTGCTGGAGTTTGTGAACTCTGTCTAGGAACATAAGTCCGTGAACCCAGTCCGCGAAGTTGAGTAGGTTATATCTAAAAACGATGTTTGTGAACTTATTCTTATATAAACTAAGGAATGCAAATTGCAAACCGTGGATATATAGTTCATGAACCGATTCGAGTGAATCAAATCGTTTTTGCTTCAATTGTGTCTTGTGTAGTTACATAAGATTTCATTGCAATTGAACAACTCTCTAACTAGTTCATTTGAGTCACTTGAACTAGTGATGGTGAAGAAGAATATGGTTGATATGAAAGTGATCATATGGCTAACCATTAGGTTAACTATTGTTGAACAAACAAATGTACAAGTTTAGGTACGGTTACACAAGCCTAGAAACGTATATTTCATTTGTGTGTAACAAGCTAGTTTTCGATCTAACGGTAGAAAGATATCAGCTTGAATCTAATCAAGTTTTCATCTAACGGTGAATATTGAATGCTTTGTTACCAAGCTAACATTGTGTAGATGGGGAAAAACGATTTGCTGGTTTTTAAGGAATTGAGGAGACGACCGTACAGAGGAGACTCCTCGAACCGAGCGAAATTTTAAACCTCACACAGATGCACCATTGCAAAGGGGGAGCTTTAGATTCGAGAGATCAATCTGTAGTACTCTATCCTAAATCAAGACAATGACCGTTCCAGAGTAAATTCGGTCACAAGAGAGGATGGGTTTATATGTAGGAGGGAAGCTGAGAAATGTGTGGAATCAATGGTAATCAAATATTGTGGGTGTGTGTGAATTCCGAATACGATAATATCTGAGTGATTGAAATTGCTCAATTGAGAGTAGTTCCTCAATTGATGAGTTGATGATTTCGTGTTTTCGATGAGACGTGAGATTGATGATACTGTTGATGATTATTCAATCATGATTCACAGACTTATTTATATTGCTGGAATTTTAGACACCATGATTCCATGAAGTGTGACAGTTGATGGAATAAAGGAGTGGGGAAGTGGAGATCGTGTTTGAAACCAGTTGCTCAATGTGTGGAGACTTGGTCGATTTTCCACCCACTACCTCGTGAATTATTTCAACTGATTACACGACTTGCTCACATTCCATCGTGTGCTTGAACACACGTGCCGTAGACCGCCAGACCAAAAACCTAAGTGATATCCCCCCAAGTGACACGATTGATGTCTCGTGGTATGTTAGTCAATTGATGACTTCGTGGTTTGATGAGACGATGAGTCCATGTAGTTGCTGAGTTGAACATGATGTTTTGAAACTCATGAATTGAACATGTCATGAGACAGAGGTATAGTTCTTACGATGAAGTGAGCAAGTATTGCTCATTCGATGGATCGTTGAATATTGATTGTTGAACCAATATTCCTTGGTTTGAGCAAATATTCCTCATCTGAGCAAGTGCTGCTCACGTGATGAATTGTTGAATATTTGATCGTCTGAGCATGTGTTGCTTATCTGATGCATTATTGGCAGTGTACCAAAAATATTAATTAGAATACTGGTCGTTGAACCGAGCATAATTAATAAAATTAATGACCATGAGGTCGTTGTAAAATTATTAAGGTTGGAATATGGAATATGATCCTTGGATTCAGAAACCCTAATTTGATCAATTGATGATCAATTCATGGTTCGTCAGAATTTCAACCATGGGACGAAAGAGGGAGCGACTACATGGGACCATGGGTCAACCATGTAGTGTCCATATGCTCACGTGAGAAAATACAAAGAACTCATGAAGAGTTGACGATTTGTTGGTGAAAGAATGATCAAATGCTGATTTAATCATTTATTCGAAAATGCTCGTCTGAGCCTTAGGTGAGAAAACCTAATTAATTATGACGAGGCGAGGGACCGACCATGGAGTCATGAAACCGGCCCTGGGTTGTCACGTGACCGCCTGACGATCACTTCATGAAATCCAAAGTGTTTGGAAGAGTTTTGGACCTAATACGAGCAATTGTGCAAATTAGGTCAAAACTGTGAAAATTGATGGGACCGGCTTCCGTGAGCCAAAGAGCCAATCTTGGTCGGTCAAGATAGCGTGCTCGTGTCCCCAAGGCGTCCGCGTCTCAGTCCTGAGAATTTTGATATTTTCTGGCGTGCAATTGAGCATCCATTCGAGAAAATATGCCAAAATTAGGGTTTCGACGAAACTGAGGAAAACATCATGAGATGATGAAAAATAATTATAAAATAAGGAATGAGGAGGCGTGGGACCTCCGTGGTCAAGGCATGGTCGGCCGGTCGTGACCACGGTCCCGTGGTGCCTTTTTCTTAATTTTATAATATTTTGATGATTTTATGAAAAAATCATGAATTTAGGGAGTTTCCATGAATTGAAGGAGTTTTCATGAGTTCAAGGAAGCAAAAAATATTAAAATAATAAAAACAAGGGCGTGGGACCGTGGAAGGCATGGCCGGCCGGCTTGGGCCCGGTCCCACGAGTTTCCCTAATTTTTGTGTATTTTTTATGTATTTTTGATGAATTGAGGGAATTTTTCCTAATTTGAGAGAAATACCATGAAATCAAGGAGGAAAAATAAAATAAAATAAAAACAAAGGGGCGTGTGGGACCGGCTAGGGCATGGCCGGCCGGCCAAGGCCCGGTCCCACAAGTTTTCATAATTTATTTTATTTTATTATTATTTGATGATTTGTGCAAAATACCATGAAATCAAGGAGTTTTTTCATGAAATTAGAGAAATAATAATAATAATAATAATAAAATAATAAGGAACCGTGGGTGTGGGGCCGGTTGGGACCAAGGCATGGCCGGTTGGCCAATGGTCACGCCCCACACTCCTTTCCTTAATTTTATATTATTTTTTATGGATTTATGGAAGTACCATGAAACCGAGGAGTTTCCTCGAGACGAAGGAGATTTGATAAAATGAGAGAATTTTCATCAAATCATAAATAATAAAAATGCATTAAAAATATAAAACTGGCGTGGGATTGACCACGACACGGTCGGGTGTGTCCGTGCTCCCAGCACCCTGGTCAATATTTTTAATTATTTATTATTTTCTTCTCTATTTTGCATAGGTTCATCGTTTCGTTGTATTTTTGAAATACTCGTTCGTGCGGTGACTGTTAGTGTATCATCGTTGAATACACCTTCACCATTTGAATCGGGGCTTACTTAGAGGTAGCTCAGACGCCCGGTTGTTGTATTTATTACTAATTGTGGAATTCAGTGGAGATAATTCACAAAACTGAGTAATAAGATGTTTATTATTAATTCATAGGATCAGCTGAGGATTCGACTACGAATTCAGAATAATAAAGTGAGCATTACCATTCCATGGGATCGTAGATTCGACCATAGAATCAAGTAATTAAGATTTATCTATTACCATTTATGAGACCAGTTGTGGATTCGATCATGAAATCGGAGTAATGAGATAATATAGTTATTGCTATTCTATGAGATCAAGCGTGGATTCGATCATAGAATCAGAACAATTGTTATTTCATTCCATGGGACCAGTCGTGGATTCGACCATGGAATAGGATTGTAATTAGGAATAATTAACTTTGTGGCTCTATACTAGCAGAGCAAGCTGTCTAGGAGCATTAATTATCCGATATGAGCTTGTCGGTAAGTCATATCCTTTATATAGTCAGGGTAAACTCGTTGTTTGTTCCTGAAGACGTTATCGCTCTATACTAGCAGAGCAAGCTGTCTAGGAGCCGTCCATCGTGATGCTATATAGAAATAATCACTGAAAGTATTCAGTATTCATGAGATATGCCGTTGTCCAGTCGTGAGACTACATATCTACATGTACTCTGAGAAAAGTACTCTCCGTTGAGAATTCGATGAGAGACCGTGTCTCGATACTCACGTCTGATTGCTGAATCAGAGCTTCGTATAATTATGAGTTTACGAATTTAGCCTTTGTCGAAAATCCACCATCTACATTAAGTCCCCTGCTTACTGAGGAAAGTTGTGTTCCTCAGTCAGCATTAAATGGTGATTTTCCGGCCATAAATAATAATACCAGTAATTGAACTTAGTCGTAAGTTGAGACGTTACCGGATTTAGAGAGCATGAGAAACCACGACTTGATGAAGGCTTCAATGTCATGATTGGAGCGTCGTTTGATGAGCATAAATTGGTGTTGAACCGCTGGTTTGGACGACGAGTCCGTGGTCGGTTAGGATTCGCGGGTCGGGCCCAATAAGGAAATCCTTAGAAAATTAGGTTTTGGAAATAAAATTGATATAAAAGGGATTAATCCTTTTTTTTTTTTTTTCCTCACACACGACCAGCACCTTCATCACCTTCACGCCAGAAGGAGAGTTTTCGCCGGAGCGCCAGCCGCCGTCGCGCGCGTCCGTCGCCGGCCAAATTCCGGCCGACGTAGGTTTTTTTTTTTTGCTGATGTTTATGATCCTCATGAGTTTTCATGCTTTGATCATGATGAAGTTATATACATGTGTATATTAGTGTGAGTTTTATGAAAAACCCTCGTTTTTGAAAACGTATGTTCGTTCGATCGTTAGTTTTGAAACTAACTATAATCCCTGATTTAGGAGAGATTTTTTTTTAGTATATGAACCTAGGTCAGTGATAAAACTTAGTTATGAGTTTCATGTGTACCAAGGTTTATCATAAAAGAAGTGAATTTTCATGAAATCGGAATAATCCTTCGTTTTAAAGACAAATGATACGAAGGAAAATATGTATGATGAACTTGTGTCCAGTGATAAAATTTTGCTTATGAGCTTTCATGTAAATACAAAACTTTATCATATGTAAGATGTGAGCTTTCACATATTTTTAAATAAACCTTCGTTTTAAAGACAAATAACGACGATACGAAGGAAAAATAGTTTTTTTTATTATATATGCAGCCGTGACATATATTGTGCAAAATATGATATATTTTATTTGCATGAGTTTTTTTCATTAATAAAATCCTTGAGAATTTATGTATGCAAGTTGCATTAATTGCTGTTTTTTTCGAAAAATCAAAACGTGGGTTTTGAGGAACTTCAAGATAGACAATATATTTATGATGAATATTTATTGTTATGAACTTCATAGGTCAGTTTGTGTTCACATTATGAAAATTGTGTCCGTGATTTCATGAAAATCAGTTTCGAAATAAATAAAGTTTCGTTCGTTTTTTGCAGTTTTCGAAGAGACGAACGATTTTGAGGTGTTAACTCTAGCATTACTATCACTATTGTTAGTGGAAGTATAAAAGGTAAGAGTTAAGAGTTACCATTTTTTGCTGATGTTGGTTTGTTTACATAGTAGTAATCTTTGATCTTCCGGTTCCAGAAAATGTCGACCAACAATAACAGCAATTACGATTACTGGTATTCCTCTTCTTCCCTGGCTCTTCTGATGAGGATTCCGACGCTCCTGTAGCGAAATCAAAGGCTAGGGTTACCCAGGAAGGGGAAGCCTAATGTTCCCTTGGGTGAGCGAAGAGTCTCTTTTGCTGAACTCGAAAAGAAAAGAGCTGAAGACAAAAAGGAGGATGCCCGTCAACGTGAAAAAGATCGCACCCGGCGTAAGAGACAGAGGGTTGAGGAGAAGCGTCAATTCTTGGATGGGGTGCCTTCTGATTCTGATGCTGATGCTTCTGAAGGAGAGATCACATGGGAACCATCCGAGCGTTACATTAAGCCTGATCGATATGAAAGAGAGCATCAGAGGACGATGAAGAAAATTGAAGCTGAAGCTGCAGCAGAAGATAACTCGGATTCAGATGATGATGTTATCTTCCGTCCACCGGACTTCACCAATGATCCTGACAGTGACTCTGAAGAAGATGATTCCGAGAAGGACAGTGACGATGAAGCTGACAATTCGGATGAGTCCGACGAGTAGTTTTACTTCCATCTTCTTTAGACGTTAGAGCATTCCCTTTTTAGTCTTCATAGTGGATATCTTTCTTTTGACTGTTTAAACGACTTTACTTCAATTAGACTTTTCTTCTGAATGATGAACATTTTGTTAACGTCGATTTCTTCTAATCCATGACATGGACCAATGTCCATATATCCAAATTCATCATGACTTGTCGATTTTCATGAGAAGTAACATAACACACCTGAGAATTCATGACGTGTACAAGGCCGCGTGGCCTATCCTTTGACCCGTGATGTTCAGTCCCCAGTGTGTTATTTTCCTCCGCGTCTTCGGTATCGATCTTTGAAGCCTAGGGTTTCAGTGAAACTCGTAACTGAGTTGACTATATGACTATCGCCTGATATATATATCTTCAAGACTCCAAATCTATGATCCACGCAAATATTTCTTCCATTCCTGAGTCAGTTTCATCGTGCAGAGAAGTTTTGATCCTACCCTCTTGCCGTCATGTCGAGCAATAGCATTTCTTCTCAAGATGATCTTCAGTCGAAGCGTGAAATAGCAACGTCTATCTCAGTAAGTTGTACACTTCTTCTTCTTCTCCTTTCTTGTCTTTTCAATCGAGATTGTTGATCACAAGAGAATGATTTGTCGTAGGACTGTAAGAAGAATGCTACTCCTCATAATGCAAGGCCTAAGCGGACTGTTAGAGCTCCTGCCCGGTATGGATCGGCTCGTGCTGAAGCTGGATCGTCTGTAAGTAAACCTATGACTCTTGAGATTGTACTGAGTCCCGGGATTAACACTCCTTCGTTTCATCGTAGGCGGATGTCCGTGTCGTCGTCGATGCTAGACGAAGAAAGAGTGGAAAGTCCGTGACCGTGGTTGAGGTTGAGGAAAGCAGTAACCAGGCATGTGAAGATTCTGTAGGATCCGTGGAGACCGGAGACGGTGTCCATGCTCGTGAATACCCAACCGCTGGACTTTTATTCGAAGCCCCATTGATTAATACCTTCCCAGACAATGAAATGGTCGGCGGATTCGTGATTCCCAAATGTCATGCGTCTCTGTACACCAAGATCTGGAAGAAGTATGGTCACATTGCTACCACAGAAGTGTGGAAAGGTTTTCTTCCAACCCTTTTAACCACGGTAGCGGGGCTATTGCCGATCATCGAGGAAATGAATCAGATGCACTTGCGAGACGTCAAAAACCATGAACTGCACCAATGGGATGAAATGATCTCGAATTGTGAGATATTGCGATTCAATGTAAGCTGGCTCCGTCGTCGTCTTGAGATAATCAAGGTTCATAAGGCAGAGGCTGCTGATGCAATTTCCATGAATGCAGCTTTACTGGATGAGGAGAGGATACTGGCTCTGGAGTCAGCAAGGGTTGAGAAAGCGGTCGAAGACTTGAAGGCAAAGACCAAGATTTTTCAGAAGAAGCTTGACGAGGCTTCTTACAGGGATTATCCGTTGCTGGATGGTTTGCTCTGAGTGAGCATTTGTGGTTGTTTTTTTTGAGTAAATCTGAGTTTCTAGTTAGGTGAAACAGTTGATCATGGTATGAACGAATTTTGCTCATTTATGAAATGTTTAATGAACAAAGGAGCATTCGCATGCTCTTTGGAGGAATGAAATTACATTTTTGAAAATGCTTGAAATGATGAAGAGGTAGTTTGTTTCATGGATCAGGCATAATAAGCTTTGAGCCATTTGCCATTGATGATGTTTCCTTCCTTTCCTCCATTGATTGCTAAAATTTTGTAGTATCCGCTAGACACTGCTTTGATAACAACATATGGCCCTTCCCATTTAGGAGAGAACTTAGGAGCGACATGTCTTGTTGAATGTGCTTTGCCGTCTTTAATACCAAATCTCCTACTTGAAATGTTCGAGGTCTTACCATTTTGTTGTAGGCTCTGGAGATCCTCTGTTTGTAAGCTTCCACATATTTTTCCACCTTGGTTCTCCTTGATTCCAGCATATCTAGCTCAGCGATTCTTGATCTGGAGATTTCGGCCTCATCCCATTGTACACCACTGGATGCTGCAATCCTGGCTGAGGGAACTTTGATTTCTGCTGGAAGTATGGCGTCGGCTCCATAGACAAGGGAATATGGCGAAGTACCGATCGAGCTCCTTGGTGCAGTTCTGTAAGCCCATAGAGCCATGGGTAATTCATGCCATGATCGAGGATTGTCATGAATCGTCCGACTGATAATCCTGACCAAAGTCTTGTTGGTACTTTCTGCTTGACCATTTCCTTGTGGATAGTAAGGCGTGGAGAAGATTTGTTTGATCCCATATTTATTGAGCAGCTTCTCAACATCTTGATTGGCAAAAGGAGTTCCGTTATCTGTGATGATATGCTTAGGAACTCCGAATCTGCATATTATGTGCTCTTTGATGAAGGCGGCAATCGTAACTCCAGTGGTGCTTCGAAGAGGAATAGCTTCGACCCACTTGGTGAAGTACTCTGTCGCAGTGATGATGTATTCATGTTGTTTTGAAGATGCTGGATTGATCTTCCCAATGATATCTAGTCCCCAGCTGTAGAAAGGCCACGGACTATTCACAGAATTCAACGGGAGACAAGGAGTGTGGATGAGATTACCATGGGTTTGGCATTGGTGACACCTCTGAACGTGTGCGGCTGCATCATCTTCCATGGTTGGCCAATAATATTTCTCATGAATTTGAAGAAATAGTTTCCTCTTTCCTTGATGTTCTCCATCATGTACTTCCTTCAGGATTGTAGGGATTTCATGTTCGGCTAAGCACCTCAGTAAATTTCCACCAAAGCTTTTGCGGTATAAGATCCCATCGAGATAGACGAATCTCTTAGCTTTCTGAATGAGTTTGACTGCTTGCTTCTTTTCCAGTGGTAGTTCGTTGTCCCGGAGGTATTTGATGTAAGGCTCCCTCCAGTCCCCAGTGTGGTGGACCGTCAAAACCTCCAAGTGATGAGGAGGTGTTTGGAATCAGGACAAGATCCTTGTAAAGCTCTTGACTGAGTCTCCATGGATGGCCAGTAGTACCCCATTCTTTGAAGCTTTCTGTAAAGTGTTACCACTAACGTTTGCCCACAGACTTCCTCATGTATGCGCTTGAGCTGTTCTTCCGCTTCGTCGCTCCCAAGACATCGTGATAGAGATCCATCAGGGTTTCGATAGTATAGCCCTCCATGAAGCAAGAAGTAGTTCTTCAATTCCTTGAGGCTGACTTGGCCTTCTGAAATAGAGCTGCTCAATTCATGAATGATGGGTGCTCGCCAATCGTTCGCTGGAATGTCTTCGATCTGAGTGAGCCAAGTAAGATACTGTACGCCTCGTACAGTGATCGTTTTTGTGCTCCTTCGAATTGCAGCTTGGAGGCGAGAGTTGCTAGGCAATCAACATGCCTATTGTTAGTATGGACGATCGTTGCGTCAGCAAAATAGGTCAACAGTCGCTGAGCTTCGGTTCTGAATGGAGCAAGTGTGATTTCTTTGAGAGAATATGTTCCATTCATCTGGTTGACCAATAATTTTGAATCTCCCCTTATCTCGAGGTGTGTTGCTCCTGCTTGCTTGGCCAAGATAATCCTAATAGGAAGGCTTCATATTCCGCTGAGTTGTTGGTGCAGTGGAAATCCAACTTGAACGAATGTGAGAAAACTTCACCAGATGGAGACACCAGCACTACGCCCGCTCCTCCGGTGTCACTACTAGGGGTGGCAGATCCATCAAAGTATAGAAGCCATGTTTCTTCCTTGATGACCAAGATGTCTGGGAATTCGCCGGGCACTTCTTCATGTAGTGTTGTTGTGTCTTCCCCTGGAAAAGCAGCGAGCAAGTCTGCGACCGCTTGACCTTTGATGGCTTTAGGTGGCGTGCAAGCTATGTCAAATTCTGACATCTGGAGTAGCCACTTCGCTGGTCTCCCTATCAAGGCTGGCTTTGATAGCAAGAACTTTATGGGATCAGCTTTGGAGATGAGTACGACCCTGTTAGATAGTAAGTAATGTCTGAACTTCTGGATTGCATGTACCAATGCCAGGCATGCCCTTTCGGCCTTTGGATATCGGAGTTGAGCATCTCTCATTGTGCGGCTGAAGTAGTAAATCGGTCGTTCGACGCCTTCGTCGTCTTCCTGAGCGAGGAGTGCGCCGATGGCGACGTCACTGGAGGCTGTGTAAAGAATCAGAGGTCGTCCCTGCACTGGAGACCTCATGACCCGGTGACAATAATATCTGTTGTATTTTATGGAAAGCTTCTTGTTGAACAGCTGTCCAGGTGAAGCTTGCTCCTTTCTTCAGCAGAGGTGTGAACGAAGCAATGAGTTGAGCTAATCCAGGAATGAAGCGTCGAATAATTTACCTTGCCCATAAAGCTCTGTAGTTCCTTCACGGTACGTGGAGGAGGCATGGTGGTAATAGCTTTTGCCTTGTCTCGGTCGACTTTGATCCCTTCAGCCGTGACCAGGAATCCTAAGAATTTTCCGGAAGAAACTCCGAATGCGCACTTTAAAGGATTCATTTTTAATTTGTATTCTGCACCTTTCAAACACCTGCCTTAGAACTTCGAGATGAGATGCTCGAGTCTTCGATTTTACCACCACATCATCAACATAGTCTTCTACTTTGTGCATCATGTCGTGGAATATGGCAGTCATGGCTCGTTGATAGGTGGCACCAGCATTCTTTAATCCAAAGGGCATCACAGTGTAGTGAAAATTCCCAATGGGAGTACGGAACGCAGTCTTGTTGGCGTCATGTTCATACATCTTGATCTGGTTGTACCCACTATAGCCGTCCATGAATGAGAACATACCGTGACCACTGGTTGCATCGACGAGCATGTCAATGTTGGGTAGAGGAAAATCATCCTTTGGACAACATTTATTCAAGTTCCTGAAGTCGACACAACATCTGATTTGACCATTTTTCTTCTTAACAGGTACCACATTTGCTAGCCACGTTGGATGAAGAATAGGCTTGATGAACCCTGCTGCCAACAGTTTCTGGATTTCGACCTTGATTTGCTCCTCGACTTCGTGTCTAAATTGTCTGGGCGGTTGTTTGACAGCTTTGGAACCAGGGACGATGTGCAGGTGATGGGTGACGAGTTTGTCATCCAGACCCGGCATTTCTTCGTACGTCCAGGCGAAGACATCTTGATATTCTTTCAATAATTTTACCAGCTCGGTCCGCTCCTCTGGTGATAGCGCTGAACTGATCAGGATTGGCCTTGGATCGTCTTCAGTCCCAATGTTGATTGTTTCAAGATCGTCAGTGGTAGAGTCAGTGCGTCCTGTAGTTGTCGTGGGGCATCTTGGACTTCTTCTTCAAGTGATATCACTCTGACACGATTCTTCATGGTGGGGAGACTTTTCATCGTTCTCCCCGATTAATTGCTAATCTTTCCGTCGGCGATAAATGACTCTCCCTTCTACGTCTCGATCGGTCGTGAAGTTTTCCCTGGAGTTGAGACTTGATCATTATGGCGTTTAGTCGGTGTAGTAGGTGACTTGATCATTTTAGCAGCTGAGGATGACGGATCGTTATCAGCCTTCTCGATAGTCTTCCAGCTTGGAAGTGGAGTACTGCGAATCCTGCTTGGAGGTTCCGGGACGCCTTTTTGAGATTCAAGGAACTCAGTATCATAGACGGGAGCATAAGGAGATGATGAAGCCGGAATGCGAACGATCTTGTTGTCGAGCAGGGCCTTCATGCATTGATGGTATGTTGAAGGAACCACCTTGTTATCATGGAGCCATGGGCGTCCCAGTATTATGTGGTAGTCAGGTTCTTGCTCGATCACATGAAACTTTGCTTTCGATCGAATCGGCCCCACCCTCAAATCTATGTATGCATATCCATATGTATGGCTTTGACTTCCTTCAAATCCTGTCATTAGGATGGGATAGCGAACGATTTTACCTTGTGGGAATCTGGCCATCCTGAGAGTCTTCATAGTGACAATGTTTGGAAGCACCGGTGTCAACAAGAGCTCTTCTAAATTCGGTGCCTTTGATGAAACCAGTGACATACAATGCTCGGTTGTGTCCTTCATCCGTCATGCGATCTTCTTCTCCAAAAGAGATGTTGTCGATCGAATGCCCAGGCACTAGGGAGACTTCTTCAACTGATGGTGTTGGTGGCGTTATTTGCACGCTGGATGATATCTGGTTGAGTGCTGAAAATGTGTCTGTGCGCTGATCCCTGGAGAAGTGCAGGAGTTCACATAGATTTTCAATCAAATGTGTGACCTCTTGTTCCACCGGCTTCTCGTATGTGGTGAAGCTGTTGATTTGAGGGTCAGATGACGCTCAGTCCCCGGTGTTGAGGCTTCTGGAGCGGAGATACCGCCTAACTCGGATGTTAATCTGATGAGAAAGTCGAGGATGTGGTTTATCGTCTCCTTCATCAGGTCCATGTTCCTGGTATGGACCTCTAGGATTTGAGCCAACTCTGCCAAAGTCGGGATCCCTCTGCCTTCCATGCCGCCAGGTGTAACATGAGGAATGTTGCCGTTTGAAATATTCTGATCTGAATTAGTTGAATTAGTCCTAAGACCAACCATCTTGTGAGATTGTGATTGCAACCGAGAGAATGATCTCCCACTGTGGTCGCCAATCTGTAGATGGGGAAAAACGATTTGCTGGTTTTTAAGGAATTGAGGAGACGACCGTACGGAGGAGACTCCTCGAACCGAGCGAAATGTTAAACCTCACACAGATGCACCGCTGCAAAGGGGGTGCTTTAGATTCGAGAGATCAATCTGTAGTACTGGCCTAAATCAAGACAATGACCGTTCCAGAGTAAATTCGGTCACAAGAGAGGATGGGTTGATCTGTAGGAGGGAAGCTGAGAAATGTGTGGAATCAATGGTAATCAAAGATTTGGGTGTGTGAATTCTGAATACGATAAGCTCTGAGTGATTGAAATTGCTCAATTGAGAGTAGTTGCTCAATTGATGAGTTGATGATCTCGTGTTGTCGATGAGACGTGAGATTGATGATACTGTTGATGATTATTCAATCATGATTCAGAGACTTATTTATATTGCTGGAATTTTAGACACCATGATTCCATGAAGTGTGACAGTTGATGGAATCAAGGAGTGGGGAAGTGGAGATCGTGTTTGAAACCAGTTGCTCAACGTGTGGAGACTTGGTCGATTTTCCACCCACTACCTCGTGAATTCCTTCAACTGATTGCACGACTTGCTCACATTCCATCGTGTGTTTGAACACACGTGTGTAGACCGCCAGACCAAAACCCTAAGTGATATCCCCCCAAGTGACACGATTGACGTCTCGTGGTTGTTAGTCAATTGATGACTTCGTGGTTTGATGGGACGATGAGTCCATGTAGTTGCTGTTGAACATGATGTTCTGAAACTCATGAATTGAACATGTCATGAGACAGAGGTATAGTTCTTACGATGAAGTGAGCAAGTATTGCTCATTCGATGGATCGTTGAATATTGATTGTTGAACCAATATTCCTTGGTTTGAGAAATATTTATCATCTGAGCAAGTGTTGCTCATGTGATGAATTGTTGAATATTTGATCGTCTGAGCATGTGTTGCTCATCTGATGGATTATTGGCAGCGTACCAAAATATTAATTAGAATACTGGTCGTTGAACCGAGCATAATTAATAAAATTAATGACCATGAGGTCTCGTAAAATTATTAAGGTTGGAATCTGGAATGATGATCCTTGGATTCAGAAACCCTAATTTGATCAATTGATGATCAATTCATGGTTCGTCAGAATTTAACCATGGGACGAAGGAGGGAGCGACTACATGGGACCGTGGATCAACCATGTAGTGTCCATATGCTCACGTGAGAAATACGAAAACTCCTGAAGAGTTGACGATTTGTTGGTGAAAGAATGATTAAATGCTGTTTAATCATTTATTCGAAAATGCTCGTCTGAGCCTTAGGTGAGAAAACCTAATTAATTATGACGAGGCGAGGGACCGACCATGGAGTCATGAAACCCCTGGGTTGTCACGTGACCGCCTGACGATCACTTCATGAAAATCCAAAGTGTTTGGAAGAGTTTTGGACCTAATACGAGCAATTGTGCAAATTAGGTCAAAACTGTGAAAATTGATGGGACCGGCTTCCGTGAGCCAAAGAGCCAATCTTGGTCGGTCAAGATAGCGTGCTCGTGTCCCCAAGGCGTCCGCGTCTCAGTCCTGAGAATTTTGATATTTTCTGGCGTGCAATTGAGCATCCATTCGAGAAAATATGCCAAAATTAGGGTTTCGACGAAACTGAGGAAAACACCATGAGATGATGAAAAATAATTATAAAATAAGGAATGAGGAGGCGTGGGACCGCCGTGGTCAAGGCATGGTCGGCCGGTCGTGACCACGGTCCCGTGGTGCCTTTTCCTTAATTTTATAATATTTGATTTTATGAAAAATTCATGAATTTTGAGAAATTTGATGAATTTAGGGAGTTTCCATGAATTGAAGGAGTTTTCATGAGTTCAAGGAAGCAAAAAATAAAAATAAAAAAACAAGGGTGTGGGACCGTGGAGGCATGGCCGGCCGGCTAGGGCCCGGTCCCACGAGTTTTCCCTAATTTTTTTTTTTTAGGTATTTTGATGATTTGAGGGAATTTTTCCTAATTTGAGAGAAATACCATGAAATCAAGGAATTTGATGAATTCAAGGAAAACTAATAATAAAATAATAAAACAAAGGGGTGTGGGACCGGCTAGGGCATGGCCGGCCGGCCAAGGCCCGGTCCCACAAGTTTTCATAATTTATTTTATTTTATTATTATATGATGATTTGTGCAAAAATACCATGAAATCAAGGAGTTTTTTCATGAAATTAGAGAAATAATAATAATAATAATAAAATAAGGAACCGTGGGTGTGGGGCCGGTTGGGACCAAGGCATGGCCGGTTGGCCAATGGTCACGCCCCACACTCCTTTCCTTTTTAATTTTATATTATTTTATGGATTTATGGAAGTACCATGAAACCGAGGAGTTTCCTCGAGACGAAGGAGATTTGATAAAATGAGAGAATTTTCATCAAATCATGGAAAATAATAAAAATGCATTAAAAAATAAAACTGGCGTGGGATTGACCACGACACGGTCGGTCGTGTGTCCGCTCCCAGCACCCTGGTCAATATTTTAATTATTTTCTTCTCTATTTTGCATAGGTTCATCGTTTCGTTGTATTTTTGAAATACTCGTTCGTGCGGTGACTGTTAGTGTATCGTCGTTGAATACACCTTCACCATTTGAATCGGGGCTTACTTAGAGGTAGCTCAGACGCCCGGGTTGATTATTTATTACTAAGTGGAATTCAGTGGAGAATAATTCACAAAACTGAGTAATAAGATGTTTATTATTAATTCATAGGATCAGCTGAGGATTCGACTACGAATTCAGAATAATAAAGTGAGCATTACCATTCCATGGGATCGTAGATTCGACCATAGAATCGGAGTAATTAAGATTTATCTATTACCATTTATGAGACCAGTTGTGGATTCGATCATGAAATCGGAGTAATGAGATAATATAGTTATT
This sequence comes from Papaver somniferum, assembly GCF_003573695.1. Taxonomy (NCBI): domain Eukaryota; kingdom Viridiplantae; phylum Streptophyta; class Magnoliopsida; order Ranunculales; family Papaveraceae; genus Papaver; species Papaver somniferum. The sequence continues at coordinate 60,049,409 of NC_039358.1, forward strand.
GCTATTCTATGAGATCAAGTCGTGGATTCGATCATAGAATCAGAACAATTGTTATTCCATTCCATGGGACCAGTCGTGGATTCGACCATGGAATAGAGCAATTGTAATTAGGAATAATTAACTTTGTGGCTCTATATAGCAGAGCAAGCTGTCTAGGAGCATTAATTATCCCGATACGAGCTTGTCGGTAAGTCATATCCTTTATATAGTCAGGGTAAACTCGTTGTTTGTTCCTGAAGACGTTATCGCTCTATACTAGCAGAGCAAGCTGTCTAGGAGCCGTCCATCTCGTGATACTATATAGAAATAATCACTTAAAGTATTCAGTATTCATGAGATATGCCATTGTCCAGTCGTGAGACTACATATCTACATGTACTCTGAGACAAAGTACTCTCCGTTGAGAATTTGATGGGAGACCCGTGTCTCGATACTCACGTCTGATTGATGGATCAGAGCTTCGTATAATTATGAGTTTACGATTTTAGCCCTTGTCGAAAATCCACCATATGCACATTGATTGCAAACCCTGATTTGAAAGACTATATAGGGAAGAACTCTAGCAACTGGGAAACCTAATCCCCACACCTTCTGTGTGATACTAGTTGTGCTAAGCTAGAGTCGATTCTCCTTTAACCTTTGGTTATTCTTCTAAACCAGGTTAACGACTTAAAGACTTCATTGGGATTGTGAAGCCAGACCGATACTACTTTCTTGTAGTTGTGTGATATGATCTTGTTGTTTCTATCGTACGATTACAATTGTAATAATTGGCTTGATATTGATATCTCCGATAGGCAAGATATAAAATTAATCACAAATACTTCGTCTCATCGTTTGTGATTCCGCAATATCTTTTTTCGCTGCACTGATTAATATTATTGTGAGGTGATTGATAATACTAGGCTGCTCTTCGGAATATAGTCCCGTTCACCTTGATTTATCAAAAGACGGAACAAAACTCGTAGGTATATTCGTGGGACACGGATTTATCTATTAACGTAGACTTTTCTGTGTGATACATATTTGTTTATTAAAGTCTTCGACTTTGGGTCGTAGCAACTCTTAGTTGTGGGTGAGATCAGCTAAGGGAATCAAGTACGTAGCATCCTGCTGGGATCAGAGACGTAGGAGCATAATTGTACCTTGGATCAGTATGAGATTTATTGGGGTTCAAATACAGTCCAAACCGAAGTTAATTTGGAGTAGTCTAGTGTCTGTAGCGGCTTAATACAGTGTGTCTTCAAACTGGACTAGGTCTCGGGGTTTCTCTGCATTTGCGGTTTCCTCGTTAACAAAATTCTGGTGTCTGTGTTATTTCTTTTCCGCATTATATTTTGTTATATAATTGAAGTATCACAGGTTGTGCGTTGATCAATCAATTAGAATATCCGACCTTTTGGTTGTTGATTTAAATTGATTGACACTTGGATATTGGTCTTTGGTACCATACAAGTTATCTCTCTAGTATTTGATAAAGACTCGCAGGTATATTGATGAGTGCCAAATATTGTATATATTTATCCCTTTTTGTTGGCATTTAACTCATCTTTTATGCATTAATTCTACATTTTATCCCATATTCTGTATTTTCATTGTTTTCAAGAATAAATATTTTTATTAATTAATTTTGCATTTTTAGGTAATAAATAAAGTCTGGATGACTTGCGGAGCGAAAAGAGCAGAAAAGTAGTGAAAAGCCGGGAGAAATTACGCAAGGAAGCCGCGAAGAATGGTGCGCACAACCTCATTTTCTACACACAAAAGCGCCTCCGTTCTCAGCCATCAGATCAGTTCTCAGAAGCATCCGACGGTCGCTCCTGCATAGAGCATCAAAATCTGAAGTCTCTGCCAAGCACCACAGCGCTGAAATTCCAAGCCTTCAGATTAGATGGTAGTTGAATCCAACGGTCGCTCCATTGCTGTGCATCAAAGTTTGATATCTCCGCCTAACACTACAACACCTAACTCCATCTGGCATCGTTGATTTCGTTGTATCAAAAAATCTAGCGGTCGCTACAAGCTTCACTCCGCATCACCGTCTGATTCACCTACCAGCTTCGCATCTCGCGGCCCATCTCACGAAACATCAAGACTAGATGAATTCGCTCAACACTCTATCACCCGAGCCCTACCACCTAACCAAACAACCCCCTTCTCCCATTCTATAGAACCCATCTACCACCATCACCCCCTCTCTGCAGAACCACCTCCTTCCCTGCCGCACCACCATCATCACCACCACTCCTGCAACAGCCACCAAACCACCAACTCTCCACAACAACCACAACCCATCACTACTATCATCACCCCTATCACCTATTACTCTATTTCAACAACTCCACCATCCTCTTCACTGTTAGGATTGGATTTGGTGAATTAGATTGATAGATGAAGCAATTGGAGGCGTGGATAGCAGCAGGAGCGTCAGAGGAAGGATGGGTCGTCGCACATGGGAGGAATTGTGCCATAAAATTAGGTAATTTGCAAAACCTAATTTCACTGACTTTGGGGAAAAATTTGGGGAAGAACCCTAATTGTGTAATTTAGGGAATTTGGGTCTGTGACTATAAATAGCCTTATGGGTGTGTTGTAAAAACCATGCTTGGAATAGCCAGCATCCAGGACTTTCATGTCCTGTTAATTGTTATGTTTGTGTTTATTGTTAATGTTTGTGTTAATTGTTATGGATGTTTGGACTAGCCTACATCCAGGACTCTCATGTCCTGTTAATTTTCAATTACAGCCCAATTTCAGTTTCATGTTCATGTTTCAGTTTCATTTCATTTATGTTCCTGTTATGCTTATTTCATGTTATGTTTATGTTCAAAATTGTTTGTTTAATGCTGTGTTTGTTTGTTTGTTTATGTTAAAATGTTAATGTTAATGTTAAAATGTTAATGTTTGTTTCACTGCATATGTTAAATGTGTATGTTCAATTTCTTGTTTTCAGTCCCTGTTAGTGTTGCTCACTGCCATGTAATGTCTGTGTAATGTCATGTTTAATTTGCTGTCACATTTGATGGAATGCTAGGCTAGATTTCTTAGAAGCTTTGTGCTGATTGTGTAATGGAAGAAATCAGTGCTTAAAGCAAGCTGATTTTCTTGCCATTCCCTGTGTATGCTTAGGTTGCACTTTGATTGAGCATTGGGAGAAACTAGTGCTCATAGCAAGCTAGTTTTCTTCCCATTCTATTTGTTTGCCTGTTTTCTGCCTAGCCTTGCTTCATTTCAGTTTCTTCACCATCATCCTTGCCCTTGGCTTAGGCCTTGGTTCATCTTGTGTTGTTTTCTGTTGCTTTTGCTTTGTTTTGCTTTTGTTCACTGTTTTGCTGCTATTTGTTTTGTTGTCACTTGCCTTGCAGTTGTCTGCAGCTGCTGCTGCAACTCTGTTGCTGCTGCTGTTGTGCACTGCCTTTTTCTGCTACATTGCTGCCTCTCTCTGCAGCTGCTGTGCAGCACTTGTGCTGTATTGCTTTGCTTCCCCTGCTTCCTTCCCTGCTGTTGCTTGCCCCTGCAGCTGCTGTGCAGCACTTGTGCTGTATTGCTGTTGCATACCACTGCTGCTTTCCTCTGCAGCTGTTGCTGCCAGGCTGCTGCTGCTGCTACTTCTTCTCCTGCCAAGCCAAGTCCAGTTCTTGCAGTCAAGCTCAGATCCCATCCAATTGAGCCAAAGTCCAATTCAGTGAAGGCCAAAGGCCTAGTTCAATAGCTAAGCCCAATACATTTCATCCCAAAGGCCCATCAAACTGAAACCCAATTCAGTCAACTGTGGGCTTAACCAAAGCCCAGTTGTTTAAGATCAAAGCCCAAATTCATTAAGGCCCAATCCAATTCAGGCTTAATCAAAAGCCTAAGTTTAAGGCCAAAGCCCATTTGCATTTCAAAGACAAACTGAGCCCAAGCTCAGTTCATTTTATTGTGAACAAACCCATTAGTACTCAAGCCCAATTTAAGCCAAAAGGCTTCATAGCCCAATAAGCAACTAGGAACCCAATTAGCTAAAACACTTCCAAAACACACCCGATCTCTGTGGATCGACCCGTACTTGCACGAGCTACAACCGACGACCGTGCACTTGCGGTATTACTGTAGGCCCCCGTTTTCATTGCGCATAATTTCTATACCCTTTTCAAGGCCTGCCAAGTTTTTGGCGCCGTTGCCGGGGACTATCAAGTTTTTGGCGCCGTTGCCGGGGATTGGTGCTGTGTTTTTTCTTGTTGTTTTATTAGCTATTTTTGCATTTCATTGCATAGCATTTGCATCTGCATCTGCTTCACTTCATTTGCTGTTGGACCTGCTGTTCTGAACCTGTTTTTCTCTGCTGGGACGCCACCAAGGAAAAGAACCAAAACCCAACTGGGTTTTTGCAACAATATCAGAGCAGCTGGGCTGTGCTTAAAAGGTAACCCATTTAAGAGAACCCAACCTGTGGGCTTCCAATTTTTAATTGTGGGCATGTAATATTAAAGCCAATTTTTGGGCTTCTCTTATTTTCTGTTGGGTTTGTAATAATTTATTTGTGGGCTTGTTTGTTTAATTTGTGGGCTTGTTTAAATTCTTTCATTGGACTTGTATTTTGGACTCTGGGTTTAAACCCAGCTGAGCTTATAACTGATTGTGGACTTGCTTCCACTCAAGAGTGGACCTCGAAACCAAAGTTTTAAAACAAACGTCGGGTCTTAACCAACTGGGCCAAATTCAACTTTCAAAGTTAAAACTTAGTGTTTCGTGAGCCGCAGCCTTCCATTCCATTAGAGGACAAACAGTGGGCTTGCTCCCATTCAAAAACCAAATTTTATTTCTTTTTTAAAAAAAAAAAAAAAAAAAAAAAAAAAAAAAAAAAAAAATTCTCTTGCTCCCATTCAAAAACCAAATTTTATTTTCTTTTAAAAAAAAAAAAAAAAAAAAAAAAAAAAAAAAAAACACCAAAATTTCTTTTGCTCCCAATTTCAAAAACCAAAAATTTCTCCCATAAAAACCAAAGTTTTCCAAATGTCTCCCGACAAAACCAAACTTTTCCCAAAAAGTCCAATCCCATTAAAAACCAAATTTTCTTAGTTAGAATTCCTTTTGTATATATTTTGTGCTCATCCATTGTGACTCCGAATATGTTGGAGTTTTGCCTTGGATAACGGAGTTTTAATTCTGCTTTCGCCGAAATCGGGTATTCTCTCTCCTTTTACTCTACTCAGCATGTCCCTTTCCATATGTTGCATTTTAATCCTTTCCATATTTTGAAACATTGAGGACAATGTTTAGTTTAGGTTTGGGGGTATAAAGTAGATACCATGATAATTTGCCATAATTGAAAACAAAACTCCTTCTTTTTGAAAAAAAAAAAAATATTGAAAAATCAAAATAAAAAATTAAAAAATTAAAAAATCATAAAAATGGAGCTCATTTACCTTGAAATGTTGACTCTTGTGCAAATATGTATTTTTATTAGGAGTCTTAGTCTAGATATTTAGGCACCCTGATTCTAGCACAATTCACATAGTGATAAGAAATTTGCACGCGCACGATCTACCAATACATGTATGGCCTCGATCTTCAAGGTGTTGGATAGGAAGTTACGATTGCCAATCACTTTAGAATACTGAACGAAACTTGACTAGCTTGTTCTTTGGTTGGTTGGGATAGAAGGTGGAGGTTACATTAAGAAAGACAACCATCGAATTTAACTGGGTGCATCAAAAAGGGCTACCTCTTGCAAAGTGTCATGTAATTTTTGTTTCCTTTTGTTATGTATCAAAAGTGTTTCTTTGAAAAAAAAAAAAAAAAAAAAAAAAAAAAAAAAAAAAATCAGAAAAATACCAAAAAAAATCAAGTATTTATCAATTCCATCATCTCTTGTTCCAAAAATAAAAGAGAATTGTCAATGTAAATAAGAGTCATGTAAAGAGTTATTGTTGTTTTTTTTGTAATAAGCAAGGAGGGTGTATGCCATTGATGTACAACGCGAGCAATTGTGAAATACCTCCAACTCATTCACAATTCTCGTAAAGTCCGGACAGCTAGCTAGATTTCGACCTCAGTTCTTAGCCTGAGAAACTATTTCTTGGTGATTAGTAGTCATGACTTCAGATCTTTCTTTACACATGTGTAGATACACTTTACACTCTTATCACATGTCCTTATTTGTTATCAGTGCTAGGATTGTGCCTTCGATAGCTAGATTGACATCTCCATTTTGCTGTGAGCTTAAACTGTTTTGCACATGTCACATTTGATGGAATATGAGCTTATATTTTTTCCTTAGGTTTTGTAGGCACACCTCTGGTAAACCTTCACGAGACTTCACTCGTCCACTAGGGACACTTAGTGGTTTAAAAGGCTTAGTGCATACGCTAAATGCATTCGAGAGACCAGCGACAGTGGTATAGTTAGGATTTCCTTAGTTTTGTTTTACTTGAGGACAAGTAAAATTCAGGTTTGGGTGTATTTGATGAGTGCCAAATATTGTATATATTTATCCCTTTTTGTTGGCATTTTAACTCATCTTTTGCGCATTAATTCTACATTTTATCCCATATTCTGTATTTTCATTGTTTTCAAGAATAAATATTTTTATTAATTAATTTTGCATTTTTAGGTAATAAATAAAGTTCGGGTGAGTCGCGGAGCGAAAAGAGCAGAAAAGTAGTGAAAAGCCGGAAGAAATTACGCAAGGAAGCCGCGAAGAATGGTGCGCACAACCTCATTTTCTACACACAAAAGCGCCTCCGTTCTCAGCCATCAGATCAGTTCTCAGAAGCATCCGACGGTCGCTCCTGCATAGAGCATCAAAATCTGAAGTCTCTGCCAAGCACCACAGCGCTGAAATTCCAAGCCTTCAGATTAGATGGTAGTTGAATCCAACGGTCGCTCCATTGCTGTGCATTAAAGTTTGATATCTCCGCCTAACACTACAACACCTAACTCCATCTGGCATCGTTGATTTCGTTGTATCAAAAAATCTAGCGGTCTCTACAAGCTTCACTCCGCATCACCGTCTGATTCACCTACCAGCTTCGCATCTCGCGGCCCATATCACGAAACATCAAGACTAGATGAATTCGCTCAACACTCTATCACCCGAGCCCTACCACCTAACCAAACAACCCCCTTCTCCCATTCTATCGAACCCATCTACCACCATCACCCCCCTCTCTGCAGAACCACCTCCTTCCCTGCCGCACCACCATCATCACCACCACTCCTGCAACAGCCACCAAACCACCAACTCTCCACAACAACCACAACCCATCACTACTATCATCACCCCTATCACCTATTACTCTATTTCAACAACTCCACCATCCTCTTCACTGTTAGGATTGGATTTGGTGAATTAGATTGATAGATGAAGCAATTGGAGGCGTGGATAGCAGCAGGAGCGTCAGAGGAAGGATGGGTCGTCGCACATGGGAGGAATTGTGCCATAAAATTAGGTAATTTGCAAAACCTAATTTCACTGACTTTGGGGAAAAATTTGGGGAAGAACCCTAATTGTGTAATTTAGGGAATTTGGGTCTGTGACTATAAATAGCCTTATGGGTGTGTTGTAAAAACCATGCTTGGAATAGCCAGCATCCAGGACTTTCATGTCCTGTTAATTGTTATGTTTGTGTTTATTGTTAATGTTTGTGTTAATTGTTATGGATGTTTGGACTAGCCTACATCCAGGACTCTCATGTCCTGTTAATTTTCAATTACAGCCCAATTTCAGTTTCATGTTCATGTTTCAGTTTCATTTCATTTATGTTCCTGTTATGCTTATTTCATGTTATGTTTATGTTCAAAATTGTTTGTTTAATGCTGTGTTTGTTTGTTTGTTTATGTTAAAATGTTAATGTTAATGTTAAAATGTTAATGTTTGTTTCACTGCATATGTTAAATGTGTATGTTCAATTTCTTGTTTTCAGTCCCTGTTAGTGTTGCTCACTGCCATGTAATGTCTGTGTAATGTCATGTTTAATTTGCTGTCACATTTGATGGAATGCTAGGCTAGATTTCTTAGAAGCTTTGTGCTGATTGTGTAATGGAAGAAATCAGTGCTTAAAGCAAGCTGATTTTCTTGCCATTCCCTGTGTATGCTTAGGTTGCACTTTGATTGAGCATTGGGAGAAACTAGTGCTCATAGCAAGCTAGTTTTCTTCCCATTCTATTTGTTTGCCTGTTTTCTGCCTAGCCTTGCTTCATTTCAGTTTCTTCACCATCATCCTTGCCCTTGGCTTAGGCCTTGGTTCATCTTGTGTTGTTTGCTGTTGCTTTTGCTTTGTTTTGCTTTTGTTCACTGTTTTGCTGCTATTTGTTTTGTTGTCACTTGCCTTGCAGTTGTCTGCAGCTGCTGCTGCAACTCTGTTGCTGCTGCTGTTGTGCACTGCCTTTTTCTGCTACATTGCTGCCTCTCTCTGCAGCTGTTGTGCAGCACTTGTGCTGTATTGCTTTGCTTCCCCTGCTGCCTTCCCTGCTGTTGCTTGCCCCTGCAGCTGCTGTGCAGCACTTGTGCTGTATTGCTGTTGCATACCACTGCTGCTTTCCTCTGCAGCTGTTGCTGCCAGGCTGCTGCTGCTACTACTTCTTCTCCTGCCAAGCCAAGTCCAGTTCTTGCAGTCAAGCTCAGATCCCATCCAACTGAGCCAAAGTCCAATTCAGTGAAGGCCAAAGGCCTAGTTCAATAGCTAAGCCCAATACATTTCATCCCAAAGGCCCATCAAACTGAAACCCAATTCAGTCAACTGTGGGCTTAACCAAAGCCCAGTTGTTTAAGATCAAAGCCCAAATTCATTAAGGCCCAATCCAATTCAGGCTTAATCAAAAGCCTAAGTTTAAGGCCAAAGCCCATTTGCATTTCAAAGACAAACTGAGCCCAAGCTCAGTTCATTTTATTGTGAACAAACCCATTAGTACTCAAGCCCAATTTAAGCCAAAAGGCTTCATAGCCCAATAAGCAACTAGGAACCCAATTAGCTAAAACACTTCCAAAACACACCCGATCTCTGTGGATCGACCCGTACTTGCACGAGCTACAACCGACGACCGTGCACTTGCGGTATTACTGTAGGCCCCCGTTTTCATTGCGCATAATTTCTATACCCTTTTCAAGGCCTGCCAAGTTTTTGGCGCCGTTGCCGGGGACTATCATATATCAAATTGAGAGATTGAGATATAAACTCTTTGATATACTTTTTATCTGGATTGAGTCTGACTGTCTAGTTGATTCTCTAGAAAGTATATTAGAGTTTGTCCATACAGATTGCTAAGAGAAATATTGGGTGTGGTTGTTGTACCCCCGCTTTTTCAAAAAGCTCCCATACTAACACTATTATCCCGTTTGGGATTTCTTGTTAGATTTGTACACCTTTTTAGAGAAAGAAACAGTTGTTCACCTTTCTTATGAAGATTACTTGCAACCTTTAAACTTTTCCTGAAAGATGTACATGTATGTTGAAAATAATTGTGAGAATCACAGAACATACATGAACCAACTTCTTTAATCTCATCTGAGTAGTTCTGAGTTCCATCAGGTTTTACAAAGCCTAAACCTCGCTTATCTCCTGACTTGCGACAATTCTTCAGAGAAGAATTAAAGGAGTTATCCATTGAAGGAACTTCGACAGACTTCAAATCCTTATACTTTGCAATTTCTGCAATAAGATCAGAATTGATCCGGATTTGTTCATCCAAATTCTTCTGGAGAATAACTATCTCTTCAAAACATTCTCTAAGATCAGAGTTAAATCCTGGTGAAGCGTTTATTAAGACTTTATTATCCATAGAGTCAGATCGCTACAAACACCGTCTTATGAGGTCTTAAACGTGTTTTCCTGCTCTGATACCAATTGAAAAAGCGGGGGTCTAACAACCACACCCAATATTTCGCTTAGAAATCTGTACGGACTAACTCCAATATACTTTCAAGAGAATCAACTAGACAAACAAACTCAATCTTAAGAAAAGTATATCAAAGAGTTTTATCTCTATTTCTCAATTCAATCTGCAATCAAAAAAACAGGAATTTGGGAGCCCGATTGAATATAAGAAATAACTTGGACGGTATCAAAAACCAATATCCAAGTGTAAATCAATTTAATCAATAACCAAAGGTTGTATTCACAATTTATTGAAATTATGCACAACCTGTGATATTTCAATTATATAGAAAACATAGTGCGGAAAAGAAATAACACAGACACTAGAAGTTTTGTTAACGAGGAAACCGCAAATGCAGAAAAACCCTAGGACCTAGTCCATATTTGACACCACACTGTATTAAGCCGCTACAGACACTAGTTTACTCCAAGATAACTTCGGACTGGAATGTAGTTGAGCCCTAACTAATCTCACACTGATCAAGGTACACTAGCATTCCTTACGCCTCTAGAACTATGCCAAATTCTGCGCACTTGATTCCTTTAGCTAATCTCACCCACAACTAAGAGTTGCTACGACCCAAAGTGAAGATGTTAGAGCATAGATCGGTCGTCCTCGCATGCGTTGCTATCTCAAACATGTTTGTCAATGTTAGTGATCAAAACTATAAGTCTTGATTTCTATCCTACAGCTAAGTCTCGAACTAGGATAGAAAAGTGTAGTTGAGCTCAAGGAATTCATGGTGATTCATCATACAACGAGGAAGATCTATACAAGGAACCGTGGAACTTCATCAACAAAAAGATACGCGGAGACTTGAACTTATCTATCACTCAAAGTCTATCTATTCTATCTCCTACTTCTTATGAGACAAAAGTCGTATGCTATATAGACTAGATCATACACATTTGACATTTCGAGCTGAGCATTCATTGCTTATCTTTTATCTCGAAATCGTGTGTTGGTAAAGCGTTTCGCTTTGATCAAGTTTATTTCACCTAGTGACGAAAGTCATGAAAAATTTCAATCACTTTGAGAATTTCTCTGACGTGAATCGGTCTGTGAATAACGGCTACATAGCGTCCTCTGAGAATGTCTCAATGATTGAAATGAGAGTTTAGATTACATAACCATGTATTCCTTGACCCGAAGTTTTCGAACTTTATTGATCAAGAGAAATCGGGAGGATTGTGGAATTGGCTTGCCAAGTCCGCGAACCCCGTCCGCAAACTATCAGAAGTTCTCGACCGAGAATTTCTGCTGGATTTTCCAAAACTCGTTTATGTGCTAAGTCCGCTAACTGGCGGAAGTTCTCTTTACGAGAATTTCTGCTGAGTTTGGAAAACTCAACCGATTAACTTAAGTCTGCGAACTTGTTTGTGAACTTAAGAGGTTATGATCTAAAAATGTGCTCTGAACATAAAATGTTAAATTACTAAGGAATGCTTTATGAAAACCGTGGCTATAATGTTCATGAGACGATTCAATTGAATCGACTCATCTTTGTTTCAATTGTGTCTTGTGTAGTTACATAAGATCTCATAGCAATTGAACAACTCTTTAACTAGTTCATTTGAGTCAATTGAACTAGTTATGGTGAAGAAGAACAAGGTTGATATGAAATGCTCATATGGTTAACCTTTTGGCTTACTATGTTGAACCAACATACACGTACACGTTTGGGCATGGTTTTTACAAACCCAGTAAACGTCTACCTAAGTGTGTGTGACAAGCTAAGTTTTCGATCTAACGGTTGAGAAATATTAGCTTGAATCTAAATCAGGTTTTCATCTAACGGTGAATAAGGATTGGTTTGTACCTAAGGAAAAACCCTGATTAGAAGGCTATATAAAGGAGACATCTAGCATTGTGCAAAACTAATCCCCACACGTCTGTGTGCTTCTAGTGCGCCCGCTAGAGTCGATCTCCATTAACCTTTGATTTTCTTCTCTAAAATCAGGTTAACGACTTAAAGACTTCATTGGGATTGTGAAGCCAGACCGATACTACTTTTATCCTAGTTGTGTGATCTAATTTTGCATATTCTATCGTACGAGTACAATCAATTGATTGGATTGAAATCGTGAGAGTTCTCCGATAGGCAAGATAAAGAAGTTACAAACATCTTCGTCTTACTGTTTGTGATTCCTCGAAAACCGCCTGTGTAGTCAGGAAGGATTGTAGAGAGGTGATTGATTAATCTAGGCTGTTCTTCGGGAATATAAGACTGGATTATCAATTGGTTCATGTTCACCTTGATTTTATATCTTAAGATGGAACAAAACCTAGGGTTTATCTGTGGGAGACAGATTTATCCTTTGATAGACTTTTCTGTGTGAGACAGATCTATTTATTATCAAGTTTGTGATTTTGGGTTGCAGCAACTCTTGGTTGTGGTGAGATCGGCTAAGGGAGTCAAGTGTGTAGTATCCTGCTGGGAACAGAGGCGTAGGAGTACAACTGTACCTTGGATCAGTGAGAGACTGATTGGGACTCAACTATAGTCCAGTCCGAAGTTAGTTTGCAGTAGGCTAGTTTCTGTAGCGGCTTAATACAATGTGTATTCAATCTGGAATAGGTCCCGGGGTTTTTCTGCATTTGCGGTTTCCTCGTTAACAAAATTTCTGGTTTCTGTGTTATTTCTTTTCCGCATTATTTTTATATAATTGAAATAATACAGGTTGTGCGTTCGTGATCATCAATTTGATTGATATTGATTGATCCTTGGTCATTGGTCTTTGGAACCGTCCAAGTATTCCTTGTATTTAATAAACACTCGTTATTGTTTTTAGCTTGAGTAAAAATAAAATCAAGAGAGAGATATTAACTCCTTGAGATACTTTTATCTAGATTGAGTCTGACTGTCTAGTTGATTCTCTAGCAAAGTATTTCGGAGTTAGTCCATACAGATTTCTAAGAGAAATATTGGGTGGTGTTGTTAGACCCCCGCTTTTTCAATTGGTATCAGAGTAGGAAAATACGTTTAAGACCTTACAAGTCTATGTTTGTAGCGATCTGACTCTATGGACAATAGTTCTATCTCAATAAATGCACCATCAGATCCAGGGATTTCAGAATTGTCTTCCATGACTGATTTAATAAAATTTGTAGAAGAAATTCTATCTAAACCTCCACCAGGTTTAAAATCCCTTGAAGTGTTTTCAGGGCTTGAAAAGAAGCTTGAGAGCTTATCTCTTGATGTTGAGTTATACCTCCAGAAAGAGCAAGAATCTCTTGACAGTCTAAATCAAGTTATGATGAATAATATTCATGTTGAGGTTGATATTGATTTACTAATCAGTGAGAGCAATGCTCCTCCTCTGCGTAATCCAATTAGTTGTGAAAAACTAAACGAATTACAAGAGGAGTTTAAATCTCAGTCATCTGAGTGTATCACCTCAAAGCATGAATTGATTCGTTGCTCATTTCCTGATACTTCCTATATATAGTAGTATTGTCTTCTTTTATGAAGAATCTAGGACGTCTCTTTTCATCAAAAGAGTTTCCCTTCGCAGTACTAAAAACTATCTGCAGAAACTTTTTTTTATAAGATGGAAAACAAGAAATCAGAAACACAAATCTTTTTGGGTTCTCTTGAAGCTCTTTGATAGACTTATAAAAACAGTTTCTTGGGTGTTTCTCAACACTACAAGATTTAAGAGTTGTTGGAAAGAAACTCTTATTAGTGCCATGGTGAGCAAGATATTGTTCACTTCAACACAACTTGTTTGTGTTGAAAGTGCATCCTCACCTAGAAATGCCCTACTATGTATACGGTGAGGGAAGCAAAAGAATTTGAGGCATACAGATTATGTGCGGTAAGGCTGTAGAGTTCAATTGGATTATTTTAAAGGTATGTCTATAAACTTGAGCAATTTTTGTGTTTTTACTTGCTTAGAGTACTTATAATGATCCATGTACCTTGCTTATCGTTCATTTCTACCTAACTTGATATGTGTTTAAGATTCTTATATGTGTAGGTTTGAAAATAATAGTTCGGGATGTTTGGACTACATGGTACACCTACCAGGTATGCATAGCATATTTTAAAATCAAAATCCAGGGGTTTAAGTTCGCAGACTTGAAAATTCGTTTGCAAACCCGTATGCATACTTGACGTCGATATTCGGTAAACTTGTTTGGCCGTATCTTCTTCGTCCGAACTCGGAATGACCTCATTATTTTTTCATTCTCTTCCTATTTAAATTATCTTCAAAATGGAGATGAGAAAATTTGAATTTGGATGAGTTAAGATTGGTATTTGTCATGTCTCTCATTTTTTAGTGTTTTGCTCCGTTTTGTTGCACTTGTTCCACTTCTTGGGCTTGGGCACTTGGATTCTTGGAGTACTACTCTTCTAAGCTAATTTGTAGATTTTACAAGAATGTTGTTGGTGAATCACAAAGAAGGAAATTCAAGAATAGGAAGTAGTACGCATTGCTATTTCTTGAATGTTCATCCTTTGTGAACTATGGTGCATGGTCGTTAATGACTTTGTATATTCTTCTTTATTTAGAAATCTTTTTATACGCCTTTGGTAGCTATTCTTGGTGTAAATCCGGGCGAAAAAGATTGATTCTACCTTCTAAGGACAAGTCATCTTAGATGTGGATTACGAGTCTGTCTTGATGCCTAGGAAACTTCTTATGAGAATTTTATTCTTGTTTTTGAGAAGGATTAGAGTTTGAATAGACATTATTGTGATTACACATAGCTATGTCCAACGATTTTCATCTTCAATGATTTAGATTTATTAATTTAAATTCTAAAAATATTTGGAGGATGATGTTATTGCAGTATTGATCGTTATGATTTTTTTGATATTGCAATTTGATTATGGGATATGTATTGTTTGCGTCCGTGAACTTGAAGGTCCTATATGCTGTCAAAAGTAAAGTCGTTCATGAATTGGTATTCGTGTTAATGAAATGACGAATGGACTTTTGACAATTAAAAAGTTATGCCTATGCAGTCAAGTATTTGATGGAAAATAGGATAAATATTTTGTTTGACAAGGATAAAGTCTAATATGTCTTTATTATGGAAAATAGAATAGATCCTTGTATGTTATCCACGGTATTGATCTTTACTGATCCATTTTGTTATCTTTTACTGTGAAGGCTCATTGTGTGTCTTATGTTGAGCACGATACAACTAAGTCGATTTTTCTTATTGGCTTTGTTGGTTATTCCATAAGATGCTATATGTTGAGCATTATGAACTAAATTAATCATCTTGGTTGGTTATTTAGTTATTTGCTTCGAAAGTCTTCTTTTGTCGAGCAAATCCTTTGACAATTAAATTGATTACTTTTGTGATTAGTTTGTTTGTTTGTATTCCAATTAGATTAATTATAAGTTCTCTTGTAATTAGTCTAGTTGAGTTTTCATATATTTCACAAGTTCTTGTGTTGAGTATATGAACGGCTATACTAATCATGTTCTATTGGTTGATGTAGTCGTATATTCCATAAGGTTTTTCCTTATGTTGAGTATGTAAACGATTAAGTTAGTCGTCTCCGTATGATTACCTTGGTCGTAGCTCCGTAAGTTTATTTATATTGAGCACCTTCAATTAAATTGATCAATTTTGTGGTTTGATTTAGTTGCGTATTCCAATTAAATTAATCATTGGTTTTCTTGTGATTAATTTTGTTGAGATTTGGATATAGAAAATCATTTCTATGGTTTTTGGTGTCCAATTTAAAAATCCTTCTTTTCTTTGGTTGTTGATTGATATTGATTGATCCTTGGACATTGGTCTTTGGAACCGTCCAAGTATTCCTTGTATTTGATAAAGACTCGCTATTGTTTTTAGCTTGAGTAAAAATCAAATCAAGAGAGAGATATTAACTCCTTGAGATACTTTTATCTAGATTGAGTCTGACTGTCTAGTTGATTCTCTAGCAAAGTATTTCGGAGTTAGTCCATACAGATTGCTAAGCGAAATATTGGGTGGTGTTGTTAGACCCCCTCTTTTCCAATTGGTATCAGAGTAGGAAAACACGTTTAAGACCTTACAAGTCTGTGTTTCTAGCGATCTGACTCTATAGACAGTAGTTCTATCTCAATAAATGTACCACCAGATCCAGGGGTTTCAGAATTCTCTTCCATGACTGATTTAATAAAATCTGTAGAAGAAATTCTATCTAAACCTCCACCAGGTTTAAAATCCCTTGAAGTGTTTTTAGGGCTTGAAAAGAAGCTTGAGAGCTTATCTCTTGATGTTGAGTTATACCTCCAGAAAGAGCAAGAATCTCTTGACAGGCTAAATCAAGTTATGATGAATAATATTCATGTCGAGGTTGATATTGATTTACTAATAAGTGAGAGCAATGATTTTCCTCTGCGTAATCCAATTAGTTGTGATAAACTAAACAAATTACAAGAGGAGTTTAAATCTCAGTCATCTGAGTGTATCACCTCAAAGCATGAATTGATTCGTTGCTCAATTCCTGATACTTCCTATCAAGATAGTAGTACTGTCTTCTTTTATGAAGAATCTATGACGTCTCTTTTCATCAAAAGAGTTTCCCTTTGCAGTACTAAAAACTATCTGCAGAAACTGTTTTTTATAAGATGGAAAACAATAAATCAGAAACACAAATGTTTTTGGGTTCTCTTGAAGCTCTTTGATAGACTTATAAAAAAGGTTCCTTGGGTGTTTCTCAACACTACAAGATTTAAGAGTTGTTGGAAAGAAACTCTTTCTTGGTGCCATGGTGAGCAAGATATTGTTCACTTCAACACAACTTGTTTGTGTTGAAAGTGCATCCTCACCTAGAAATGCCCTACTATGTATACGGTGAGGGAAGCACAAGAATTTGAGGCATACAGATTATGTTCGGTAAGGCTGTAGATCTCATTTGGATTATTCTAAAGGTATGTCTATAAACTTGAGCAATTTTTGTGTTTTTACTTGCTTAGAGTACTTATAATGATCCATGTACCTTGCTTATCGTTCATTTCTACCTAACTTGATATGTGTTTAAGGTTCTTATATGTGTAGGTTTGAAAATAATAGTTCGGGATGTTTGGACTACATGGTACACCTACCAGGTATGCATATCATATTTTAAAATCAAAATCCAGGGGTTTAAGTTCGCAGACTTGAAAATTCGTTTGCAAACCCGTATGCATACTTGACGTCGATATTCGGTAAACTTGTTTTGGCCGTATCTTCTTCGTCTGAACTCGGACTGACCTCATTCTTTTTGAATTCTCTTCCTCTTTGAATTCTCTTTAAAATGGAGATGATAACTTTGAATTTGGAATGAGCTAAGATTGGTATTGTCATGTCTCTTGTTTTTTAGTGTTTTGCTCCGTTTTGTTGCCACTTGTTCACTTCTTGGACTTGGCCACTTGGATTCTTGGAGTACTACTCTTCTAAGCTAATTCATAGATTTTAAAGAATGTTGTTGGTGAATCACAAAGAAGAAGTTCAAGAATAGGAAGTAGTACGCATTGCTATGGATTCTTGAATGTTCACATTCATCCTTGTGAACTATGGTGCATGGTCGTTAAGGACTTTGTATGTTCTTATTTGTTTAGAAAATATTTTAATACGCCTTTCGTAGTATTCTTGGTGTAAATATGGGCGAAAAAGATTGATTCTACTTCTAAGGACAAGTCATCTTATATGTGCATTACGAGTCTGTCTTGATGCCAGAAACTTCTTATGAGAATTTATTTTGTTTTGAGAAGGAGTACTAGAGTTTGGAATAGCCATTATTGTGATTACACATAGCTATGTCCAACGATTTCATCTTCAATGTTAGATTTATTAATTTAAATTCTAAAAAATATTGGAGGATGATGTTATTGCAGTATTGATCGTTATGATTTTGTGATATTGTAATTTGATATGGGATATGTATTGTTTGCGTCCGTGAACTGAAGGGTCCCATATGCTGTCAAAAGTAAGTCGTTCATGAATGGTATTCGTATAAATGAAAGGACGAATGGACTTTTGAAGTCACAAAAGTTATGCCTATGCAGTCATATATTGGTGGAAAATAGGATAAATCTTTTGTTTGACAAGGATAAAGCTATTATGTCGTTATGATGGAAAATAAAATAGATCCTTTTATGTTACATGGTATTGATCTTCATTGATCCATTTTGTTATGTTTTACCGTGAAGGCTCCATTGGTGTTCTTATGTTGAGCAAGATACAACAGTCGATTTTCTTATGGTTTGATGGTGTTCCATAAGATGCTGTATGTTGAGCATTATGAACTAAATAATCATCTTGGTTGGTTATTTAGTTATTTGCTTCGAAAATCTTCTTTTGTCGAGCAAATTCTTTGATAATTAAATTGATTAATTTTGTGATTAGTTTGTTTGTTTGTATTCCAATTAGATTAATTATAAGTTCTCTTGTAATTAGTCTAGTTGAGTTTTCATATATTCCACAAGTTCTTGTGTTGAGTATATGAACAGGTATACTAATCATGTTCTATTGGTTGATGTAGTGTATATTCCATAAGGTTTTTCCTTATGTTGAGTATGTGAACGATTAAGTTAGTCGTCTCCGTATGATTACCTTAGTCGTAGCTCCGTAAGTTTACTTATGTTGAGAACCTTCAATTAAATTCATCACTTTTGTGGTTTGATTTAGTTGCGTATTCCAATTAAATTAATCATTGGTTTTCTTGTGATTAATTTGGTTGAGTTTTGGATATATAAAATCATTTTTATGGTTTTTGGTGTCCAATTTAAAAATCCTTCTTTTATTTCGAAATTAAGGTCGCTCTTGTTGTTCTTTCGGGAATGATATCAAATGGGGGAGAGTTCTTTTGAACTTTTGCTTAATGGTAATATCTTGCGGGGTGTGCGGCTGTGGAATTTTATAGGGGTTATCTTGTATCTTAAAACTCCTTGATGAATGCATTTAGCTTCGGCTTTATGATTGCATCTAAATTAAGTTGGTATGTATTTTTCTTTTAGTCTATGAAATGTCTCTTGTGGAAATTTCATTATGATCCCGTTCTTGTACCTTTGCCAATTTTATTGACAAAAAGGGGGAGAAATAATGTAATTCACACTACAAATACATATGGTTTTCGGATCATCGTGTAAGGGGGAGTGATTTCCATGATCGAGATGGAGTATTGACTAAGGGGGAGTGATACATATCACCGTAGTATTATTGTTAAAGTCGTGATACAATTGGACTTTGATATTACATAATAATACTATGACACTGTATAATAATGATCGAGAATCTCGATTTCTCTCATTGTTATAGCTACGGATCTTCAACAACGGTGATGCTAAACTTACAACCTTTGGGATCATTGGAGTACTTGGAAGGACGAAGATTTGAGGGAACGTTGAAGATTAGACAATGGAATAGGAGCCACTAAAGTTTATCTTTTTTGTATTCCATATGTATTAATAGTTTTGTCACTAAAATTGACAAAGGGGGAGACTGTTAGAGCATAGCTCGGTCGACCTCGCATGCGTTGCTATCTCAAGCATGTTTGTCAATGTTAGTGATCAAAACTATAAGTCTTGATTTCTAGCCTACATAGCTAAGTCTCGGACTAGGATAGAAAAGTGTAGTTGAGCTCAAGGACTTCATTGCGATTCATCATACAACGACGAAGATCTATACAAGGAACCGTGGAATTTCATCAACAAAAAGGTATGTGGAGACTTGAACTTATCTATCACTCAAAAGTATATCTATTCTATCTCCTACTTCTTATGAGACAAAAGTCGTATGCTATATAGACTAGATCATACACATTTGAAATTCCGAACTGAGCATTCATTGCTTATCTTTTATTTAGAAATCATGTGTTGGTAAAGCATTTCGCTTTGATCAAGTTTATCTTCACTTAGTGACGAAAATCATGAAAAGTTTCAATCACTTTGAGAATTGCTCTGACGTGAATCGGTCTGTGAATAACGGCTACATAACGTCCTCTGAGAATGTCTCAATGATTGAAATGAGAGTTTAGATTACATAATAAAAACAAGGGTGCGTGGGACCGTGGAAGGCATGGTCGGCCGGCTTAGTCCTGGTCCCACAAGTTTCCCTAATTTTTGTGTATTTTTTATGTATTTTTGATGAATCGAGGGAATTTTTCTTAATTTGAGAGAAATACCATGAAATCAAGGAAAACTAAGAATAAAATAATAAAAAAAAGGGGCGTGTGGGACCGTCTAGGGCATGGCCGGCCGGCCAAGCCCGGTCCCACAAGTTTTCATAATTTATTTTATTTTATTATTATTATTTGATGATTTGTGCAAAAATACCATGAAATCAATGAGTTTTTTCATGAAATTAGAGAAATAATAATAATAATAAAATAATAAGGAACCGTGGGGTATGGGGCCGGTTGGGACCAAGGCATGGCCGGTTGGCCAATGGTCACGCCCCACACTCCTTTCCTTAATTTTATATTATTTTTTATGGATTTATGGAAGTACCATGAAACCGAGGAGTTTCTTCGAGATGAAGGAGATTTGATAAAATGAGAGAATTTTCATCAAATCATTTAAAATAATAAAAATGCATTCAAAATATAAAACTGGCGTGGGATTGACCACGACACGGTCGGTCGTGTGTCCGTGCTCCCAGCACCCTGGTCAATATTTTTAATTATTTATTATTTTCTTCCCTATTTTGCATAGGATCATCGTTTCATTGTATTTTTGAAATACTCGTTCGTGCGGTGACTGTTAGTGTATCGTCGTTGAATACACCTTCACCATTTGAATCGAGGCTTACTTAGAGGTAGCTCATACGCCCGATTGTTGATTATTTATTACTAATTGTGGAATTCAGTGGAGAATAATTCACAAAACTGAGTAATAAGATTTTTATCATTAATTCATAGGATCAGCTGAGGATTCGACTACGAATTCAGGATAATAAAGTGAGCATTACCATTCCATGGGATCGTAGATTCGACCATAGAATCGGAGTAATTAAGATTTATCTATTACCATTTATGAGACCAGTTGTGGATTCGATCATGAAATCAGAGTAATGAGATAATATAGTTATTGTTATTCTATGAGATCAAGCCGTGGATTCGATCATAGAATCAGAACAATTGTTATTTCCATTCCACGGGACCAGTCGTGAATTCGACCATGGAATAGGAGAAATTGTAATTAGGAATAATTAACTTTGTGTCTCTATACTAGCAGAGCAAGCTGTCTAGGATCATTAATTATCCCGATACGAGCTTGTCAGTAATTCATATCATTTATATAGTCAGGGTAAACTCGTTGTTTGTTCCTGAAGACGTTATCGCTCTATACTAGCAGAGCAAGCTAGGAGCCGTCCATCTCGTGATACTATATAGAAATAATCACTGAAAGTATTCAGTATTCATGAGATCGTTGTCCAGTCGTGAGACTACATATCTACATGTACTCTGAGAGAAAGTACTCTCCGTTGAGAATTCGATGAGAGACCCGTGTCTCGATACTCACGTCTGATTGCTGAATCAGAGCTTCGTATAATTATGAGTTTACGAATTTAGCCTTTGTCGAAAATCCACCATCTACATTAAGTCCCCTGCTTACTGAGGAAAGCTGTGTTCCTCAGTCAGCATTAAATGGTGATTTTCCGGCCATAAATAATAATACCAGTAATTGAACTTAGTCGTAAGTTGAGACGTTACCGGATTTAGAGAGCATGAGCAAACCACGACTTGATGAAGGCTTCAATGTCATGATTGGAGCGTCGTTTGATGAGCATAAATTGGTGTTGAACCGCTGGTTTGGACGACGAGTCCGTGGTCGGTTAGGATTCGCGGGTCGGGCCCAATAAGGAAATCCTTAGAAAATTAGGTTTTGGAAATAAAATTGATATAAAAGGGATTAATCCTTTTTTTTTTTTTTTTCCCACACACGACCAGCACCTTCATCACCTTCACGCCAGGGAAGGAGATTCGCGCCGCCGCCGCCACCGTCGCGCGCCGTCGCCGTCGTCCGGCCAATTCCGGCCGCCGACGTTAGGTTTTTTTTTTTTGCTGATGTTTATGATCCTCATGAGTTTTCATGCTTTGATCATGATGAAGTTTATACATGTGTGTATATTAGTGTGAGTTTTATGAAAAACCCTCGTTTTTGAAAACGTATGTTCGTTCGATCGTTAGTTTTGAAAACTAACTATAATCCCTGATTTAGGAGAGATTTTTTTTTTATGATATGAACCTAGGTCCAGTGATAAAACTTAGTTATGAGCTTTCATGTGTACCAAGGTTTTATCATAAAAGAAGTGAATTTTCATGAAATCGGAATAATCCTTCGTTTTAAAGACAAACGATGAAGGAAAATATGTATGATGAACTTGTGTCCAGTGATAAAATTTTGCTTATGAGCTTTCATGTAAATACAAAACTTTATCATATGTATGAGATGTGAGCTTTCACAATATTTTTGAAATAAACCTTCGTTTTAAAGACAAATAGACGATACGAAGGAAAAATATAATATATATATGCAGCCGTGACATATATTGTGCAAAATATGATGATATTTTTATTTGCATGAGTTTGTTTTCATTAATAAAATCCTTGAGAATTTATGTATGCAAGTTGCATTAATTGCTGTTTTTTCGAAAAATCAAAACGTGGGTTTTGAGGAACCTTCGAAGATAGACAATATATTTATGATGAAATATTTTATTGTTATAAACTTCATAGGTCAGTTGTGTGAATGTTCACATTATGAAAATTGTGTCCGTGATTTTATGAAAAATCAGTTTCGAAATTAATAAAGTTTCGTTCGTTTTTTGCAGTTTTCGAAGAGACGAACGATTTTGAGGTGTTAACTCTAGCATTACTATCACTATTGTTAGTGGAAGTATAAAAGGTAAGAGTTAAGAGTTACCATTTTTTGCTGATGTTGGTTTGTTTACATAGTAGTAATCTTTGATCTTCCGGTTCCAGAAAATGTCGACCAACAATAACAACAATTACGATTACTGGTATTCCTCTTCTTCCTCTGGCTCTTCTGATGAGGATTCCGACGCTCCTGTAGCGAAATCAAAGGCTAGGGTTACCCAGGAAGGGGCGAAGCCTAATGTTCCTTTGGGTGAGCGAAGAGTCTCTTTTGCTGAACTCGAAAAGAAAAGAGCTGAAGACAAAAAGGAGGATGCCCGTCAACGTGAAAAAGATCGCACCCGGCGTAAGAGACAGAGGGTTGAGGAGAAGCGTCAATTCTTGGATGGGGTGCCTTCTGATTCTGATGCTGATGCTTCTGAAGGAGAGATCACATGGGAACCATCCGAGCGTTACATTAAGCCTGATCGATATGAAAGAGAGCATCAGAGGACGATGAAGAAAATTGAAGCTGAAGCTGCAGCAGAAGATAATCGGATTCAGATGATGATGTTATCTTCCGTCCACCGGACTTCACCAATGATCCTGACAGTGACTCTGAAGAAGATGATTCCGAGAAGGACAGTGACGATGAAGCTGACAATTCGGATGAGTCCGACGAGTAGTTTTACTTCCATCTTCTTTAGACGTTAGAGCATTCCCTTTTTAGTCTTCATAGTGGATATCTTTCTTTTGACTGTTTAAACGACTTTACTTCAATTAGACTTTTCTTCTGAATGATGAACATTTTGTTAACGTCGATTTCTTCTAATCCATGACATGGACCAATGTCCATATATCCAAATTCATCATGACTTGTCGATTTTCATGAGAAGTAACATAACACACTGAGAATTCATGACGTGTACAAGGCCGCGTGGCCTATCCTTTGACCCGTGATGTTCAGTCCCCAGTGTGTTATTTTCCTCCGCGTCTTCGGTATCGATCTTTGAAGCCTAGGGTTTCAGTGAAACTCGTAACTGAGTTGACTATATGACTATCGCCTGATATATATATCTTCAAGACTCCAAATCTATGATCCACGCAAATATTTCTTCCATTCCTGAGTCAGTTTCATCGTGCAGAGAAGTTTTGATCCTACCCTCTTGCCGTCATGTCGAGCAATAGCATTTCTTCTCAAGATGATCTTCAGTCGAAGCGTGAAATAGCAACGTCTATCTCAGTAAGTTGTACACTTCTTCTTCTTCTCCTTTCTTGTCTCTGTTCAATCGAGATTGTTGATCACAAGAGAATGATTTGTCGTAGGACTGTAAGAAGAATGCTACTCCTCATAATGCAAGGCCTAAGCGGACTGTTAGAGCTCCTGCCCGGTATGGATCGGCTCGTGCTGAAGCTGGATCGTCTGTAAGTAAACCTATGACTCTTGAGATTGTACTGAGTCCCGGGATTAACACTCCTTCGTTTCATCGTAGGCGGATGTCCGTGTCGTCGTCGATGCTAGACGAAGAAAGAGTGGAAAGTCCGTGACCGTGGTTGAGGTTGAGGAAAGCAGTAACCAGGCATGTGAAGATTCTGTAGGATCCGTGGAGACCGGAGACGGTGTCCATGCTCGTGAATACCCAACCGCTGGACTTTTATTCGAAGCCCCATTGATTAATACCTTCCCAGACAATGAAATGGTCGGCGGATTCGTGATTCCCAAATGTCATGCGTCTGTACACCAAGATCTGGAAGAAGTATGGTCACATTGCTACCACAGAAGTGTGGAAAGGTTTTCTTCCAACCCTTTTAACCACGGTAGCGGGGCTATTGCCGATCATCGAGGAAATGAATCAGATGCACTTGCGAGACGTCAAAAACCATGAACTGCACCAATGGGATGAAATGATCTCGAATTGTGAGATATTGCGATTCAATGTAAGCTGGCTCCGTCGTCGTCTTGAGATAATCAAGGTTCATAAGGCGCAGAGGCTGCTGATGCAATTTCCATGAATGCAGCTTTACTGGATGAGGAGAGGATACTGGCTCTGGAGTCAGCAAGGGTTGAGAAAGCGGTCGAAGACTTGAAGGCAAAGACCAAGATTTTTCAGAAGAAGCTTGACGAGGCTTCTTACAGGGATTATCCGTTGCTGGATGGTTTGCTCTGAGTGAGCATTTGTGGTTGTTGTTTTTTGAGTAAATCTGAGTTTCTAGTTAGGTGAAACAGTTGATCATGGTATGAACGAATTTTGCTCATTTATGAAATGTTTAATGAACAAAGGAGCATTCGCATGCTCTTTGGAGGAATGAAATTACATTTTTGAAAATGCTTGAAATGATGAAGAGGTAGTTTGTTTCATGGATCAGGCATAATAAGCTTTGAGCCATTTGCCATTGATGATGTTTCCTTCCTTTCCTCCATTGATTGCTAAAATTTTGTAGTATCCGCTAGACACTGCTTTGATAACAACATATGGCCCTTCCCATTTAGGAGAGAACTTAGGAGCGGACATGTCTTGTTGAATGTGCTTTGCCGTCTTTAATACCAAATCTCCTACTTGAAATGTTCGAGGTCTTACCATTTTGTTGTAGGCTCTGGAGATCCTCTGTTTGTAAGCTTCCACATATTTTTCCACCTTGGTTCTCCTTGATTCCAGCATATCTAGCTCAGCGATTCTTGATCTGGAGATTTCGGCCTCATCCCATTGTACACCACTGGATGCTGCAATCCTGGCTGAGGGAACTTTGATTTCTGCTGGAAGTATGGCGTCGGCTCCATAGACAAGGGAATATGGCGAAGTACCGATCGAGCTCCTTGGTGCAGTTCTGTAAGCCCATAGAGCCATGGGTAATTGCTCATGCCATGATCGAGGATTGTCATGAATCGTCCGACTGATAATCCTGACCAAAGTCTTGTTGGTACTTTCTGCTTGACCATTTCCTTGTGGATAGTAAGGCGTGGAGAAGATTTGTTTGATCCCATATTTATTGAGCAGCTTCTCAACATCTTGATTGGCAAAAGGAGTTCCGTTATCTGTGATGATATGCTTAGGAACTCCGAATCTGCATATTATGTGCTCTTTGATGAAGGCGGCAATCGTAACTCCAGTGGTGCTTCGAAGAGGAATAGCTTCGACCCACTTGGTGAAGTACTCTGTCGCAGTGATGATGTATTCATGTTGTTTTGAAGATGCTGGATTGATCTTCCCAATGATATCTAGTCCCCAGCTGTAGAAAGGCCACGGACTATTCACAGAATTCAACGGGAGACAAGGAGTGTGGATGAGATTACCATGGGTTTGGCATTGGTGACACCTCTGAACGTGTGCGGCTGCATCATCTTCCATGGTTGGCCAATAATATTTCTCATGAATTTGAAGAAATAGTTTCCTCTTTCCTTGATGTTCTCCATCATGTACTTCCTTCAGGATTGTAGGGATTTCATGTTCGGCTAAGCACCTCAGTAAATTTCCACCAAAGCTTTTGCGGTATAAGATCCCATCGAGATAGACGAATCTCTTAGCTTTCTGAATGAGTTTGACTGCTTGCTTCTTTTCCAGTGGTAGTTCGTTGTCCCGGAGGTATTTGATGTAAGGCTCCCTCCAGTCCCCAGTGTGGTGGACCGTCAAAACCTCCAAGTGATGAGGAGGTGTTTGGAATCAGGACAAGATCCTTGTAAAGCTCTTGACTGAGTCTCCATGGATGGCCAGTAGTACCCCATTCTTTGAAGCTTTCTGTAAAGTGTTACCACTAACGTTTGCCCACAGACTTCCTCATGTATGCGCTTGAGCTGTTCTTCCGCTTCGTCGCTCCCAAGACATCGTGATAGAGATCCATCAGGGTTTCGATAGTATAGCCCTCCATGAAGCAAGAAGTAGTTCTTCAATTCCTTGAGGCTGACTTGGCCTTCTGAAATAGAGCTGCTCAATTCATGAATGATGGGTGCTCGCCAATCGTTCGCTGGAATGTCTTCGATCTGAGTGAGCCAAGTTAGATACGTACGCCTGTACAGTGATCGTTTTTGTGCTCCTTCGAATTGCAGCTTGGAGGCGAGAGTTGCTAGGCAATCAACATGCCTATTGTTAGTCCGTCCAGTATGGACGATCGTTGCGTCAGCAAAATAGGTCAACAGTCGCTGAGCTTCGGTTCTGAATGGAGCAAGTGTGATTTCTTTGAGAGAATACGTTCCATTCATCTGGTTGACCAATAATTTTGAATCTCCCCTTATCTCGAGGTGTGTTGCTCCTGCTTGCTTGGCCAAGGATAATCCTAATAGGAAGGCTTCATATTCCGCTGAGTTGTTGGTGCAGTGGAAATCCAACTTGAACGAATGTGAGAAAACTTCACCAGATGGAGACACCAGCTATGCCCGCTCCTCCGGTGTCACTACTAGGGGTGGCAGATCCATCAAAGTATAGAAGCCATGTTTCTTCCTTGATGACCAAGATGTCTGGGAATTCGCCGGGCACTTCTTCATGTAGTGTTGTTGTGTCTTCCCCTGGAAAAGCAGCGAGCAAGTCTGCGACCGCTTGACCTTTGATGGCTTTAGGTGGCGTGCAAGCTATGTCAAATTCTGACATCTGGAGTAGCCACTTCGCTGGTCTCCTATCAAGGCTGGCTTTGATAGCAAGAACTTTATGGGATCAGCTTTGGAGATGAGTACGACCCTGTTAGATAGTAAGTAATGTCTGAACTTCTGGATTGCATGTACCAATGCCAGGCATGCCCTTTCGGCCTTTGGATATCGGAGTTGAGCATCTCTCATTGTGCGGCTGAAGTAGTAAATCGGTCGTTCGACGCCTTCGTCGTCTTCCTGAGCGAGGAGTGCGCCGATGGCGACGTCACTGGAGGCTGTGTAAAGAATCAAGGTCGTCCCTGCACTGGAGACCTCATGACGGCCGGTGACAATAATATCTGTTGTATTTTATGGAAAGCTTCTTGTTGAACAGCTGTCCAGGTGAAGCTTGCTCCTTTCTTCAGCAGAGGTGTGAACGAAGCAATGAGTTGAGCTAATCCAGGAATGAAGCGTCGAATATAATTTACCTTGCCCATAAAGCTCTGTAGTTCCTTCACGGTACGTGGAGGAGGCATGGTGGTAATAGCTTTTGCCTTGTCTGGGTCGACTTTGATCCCTTCAGCCGTGACCAGGAATCCTAAGAATTTTCCGGAAGAAACTCCGAATGCGCACTTTAAAGGATTCATTTTTAATTTGTATTCTCTGCACCTTTCAAACACCTGCCTTAGAACTTCGAGATGAGATGCTCGAGTCTTCGATTTTACCACCACATCATCAACATAGTCTTCTACTTGCTTGTGCATCATGTCGTGGAATATGGCAGTCATGGCTCGTTGATAGGTGGCACCAGCATTCTTTAATCCAAAGGGCATCACAGTGTAGTGAAAATTCCCAATGGGAGTACGGAACGCAGTCTTGTTGGCGTCATGTTCATACATCTTGATCTGGTTGTACCCACTATAGCCGTCCATGAATGAGAACATACCGTGACCACTGGTTGCATCGACGAGCATGTCAATGTTGGGTAGAGGAAAATCATCCTTTGGACAACATTTATTCAAGTTCCTGAAGTCGACACAACATCTGATTTGACCATTTTTCTTCTTAACAGGTACCACATTTGCTAGCCACGTTGGATGAAGAATAGGCTTGATGAACCCTGCTGCCAACAGTTTCTGGATTTCGACCTTGATTTGCTCCTCGACTTCGTGTCTAAATTGTCTGGGCGGTTGTTTGACAGCTTTGGAACCAGGGACGATGTGCAGGTGATGGGTGACGAGTTTGTCATCCAGACCCGGCATTTCTTCGTACGTCCAGGCGAAGACATCTTGATATTCTTTCAATAATTTTACCAGCTCGGTCCGCTCCTCTGGTGATAGCGCTGAACTGATCAGGATTGGCCTTGGATCGTCTTCAGTCCCAATGTTGATTGTTTCAAGATCGTCAGTGGTAGAGTCAGTGCCGTCCTGTAGTTGTCGTGGGGCATCTTGGACTTCTTCTTCAAGTGATAGCTCACTCTGACACGATTCTTCATGGTGGGGAGACTTTTCATCGTTCTCCCCGATTAATTGCTAATCTTTCCGTCGGCGATAAATGACTCTCCCTTCTACGTCTCGATCGGTCGTGAAGTTTTCCCTGGAGTTGAGACTTGATCATTATGGCGTTTAGTCGGTGTAGTAGGTGACTTGATCATTTTAGCAGCTGAGGATGACGGATCGTTATCAGCCTTCTCGATAGTCTTCCAGCTTGGAAGTGGAGTACTGCGAATCCTGCTTGGAGGTTCCGGGATGCCTTTTTGAGATTCAAGGAACTCAGTATCATAGACGAGAGTATAAGGAGATGATGAAGCCGGAATGCGAACGATCTTGTTGTCGAGCAGGGCCTTCATGCATTGATGGTATGTTGAAGGAACCACCTTGTTATCATGGAGCCATGGGCGTCCCAGTATTATGTGGTAGTCAGGTTCTTGCTCGATCACATGAAACTTTGCTTTCGATCGAATCGGACCCACCCTCAAATCTATGTATGCATATCCATATGTATGGATTTGACTTCCTTCAAATCCTGTCATTAGCATGGGATAGCGAACGATTTTACCTTGTGGTAATCTGGCCATCCTGAGAGTCTTCATAGTGACAATATTGTTGGAAGCACCGGTGTCAACAGGAGCTCTTCTAAATTCGGTGCCTTTGATGAACCAGTGACATACAATGCTCGGTTGTGTCCTTCATCCGTTATGCGATCTTCTTCTCCAAAAGAGATGTTGTCGATCGAATGTCCAGGCACTAGGGAGACTTCTTCAACTTATGGTGTTGGTGGCGTTATTTGTAGTCTGGATGATATCTGGTTAAGTGCTGAAAATGTGTCTGTGCACTGATCCCTAGAGAGGTGCAGGAGTTCGCATAGATTTTCAATCAAATGTGTGACCTCTTGTTCCACCGGCTTCTCGTATGTGGTGAAGCTGATGATTTGAGGGTCAGATGACGTCTCAGTCCCCGGTGTTGAGGCTTCTGGAGCGGAGATACTGCCTAACTCGGATGTCAATCTGATGAGAAAGTCGAGGATGTGGTTTATTGTATACTTCATCAGGTCCATGTTATTGGTATGGACCTCTAGGATTTGAGCCAACTCTGCCAAAGTCGGGATCCCTCTGCCCTCCATGCCGCCAGGTGTAACATGAAGAATGTTTCCGTTTGAAATATTCTGATCTGAATTAGTTGAATTAGTCCTAAGACCAACCATCTTGTGAGATTGTGATATTGCAACCGAGGGAATGATCTCCCACTGTGGTCGCCAATCTGTAGATGGGGAAAAAGATCTGCTGGTTTTTATGAAATTGAGGAGACGACCGTACGGAGGAGACTCCTCGAACCGAGCGAAATGTTAAACCTCACACAAATGCACCGCTGCAAAGGGGGTGCTTTAGATTCGAGAGATCAATCTGTAGTACTCTGGCATAAATCAAGACAATGACCGTTCCAGAGTAAATTCGGTCACAAGAGAGGATGGCTTGATCTGTAGGAGGAAAGCTGAGAAATTTGTGGAATCAATGGTAATCAAAGATTATGGGTGTGTGTGAATTCCTAATACGATAAGCTCTGAGTGATTGAAATTTCTCAATTGAGAGTATTTGCTCAATTGATGAGTTGATGATCTCGTGTTGTCGATGAGACGTGAGATTGATGATACTGTTGATGATTATTCAATCATGATTCAGAGACTTATTTATATTGCTGGAATTTTAGACACCATGATTCCATGAAGTGTGACAGTTGATGGAATCAAGGAGTGGGGAAGTGGAGATCGTGTTTGAAACCAGTTGCTCAACATGTGGAGACTTGGTCGATTTTCCACCCACTACCTCGTGAATTCCTTCAACTGATTGCACGACTTTCTCACATTCCATCGTGTGCTTGAACACACGTGGCGTAGACCGCCAGACCAAAACCGTAAGTGATATCCCCCCAAGTGACACGATTGACGTCTCGTGGTATGTTAGTCAATTAATGACTTCGTGGTTTGATGGGACGATGAGTCCATGTAGTTGATGAGTTGAACATGATGTTCTGAAACTCGTGAATTGAACATGTCATGAGACAGAGGTATAGTTCTTACGATGAAGTGAGCAAGTATTGCTCATTCGATGGATCGTTGAATATTGATTGTTGAACCAATATTCCTTGGTTTGAGAAAATAATCCTCATCTGAGCAAGTGCTGCTCATGTGATGAATTGTTAAATATTTGATCGTCTGAGCATGTGTTGCTCATCTGATGGATTATTGGCAGCATACCAAAAATATTAATTAGAATACTGGTCGTTGAACCGAGCATAATTAATAAAATTAATGACCATGAGGTCATTGTAAAATTATTAAGGTTGGAATCTAGAATATGATCCTTGGATTCAGAAACCCTAATTTGATCAATTGATGATCAATTCATGGTTCGTCAGAATTTCAACCATGGGACGAAGGAGGGAGCGACTACATGGGACCGTGGGTCAACCATATAGTGTCCATATTCTCACGTTAGAAAATACAAATAACTCATGAAGAGTTGACGATTTGTTGGTGAAAGAATGATCAAATGCCGATTTAATCATTTATTCGAAAATGGTCGTCTTAGCCTTAGGTGAGAAAACCTAATTAATTATGACAAGGTGAGGGACCGACCATGGAGTCATGAAACTTTCCCTAGTTGTCACGTGACCTCCTGACGATCACTTCATGAAAATCCAAAGTGTTTGGAAGAGTTTTGGACCTAATACGAGCAATTGTGCAAATTAGGTCAAAACTGTGAAAATTGATGGGACCGGCTTCCGTGAGCCAAAGAGCCAATCTTGGTCGGTCAAGATAGCGTGCTCGTGTCTCGAAGGTGTCCGCGTCTCAGTCCTGAGAATTTTGATATTTTCTGGCGTGCAATTGAGCATCCATTCGAGAAAATATGCCAAAATTAGGGTTTCGACGAAACTGAGGAAAACACCATGAGATGATGAAAAATAATTATAAAATAAGAAATGAGGAGGCGTGGGACCGCCGTGGTCAAGGCATGGTCGGCCGGTCGTGACCACGGTCCCGTGGTGCCTTTTCCTTAATTTTATAATATTTTGATTATTTTATGAAAAGGAATTTTGAGAAATTTCATGAATTTAGGGAGTTTCCATGAATTGAAGGAGTTTTCATGAGTTCAAGGAAGCAAAAAATATTAAAATAATAAAAACAAGGGCCTGTGGGACCGTGGAAGGCATGGCCGGCCGGCTAGGGCCCGGTCCCACGAGTTTCCCTAATTTTTGTGTATTTTTTATGTATTTTTGATGAATTGAGGGAATTTTTCCTAATTTGAGAGAAATACCATGAAATCAAGGAATTTGATGAACTCAAGGAAAACTAATAATAAAATAATAAAACAAAGGGGCGTGTGGGACCAGCTAGGGCATGGCCGGCCGGCCAAAGCCCGGTCCCACAAGTTTTCATAATTTATTTTATTTTATTATTATTATTTGATGATTTGTGCAAAAATACCATGCAATCAATGAGTTTTTCATGAAATTAGAGAAATAATAATAATAATAATAAAATAATAAGGAATCGTGGAGTGTGGGGCCGGTTGGGACCAAGGCATGGCCGGTTAAATGGTCACGCCCCACACTCCTTTCCTTAATTTTATATTATTTTATGGATTTATGGAACTACCATGAAACCGAGGAGTTTCTTCGAGATGAAGGAGATTTGATAAAATGAGAGAATTTTCATCAAATCATAGAAAATAATAAAAATGCATTAAAAATATAAAACTGGCGTGGGATTGACCACGACACGGTCGGTCGTGTGTCCGCGCTCCCAGCACCCTGGTCAATATTTTTAATTATTTTTTATTTTTTTCCCTATTTTGCATAGGATCATCGTTTCGTTGTATTTTTGAAATACTCGTTCGTGCAGTGACTGTTAGTGTATCGTCGTTTAATACACCTTCACCATTTGAATCAGGGCTTACTTAGAGGTAGCTCAGACGCCCGGTTGTTGATTATTTATTACTAATTGTGCAATTCAGTGGAGAATATTTCACAAAACTGAGTAATAATATGTTTATTATTAATTCATAGGATTAGCTGAGGATTCGACTACGAATTCAGGATAATAAAGTGAGCATTACCATTCCATGGGATCGTAGATTCGACCATAGAATCGGAGTAATTAAGATTTATCTATTACCATTTATGAGACCAGTTGTGGATTCGATCATGAAATCGGAGTAATGAGATAATATAGTTATTGCTATTCTATGAGATCAAGTCGTGGATTCGATCATAGAATCAGAACAATTGTTATTACCATTCCATGGGACCAGTCGTGGATTCGACCATGGAATATGAGCAATTGTAATTAGGAATAATTAACTTTTTGGCTCTATATTAGCAGAGCAAGCTGTCTAGGAGCATTAATTATCCTGATACGAGCTTGTCGGTAAGTCATACCCTTTACATAGTCAGGGTAAACTCGTTGTTTGTTCCTGAAGACGTTATCGCTCTATACTAGCAGAGCAAGCTGTCTAGGAGCCGTCCATCTCGTGATACTATATAGAAATAATCACTTAAAGTATTCAGTATTCATGAGATATGCCATTGTCCAGTCGTGAGACTACATATCTACATGTACTCTGAGACAAAGTACTCTCCGTTGAGAATTTGATGGGAGACCCGTGTCTCGATACTCACGTCTGATTGCTGGATCAGAGCTTCGTATAATTATGAGTTTACGATTTTAGCCCTTGTCGAAAATCCACCATATACACATTGATTGCAAACCCTGATTTGAAAGACTATATAAGGAAGAACTCTAGCAACTGGGAAACCTAATCCCCACACCTTCTGTGTGATACTAGTTGTGCTAAGCTAGAGTCGATTCTCCTTTAACCTTTGGTTTCTTCATCTAAACCAGGTTAACGACTTAAAGACTTCATTGGGATTGTGAAGCCAGACCGATACTACTTTCTTGTAGTTGTGTGATATGATCTTGTTGTTTCTATCGTACGATTACAATTGTAATAATTGGCTTGAGATTGATATCTCCGATAGGCAAGATATAAAATTAATCACAAATACTTCGTCTCATCGTTTGTGATTCCGCAATATCTTTTTTCGCTGCACTGATTAATATTATTGTGAGGTGATTGATAATACTAGGCTGCTCTTCGGGAATATAAGTCCCGTTCACCTTGATTTATCAAAAGACGGAACAAAACTCGTAGGTATATTCGTGGGACACGGATTTATCTATTAACGTAGACTTTTCTGTGTGATACATATTTGTTTATTAAAGTCTTCGACTTTGGGTCGTAGCAACTCTTAGTTGTGGGTGAGATCAGCTAAGGGAATCAAGTACGTAGCATCCTGCTGGGATCAGAGACGTAGGAGCATAATTGTACCTTGGATCAGTATGAGATTGATTGGGGTTCAAATACAGTTCAAACCGAAGTTAATTTGGAGTAGTCTAGTGTTTGTAGCGGCTTAATACAGTGTGTGTTCAAACTGGACTAGGTCTCGGGGTTTCTCTGCATTTGCGGTTTCCTTGTTAACAAAATTCTGGTGTCTGTGTTATTTCTTTTCCGCATTATATTTTGTTATATAATTGAAGTATCACAGGTTGTGCGTTGATCAATCAATTAGAATATCCGACCTTTTGGTTGTTGATTTAAATTGATTGACACTTGGATATTGGTCTTTGGTACCATACAAGTTATCTCTCTAGTATTTGATAAAGACTCGCAGGTATATCAAATCGAGAGATTGAGATATAAACTCTTTGATATACTTTTTATCTGGATTGAGTCTGACTGTCTAGTTGATTCTCTAGAAAGTATATTAGAGTTTGTCCATACAGATTGCTAAGAGAAATATTGGGTGTGGTTGTTGTACCCCCGCTTTTTCAAAAAGCTCTCATACTAACACTATTATCCCGTTTGGGATTTCTTGTTAGATTTGTACACCTTTTAAGAGAAAGAAACAGTTGTTCACCTTTCTTATGAAGATTACTTGCAACCTTTAAACTTTTCCTGAAAGATGTACATGTATGTTGAAAATAATTGTGAGAATCACAGAACATACATGAACCAACTTCTTTAATCTCATCTGAGTAGTTCTGAGTTCCATCAGGTTTTACAAAGCCTAAACCTCGCTTATCTCCTGACTTGCGACAATTCTTCAGAGAAGAATTAAAGGAGTTATCCATTGAAGGAACTTCGACAGACTTCAAATCCTTATACTTTGCAATTTCTGCAATAAGATCAGAATTGATCCAGATTTGTTCATCCAAATTCTTCTGGAGAATAACTATCTCTTCAAAACATTCTCTAAGATCAGAGTTAAATCCTGGTGAAGCGTTTATTAAGACTTTATTATCCATAGAGTCAGATCGCTACAAACACCGTCTTATGAGGTCTTAAACGTGTTTTCCTGCTCTGATACCAATTGAAAAAGCGGGGGTCTAACAACCACACCCAATATTTCGCTTAGAAATCTGTACGGACTAACTCCAATATACTTTCAAGAGAATCAACTAGACAGACAAACTCAATCTTAAGAAAAGTATATCAAAGAGTTTTATCTCTATTTGTCAATTCAATCTGCAATCAAAAAAACAGGAATTTGGGAGCCCGATTGAATATAAGAAATAACTTGGACGGTATCAAAAACCAATATCCAAGTGTAAATCAATTTAATCAATAACCAAAGGTTGTATTCACAATTTATTGAAATTATGCACAACCTGTGATATTTCAATTATATAGAAAACATAGTGCGGAAAAGAAATAACACAGACACTAGAAGTTTTGTTAACGAGGAAACCGCAAATGCAGAAAAACCCTAGGACCTAGTCCATATTTGAGCACCACACTGTATTAAGCCGCTACAGACACTAGTTTACTCCAAGATAACTTCGGACTGGAATGTAGTTGAGCCCTAACTAATCTCACACTGATCAAGGTACACTAGCATTCCTTACGCCTCTAGAACTATGCCAAATTCTGCGCACTTGATTCCTTTAGCTAATCTCACCCACAACTAAGAGTTGCTACGACCCAAAGTCGAAGATGTTAGAGCATAGATCGGTCGTCCTCGCATGCGTTGCTATCTCAAACATGTTTGTCAATGTTAGTGATCAAAACTATAAGTCTTGATTTCTATCCTACATAGCTAAGTCTCGAACTAGGATAGAAAAGTGTAGTTGAGCTCAAGGAATTCATGGTGATTCATCATACAACGAGGAAGATCTATACAAGGAACCGTGGAACTTCATCAACAAAAAGATACGCGGAGACTTGAACTTATCTATCACTCAAAAGTCTATCTATTCTATCTCCTACTTCTTATGAGACAAAAGTCGTATGCTATATAGACTAGATCATACACATTTGACATTTCGAGCTGAGCATTCATTGCTTATCTTTTATCTCGAAATCGTGTGTTGGTAAAGCGTTTCGCTTTGATCAAGTTTATTTTCACCTAGTGACGAAAGTCATGAAAAATTTCAATCACTTTGAGAATTTCTCTGACGTGAATCGGTCTGTGAATAACGGCTACATAGCGTCCTCTGAGAATGTCTCAATGATTGAAATGAGAGTTTAGATTACATAACCATGTATTCCTTGACCCGAAGTTTTCGAACTTTATTGATCAAGAGAAATCGGGAGGATTGTGGAATTGGCTTGCCAAGTCCGCGAACCCCGTCCGCAAACTATCAGAAGTTCTCGACCGAGAATTTCTGCTGGATTTTCCAAAACTCGTTTATGTGCTAAGTCCGCTAACTGGCGGAAGTTCTCTTTACGAGAATTTCTGCTGAGTTTGGAAAACTCAACCGATTAACTTAAGTCTGCGAACTTGTTTGTGAACTTAAGAGGTTATGATCTAAAAATGTGCTCTGAACATAAAATGTTAAATTACTAAGGAATGCTTTATGAAAACCGTGGCTATAATGTTCATGAGACGATTCAATTGAATCGACTCATCTTTGTTTCAATTGTGTCTTGTGTAGTTACATAAGATCTCATAGCAATTGAACAACTCTTTAACTAGTTCATTTGAGTCAATTGAACTAGTTATGGTGAAGAAGAACAAGGTTGATATGAAATGCTCATATGGTTAACCTTTTGGCTTACTATGTTGAACCAACATACACGTACACGTTTGGGCATGGTTTTTACAAACCCAGTAAACGTCTACCTAAGTGTGTGTGACAAGCTAAGTTTTCGATCTAACGGTTGAGAAATATTAGCTTGAATCTAAATCAGGTTTTCATCTAACGGTGAATAAGGATTGGTTTGTACCTAAGGAAAAACCCTGATTAGAAGGCTATATAAAGGAGACATCTAGCATTGTGCAAAACTAATCCCCACACGTCTGTGTGCTTCTAGTGCGCCCGCTAGAGTCGATCTCCATTAACCTTTGATTTTCTTCTCTAAAATCAGGTTAACGACTTAAAGACTTCATTGGGATTGTGAAGCCAGACCGATACTACTTTTATCCTAGTTGTGTGATCTAATTTTGCATATTCTATCGTACGAGTACAATCAATTGATTGGATTGAAATCGTGAGAGTTCTCCGATAGGCAAGATAAAGAAGTTACAAACATCTTCGTCTTACTGTTTGTGATTCCTCGATAAACCGCCTGTGTAGTCAGGAAGGATTGTAGAGAGGTGATTGATTAATCTAGGCTGTTCTTCGGGAATATAAGACTGGATTATCAATTGGTTCATGTTCACCTTGATTTTATATCTTAAGATGGAACAAAACCTAGGGTTTATCTGTGGGAGACAGATTTATCCTTTGATAGACTTTTCTGTGTGAGACAGATCTATTTATTATCAAGTTTGTGATTTTGGGTTGCAGCAACTCTTGGTTGTGGGTGAGATCGGCTAAGGGAGTCAAGTGTGTAGTATCCTGCTGGGAACAGAGGCGTAGGAGTACAACTGTACCTTGGATCAGTGAGAGACTGATTGGGACTCAACTATAGTCCAGTCCGAAGTTAGTTTGCAGTAGGCTAGTTTCTGTAGCGGCTTAATACAATGTGTATTCAATCTGGAATAGGTCCCGGGGTTTTTCTGCATTTGCGGTTTCCTCGTTAACAAAATTTCTGGTTTCTGTGTTATTTCTTTTCCGCATTATATTTTATATAATTGAAATAATACAGGTTGTGCGTTCGTGATCATCAATTTGATTGATATTGATTGATCCTTGGTCATTGGTCTTTGGAACCGTCCAAGTATTCCTTGTATTTAATAAACACTCGTTATTGTTTTTAGCTTGAGTAAAAATAAAATCAAGAGAGAGATATTAACTCCTTGAGATACTTTTATCTAGATTGAGTCTGACTGTCTAGTTGATTCTCTAGCAAAGTATTTCGGAGTTAGTCCATACAGATTGCTAAGCGAAATATTGGGTGGTGTTGTTAGACCCCCGCTTTTTCAATTGGTATCAGAGTAGGAAAATACGTTTAAGACCTTACAAGTCTATGTTTGTAGCGATCTGACTCTATGGACAATAGTTCTATCTCAATAAATGCACCATCAGATCCAGGGATTTCAGAATTGTCTTCCATGACTGATTTAATAAAATCTGTAGAAGAAATTCTATCTAAACCTCCACCAGGTTTAAAATCCCTTGAAGTGTTTTCAGGGCTTGAAAAGAAGCTTGAGAGCTTATCTCTTGATGTTGAGTTATACCTCCAGAAAGAGCAAGAATCTCTTGACAGTCTAAATCAAGTTATGATGAATAATATTCATGTTGAGGTTGATATTGATTTACTAATCAGTGAGAGCAATGCTCCTCCTCTGCGTAATCCAATTAGTTGTGAAAAACTAAACGAATTACAAGAGGAGTTTAAATCTCAGTCATCTGAGTGTATCACCTCAAAGCATGAATTGATTCGTTGCTCATTTCCTGATACTTCCTATATATAGTAGTATTGTCTTCTTTTATGAAGAATCTAGGACGTCTCTTTTCATCAAAAGAGTTTCCCTTCGCAGTACTAAAAACTATCTGCAGAAACTGTTTTTTATAAGATGGAAAACAAGAAATCAGAAACACAAATCTTTTTGGGTTCTCTTGAAGCTCTTTGATAGACTTATAAAAACAGTTTCTTGGGTGTTTCTCAACACTACAAGATTTAAGAGTTGTTGGAAAGAAACTCTTTATTAGTGCCATGGTGAGCAAGATATTGTTCACTTCAACACAACTTGTTTGTGTTGAAAGTGCATCCTCACCTAGAAATGCCCTACTATGTATACGGTGAGGGAAGCAAAAGAATTTGAGGCATACAGATTATGTTCGGTAAGGCTGTAGAGTTCAATTGGATTATTTTAAAGGTATGTCTATAAACTTGAGCAATTTTTGTGTTTTTACTTGCTTAGAGTACTTATAATGATCCATGTACCTTGCTTATCGTTCATTTCTACCTAACTTGATATGTGTTTAAGATTCTTATATGTGTAGGTTTGAAAATAATAGTTCGGGATGTTTGGACTACATGGTACACCTACCAGGTATGCATAGCATATTTTAAAATCAAAATCCAGGGGTTTAAGTTCGCAGACTTGAAAATTCGTTTGCAAACCCGTATGCATACTTGACGTCGATATTCGGTAAACTTGTTTGGCCGTATCTTCTTCGTCCGAACTCGGAATGACCTCATTATTTTTTCATTCTCTTCCTATTTAAATTATCTTCAAAATGGAGATGAGAAAATTTGAATTTGGATGAGTTAAGATTGGTATTTGTCATGTCTCTCATTTTTTAGTGTTTTGCTCCGTTTTGTTGCACTTGTTCCACTTCTTGGGCTTGGGCACTTGGATTCTTGGAGTACTACTCTTCTAAGCTAATTTGTAGATTTTACAAGAATGTTGTTGGTGAATCACAAAGAAGGAAATTCAAGAATAGGAAGTAGTACGCATTGCTATGGAATTCTTGAATGTTCATCCTTTGTGAACTATGGTGCATGGTCGTTAATGACTTTGTATATTCTTCTTTATTTAGAAAATCTTTTTATACGCCTTTGGTAGCTATTCTTGGTGTAAATCCGGGCGAAAAAGATTGATTCTACCTTCTAAGGACAAGTCATCTTAGATGTGGATTACGAGTCTGTCTTGATGCCTAGGAAACTTCTTATGAGAATTTATTCTTGTTTTTGAGAAGGATTACTAGAGTTTTGAATAGACATTATTGTGATTACACATAGCTATGTCCAACGATTTTCATCTTCAATGTTTTAGATTTATTAATTTAAATTCTAAAAATATTTGGAGGATGATGTTATTGCAGTATTGATCGTTATGATTTTGTGATATTGCAATTTGATTATGGGATATGTATTGTTTGCGTCCGTGAACTTGAAGGTCCTATATGCTGTCAAAAGTAAAGTCGTTCATGAATTGGTCTTCGTGTTAATGAAATGACGAATGGACTTTTGACAATTACAAAAGTTATGCCTATGCAGTCAAGTATTTGATGGAAAATAGGATACAATATTTTGTTTGACAAGGATAAAGTCTAATATGTCTTTATTATGGAAAATAGAATAGATCCTTGTATGTTATCCACGGTATTGATCTTTACTGATCCATTTTGTTATGTTTTACTGTGAAGGCTCCATTGTGTGTCTTATGTTGAGCACGATACAACTAAGTCGATTTTTCTTATTGGCTTTGTTGGTTGTTCCATAAGATGCTATATGTTGAGCATTATGAACTAAATTAATCATCTTGGTTGGTTATTTAGTTATTTGCTTCGAAAGTCTTCTTTTGTCGAGCAAATCCTTTGACAATTAAATTGATTACTTTTGTGATTAGTTTGTTTGTTTGTATTCCAATTAGATTAATTATAAGTTCTCTTGTAATTAGTCTAGTTGAGTTTTCATATATTGCACAAGTTCTTGTGTTGAGTATATGAACGGCTATACTAATCATGTTCTATTGGTTGATGTAGTCGTATATTCCATAAGGTTTTTCCTTATGTTGAGTATGTAAACGATTAAGTTAGTCGTCTCCGTATGATTACCTTAGTCGTAGCTCCGTAAGTTTATTTATATTGATCACCTTCAATTAAATTGATCAATTTTGTGGTTTGATTTAGTTGCGTATTCCAATTAAATTAATCATTGGTTTTCTTGTGATTAATTTGGTTGAGTTTTGGATATAGAAAATCATTTCTATGGTTTTTGGTGTCCAATTTAAAAATCCTTCTTTTCTTTGGTTGTTGATTGATATTGATTGATCTGTGGACATTGGTCTTTGGAACCGTCCAAGTATTCCTTGTATTTGATAAAGACTCGCTATTGTTTTTAGCTTGAGTAAAAATCAAATCAAGAGAGAGATATTAACTCCTTGAGATACTTTTATCTAGATTGAGTCTGACTGTCTAGTTGATTCTCTAGCAAAGTATTTCGGAGTTAGTCCATACAGATTGCTAAGCGAAATATTGGGTGGTGTTGTTAGACCCCCTCTTTTTCAATTGGTATCAGAGTAGGAAAACACGTTTAAGACCTTACAAGTCTGTGTTTGTAGCGATCTGACTCTATAGACAGTAGTTCTATCTCAATAAATGTACCACCAGATCCAGGGGTTTCAGAATTCTCTTCCATGACTGATTTAATAAAATCTCTATAAGAAATTCTATCTAAACCTCCACCAGGTTTAAAATCCCTTGAAGTGTTTTTAGGGCTTGAAAAGAAGCTTGAGAGCTTATCTCTTGATGTTGAGTTATACCTCCAGAAAGAGCAAGAATCTCTTAACAGGCTAAATCAAGTTATGATGAATAATATTCATGTTGAGGTTGATATTGATTTACTAATCAGTGAGAGCAATGCTCCTCCTCTGCGTAATCCAATTAGTTGTGAAAAACTAAACGAATTACAAGAGGAGTTTAAATCTCAGTCATCTGAGTGTATCACCTCAAAGCATGAATTGATTCGTTGCTCATTTCCTGATACTTCCTATATATAGTAGTATTGTCTTCTTTTATGAAGAATCTAGGACGTCTCTTTTCATCAAAAGAGTTTCCCTTCGCAGTACTAAAAACTATCTGCAGAAACTGTTTTTTATAAGATGGAAAACAAGAAATCAGAAACACAAATCTTTTTGGGTTCTCTTGAAGCTCTTTGATAGACTTATAAAAACAGTTTCTTGGGTGTTTCTCAACACTACAAGATTTAAGAGTTGTTGGAAAGAAACTCTTTCTTAGTGCCATGGTGAGCAAGATATTGTTCACTTCAACACAACTTGTTTGTGTTGAAAGTGCATCCTCACCTAGAAATGCCCTACTATGTATACGGTGAGGGAAGCAAAAGAATTTGAGGCATACAGATTATGTTCGGTAAGGCTGTAGAGTTCAATTGGATTATTTTAAAGGTATGTCTATAAACTTGAGCAATTTTTGTGTTTTTACTTGCTTAGAGTACTTATAATGATCCATGTACCTTGCTTATCGTTCATTTCTACCTAACTTGATATGTGTTTAAGATTCTTATATGTGTAGGTTTGAAAATAATAGTTCGGGATGTTTGGACTACATGGTACACCTACCAGGTATGCATATCATATTTTAAAATCAAAATCCAGGGGTTTAAGTTCGCAGACTTGAAAATTCGTTTGCAAACCTGTATGCATACTTGACGTCGATATTCGGTAAACTTGTTTTTGCCGTATCTTCTTCGTCTGAACTCGGACTGACCTCATTCTTTTTGCATTCTCTTCCTCTTTGAATTCTCTTTAAAATGGAGATGATAAACTTTGAATTTGGATGAGCTAAGATTGGTATTTGTCATGTCTCTTGTTTTTTAGTGTTTTGCTCCGTTTTGTTGCACTTGTTCCACTTCTTGGACTTGGCCACTTGGATTCTTGGTGTACTACTCTTCTAAGCTAATTCATAGATTTTACAAGAATGTTGTTGGTGAATCGCAAAGAAGGAAGTTCAAGAATGGGAAGTAGTACGCATTGCTATGGAATTCTTGAATGTTCACATTCATCCTTTGTGAACTATGGTGCATGGTCGTTAATGACTTTGTATGTTCTTCTTTGTTTATAAAATATTTTTATACGCCTTTGGTAGCTATTCTTGGTGTAAATCTGGGCGAAAAAGATTGATTCTACCTTCTAAGGACAAGTCATCTTATATGTGCATTACGAGTCTGTTTTGATGCCTAGGAAACTTCTTATGAGAATTTATTCTTGTTTTTGAGAAGGATTACTAGAGTTTGGAATAGACATTATTGTGATTACACATAGCTATGTCCAACGATTTTCATCTTCAATGTTTTAGATTTATTAATTTAAATTCTAAAAATATTTGGAGGATGATGTTATTGCAGTATTGATCGTTATGATTTTGTGATATTGTAATTTGATTATGGGATATGTATTGTTTGCGTCCGTGAACTTGAAGGTCCCATATGCTGTCAAAAGTAAAGTCGTTCATGAATTGGTATTCGTATTAATGAAAGGACGAATGGACTTTTGACAGTCACAAAAGTTATGCC
This sequence comes from Papaver somniferum, assembly GCF_003573695.1. Lineage (NCBI taxonomy): Eukaryota > Viridiplantae > Streptophyta > Magnoliopsida > Ranunculales > Papaveraceae > Papaver > Papaver somniferum. Next base: position 60,092,594 of record NC_039358.1, read on the forward strand.
TATGCAGTCATATATTTGGTGGAAAATAGGATAAAATCTTTTGTTTGACAAGGATAAAGTCTATTATGTCGTTATGATGGAAAATAAAATAGATCCTTGTATGTTATCCATGGTATTGATCTTCATTGATCCATTTTGTTATGTTTTACCGTGAAGGCTCCATTGTGTGTCTTATGTTGAGCAAGATACAACTAAGTCGATTTTTCTTATTGGCTTTGATGGTTGTTCCATAAGATGATGTATGTTGAGCATTATGAACTAAATTAATCATCTTGGTTGGTTATTTAGTTATTTGCTTCGAAAGTCTTCTTTTGTCGAGCAAATTCTTTGATAATTAAATTGATTAATTTTGTGATTAGTTTGTTTGTTTGTATTCCAATTAGATTAATTATAAGTTCTCTTGTAATTAGTCTAGTTGAGTTTTCATATATTCCACAAGTTCTTGTGTTGAGTATATGAACAGGTATACTAATCATGTTCTATTGGTTGATGTAGTGTATATTCCATAAGGTTTTTCTTTATGTTGAGTATGTGAAGGATTAAGTTAGTCGTCTCCGTGTGATTACCTTAGTCGTAGCTCCGTAAGTTTACTTATGTTGAGAACCTTCAATTAAATTCATCACTTTTGTGGTTTGATTTAGTTGCGTATTCCAATTAAATTAATCATTGGTTTTCTTGTGATTAATTTGGTTGAGTTTTGGATATATAAAATCATTTTTATGGTTTTTGGTGTCCAATTTAAAAATCCTTCTTTTATTTCGAAATTAAGGTCGCTCTTGTTGTTCTTTCGGGAATGACATCAAATGGGGGAGAGTTCTTTTGAACTTGTGCTTAATGGTAATATCTTGCGGGGTGTGCGGCTGTGGAATTTTATAGGGGTTATCTTGTATCTTAAAACTCCTTGATGAATGCATTTAGCTTCGGCTTTATGATTGCATCTAAATTAAGTTGGTATGTATTTTTCTTTTAGTCTATGAAATGTCTCTTGTGGAAATTTCATTATGATCCCGTTCTTGTACCTTTGCCAATTTTATTGACAAAAAGGGGGAGAAATAATGTAATTCACACTACAAATACATATGGTTTTCGGATCATCGTGTAAGGGGGAGTGATTTCCATGATCGAGATGGAGTATTGACTAAGGGGGAGTGATACATATCACCGTAGTATTATTGTTAAAGTCGTGATACAATTGGACTTTGATATTACATAATAATACTATGACACTGTATAATAATGATCGAGAATCTCGATTTCTCTCATTGTTATAGCTACGGATCTTCAACAACGGTGATGCTAAACTTACAACCTTTGGGATCATTGGAGTACTTGGAAGGACGAAGATTTGAGGGAACGTTGAAGATTAGACAATGGAATAGGAGCCACTAAAGTTTATCTTTTTTGTATTCCATATGTATTAATAGTTTTGTCACTAAAATTGACAAAGGGGGAGACTGTTAGAGCATAGCTCGGTCGACCTCGCATGCGTTGCTATCTCAAGCATGTTTGTCAATGTTAGTGATCAAAACTATAAGTCTTGATTTCTAGCCTACATAGCTAAGTCTCGGACTAGGATAGAAAAGTGTAGTTGAGCTCAAGGACTTCATTGCGATTCATCATACAACGACGAAGATCTATACAAGGAACCGTGGAATTTCATCAACAAAAAGGTATGTGGAGACTTGAACTTATCTATCACTCAAAAGTATATCTATTCTATCTCCTACTTCTTATGAGACAAAAGTCGTATGCTATATGGACTAGATCATACACATTTGAAATTCCGAGCTGAGCATTCATTGCTTATCTTTTATTTAGAAATCATGTGTTGGTAAAGCATTTCGCTTTGATCATGTTTATCTTCACTTAGTGACGAAAATCATGAAAAGTTTCAATCACTTTGAGAATTGCTCTGACGTGAATCGGTCTGTGAATAACGGCTACATAACGTCCTCTGAGAATGTCTCAATGATTGAAATGAGAGTTTAGATTACATAACCATGTATTCCTTGAACCGAAGTTTTCGAACTTTGTTGATAAAGAGAAATTGGGAGGATTGTGGAATTGGCTTTCCAAGTCCGCGAACACAGTCCGCAGACTCAGTCCGCGAACTGTCGGAAGTTCTCGACCGAGAATTTCTGCTGGATTTTCCAAAACTCGTTTTTGTGCTAAGTCCGCGAACTCAGTCCACGAACTGGCGGAAGTTCTCTTTCCGAGAATTTTTGTTGAGTTTGGAAAACTCAACCGATTAACTTAAGTCCGCGAACCTGTTTGTGAACTTAAGAGGTTATGATCTAAGGATGTGCTCTGAACATGAAAAATTAAATTACTAAGGAATGCTTTATGCAAACCGTGTCTATAATGTTCATGAGCCGATTCAATCGAATCGAATCATCTTTGTTTGAATTGTGTCTTGTGTAGTTACATAAGATCTCATAGCAATTGAACAACTCTTTAACTAGTTCATTTGAGTCAATTGAACTATTTATGGTGAAGAAGAACAAGGTTAATTATGGTTGACCTTTTTGGGTTACTATGTTGAACCAACATGCCTATATAGTCAGGAAGGATTGTAGAGAGGTGATTGATTAATCTAGGTTTTTCTTCGGGAATATAAGATTGGTTTGTCGAGGAATCACAAACAGTGAGACGAAGATGTTTGTGACTTCTTTATCTTTCCTATCGGAGAACTCTCACGATCTCAAGCCAATCAATCGATTGTACTCGTACGATAGAAGATGCAAAATCAGATCACACAACTACGATAAAAGTAGTATCGGTCTGGCTTCACAATCCCAATGAAGTATTTAAGTCGTTAACCTACAAGGTTTCGTGAAAAACCTAAGGTTAAAGAAGAATCGACTCTAGTCGTAACTAGTATCACATAGGAGGTGTGGGGATTAGGTTTCCCAGTTGTTAGAGTTCTCCTTTATATATTCTCCAAATCAGGGTTTGCAATCAAAGTTACCTTGGAAACAAAGCATTTAATATTTACCGTTATATGAAAACATGATTAGATTCAAGCTAATATCTTTCAACCGTTAGATCGAACTTAGCTTATTATACACAAATGAAATGTATCGTCATTTAGATAAATGTAATCGTACCTAAACGTGTACACTTAGTTGGTTTAACAATAGTTAACCAATGGTAAGACACATGAGCACTTTCATATCAACCTTATTCATCTTTATCATAGTTAGTTCAAATGACTCAAATGAAACTAGTTAGAGAGTTGTTCAATTGTTTATATTCTCATAGAAGTATACAAGACACAATTGAAGCAAAATCGATTTTGATTCACTCGAATCATTTCATGAACATTATAGCCACAGTTTGCAAAAGAATGCATTCCTTATTATATAGATGTATTAGTTCATGAACAAACCGATTTTAGAACATAACCTACTTAAGTATGCAAACGGGTACGCATAACTAAGTAGCCAGACTGAGTTTGGTTACGCCAGTACGCGTACGGGTATGCATACCATTTACTTTTCCAAACTCCAACAGATATTCACGGAACATGAACTTCCGCAAGTATGCGTACCGGTACGCATACTTGGTTTTCGGACTTCCGTAACCATCCAGTACACGTACGGGTACTCATACCAAGGTTCACGAGTTTTGGACTTTACACAAATGTGAATACACACACTATGTTTATATCCAATGATGGTTACGTGTCATAAACCCTCATTTCAATCATTGAAACATTTTTGGAAGACGACAATAGCTGTCTCACACAAACTATTAGCAATTTTCAAGTGATCGAATGATCAATACGAAACATTTCGAGTCTACATCAAATGACTGTCTCACACAAATCATGCAAGATTTTACAAGGCGATTTTCACATGATCATCTTTTGACTTTCGTCAAGATTAAAAGATGAACTTGGTTAAAGAGAAAGCTTACCAACAAACATTTCAAGAAATAGATAAGCGAGATAAACTCGGCTCGAAATACCAAAGGTGTATAATTGAAGTCTATATAGCAATATGACTTTTTGTCTCAAATAGGAGATAAAGTAGATAAAATTTTAAGTGATAGATGAGTTCAAGTCTCCACATACCTTTTCTCGATGAAGTTCCACAAGTTCCCTTGAGTAGTTCTTCGTCTTCATTCGATGAACGCCGTGAAGTCTAAAGATCAACTACACTTACTATCCTAATCCGAGACTTAGCTATAAGTAGACTAGAAATAAAGACTAATAGTTTTGGCAACTAAACTTGACAAACAAGCTTGAGATAGAAACGCTTGCGAGTTCGACCGAGCAGTGCTCTAACAATCTCCCCCTTTGTCAATTTTAGAGACAAAACTATCAATACATATGGATTATAAAATAAATAAAATTTGTAGCTTCTCATCCAAATGCTTGATCTCATTGTTTCTTCAATATTACTCGAAATCTTTGTCACTTCCAAGTACTCCACGATTCTAAAGGTGTTCAAATCAGCATCATAGTTGTTGAAGATCCGTAGCTATAACAATGAGAAAAAAATAGCTCTCAATCATTGTTATACAATGTCATAGTATTATTACACAACATCAATGTTTGATGGTATCACAACTTTGACAACAATACTATGGTGATATGTATCACTCCCCCTTAGTCAATACTTCATCTCACATGAAAACCACTCCCCCTTACATAATGATCCGTAAACCATATGTATTTGTAGTGTGAACTACACATTAATTCTCCCCCTTTTTGTCAATATAAATTGGCAAAGGTACGAAAACTAGTGGGATCCTAATGAAATTTCCATAGAGATACTTCATGACCGAAAGAGAACTACATATCAACTTTGTTTAGATGCAATCATATAGCCGAGGCTAAATGTGTTTGAGCATTGCTCGGTCGAACTCGCAAGCGTTGCTATCTCAAGCTTGTTTTTCAAGTTTAGTTGCCAAAACTATAAGTCTTGATTTCTAGTCTACTTATATCTAAGTCTCGGATTAGGATAATAAGTGTAGTTGAGCCTTAGACTCCACGACGTTCATCGATTGAAGACGAAGAACTACTCAAGGGAACTTGTGGAACTTCATCAACTAAGAGGTATGTGGAGACTTGAACTTATCTATCACTCAAAAGTCTATCTATTCTATCTCATAGTTTGAGATAAAAGTCGTATTGTTATATAGACTTCAATTATACACATTACTATTTCGAGCCGAGTTCATCTCGCTTGTCTATTTCACGAAATATGTGTTGGTAAGCTTTCGCTTTAGCCAAGTTCATCTTTACTCGTGACGAAATTCATGTTGATTATCTCAATAACTTGAAAATCGCTTTGATGAAAATAGTTTGTGAATAACAACTATTTTAACATCGTCTAAGAAAGTTTCAATGATTGAAATGAGAGTTTAGAACAAGTAACCATATTTGGATATAAACATGGTGTGTTCTCACATTTGTGTAAAAGTACAAAACCGGGAACCCAAAGTATGCGTACCCGTACGCGTACTGGCGGTCGTTGGAAATCCGGTTAAGTATGCGTACCCGTACGCATACTGCCGGAAGTTTCACGTCCGTGAATTTCTGTTGGAGTTTGAAAGTGAAAAACAAACTCAATCCGGTTACTTAAGTACGCGTACCCGTTTGCATACTTAGGTAGGTTACTTTCTAAAATCGGTATGTTCATGAACTAAAACATTTATATAATAAGGAATGCAATTTTTGCAAACCGTGGCTATAATGTTCATGAATTGATTCGAGTGAATCAAAACCGATTTTGCTTCGATTGTGTCTTGTATACTTCTATAATATCTAAGCAATTAAACAACTCTCTAACTAGTTCATTGAGTCATTTGAACTAGTTACGGTGATGATGAATAAGGTTGATATGAAAGTGCTCATATGGCTAACCATTGGTTAACTATTGTTGAACCGACTAAGTGTACACGTTTAGGTACGGTTAATCAAACCTAAATGAGGTTACATTTCATTTGTGTATAACAAGCTAAGTTCAATCTAACGGTTGAAAGATATTAGCTTGAATCTAATCAGGTTTTCATCTAACAGTGAATATTGAATGCTTTGTTACCAAGGGAACTTAGATTGCAAACCCTTATTTGAAATCTTAATAAAGGAGAACTCTAGCAACTGGGAAACCTAATCCCCACACCTTCTGTGTGATACAAGTTGTATAAGCTAGAGTCGATTCTCCTTTAACCTTAGGTTTTTCACGAAACCCTGTAGGTTAACGACTTAAAGATTACATTGGGATTGTGAAGCCAGCCCCAACTATTTTCTCTATAGTTGCGTGATCCGGTCTTGCTGTTTCTATCGTGATTGAGTACAATCGTAAGATTGGCTTGAGATTTATATCTCCGATAGGCAAGATAGAAAAGTAGTCACAAACACCTTCGTCTCATCATTTGTGATTCCACAATATCTTGTTTCGTTAATCGATTAACATTATTGTGAGGTGATTGATAATTCTAGGCTGTTCTTCGGGAATATAAGTCCGGGTTATTGATCGGTTCCTGTTCACCTTGATTTATCAAAAGACGGAACAAAAACTCGTAGATATATCTGTGGGAAACAGATTTATCTATTCAATAGACTTTTCTGTGTGATACAGATTTGTTTATCAAGTATTCGACTTTGGGTCGTAGCAACTCTTAGTTGTGGGTGAGATCAGCTAAGGGAATCAAATGCGTAGTATCCTGCTGGGATAAGAGACGTAAGGAGCACGACTGTGCCTTGAATCAGTGTGAGATTGATTAGGGTTCAAGTACATTCCAAACCGAAGTTAGCTTTGTAGTAGGCTAGTGTCTGTAGCGGCTTAATACAGTGTGGTGTTCAAATATGGACTAGGTCTCGGGGTTTTTCTGCATTTGCGGTTTCCTCGTTAACAAAACTTCTGGTGTCAGTGTTATTTCTTTTCCGAATTATATTTTGTTATATAATTAAAATATCACAGGTTGTGCGTTGTATCTATCAATTGGTGAATCCAACCTTTGGTTGTTTATTTAAATTGATTAATCCTTCAACATTGGTCTTTGGCACCGTTCAAGTTATCTCTCTTATATTTAATCGGGCTCGCAAATTATTATTTGTTTGATTGCGGATTGAATTGAGAGATTGAGATATAATTATTTGATATACTTCTCTTGTAAGTATATTGGAGTTAGTCCATACAGATTGCTAAGCGAAATATTGGGTGAGGTTGTTAGACCCCCACTTTTTCAAAATGCATTCATCAAGGAGTTTATAAAGGTACAAGATAACTCCTATAATATACCACAACCACACTCCCCACAAAGATATGGCAATTAAGCACAAGTTCAAATAAGAACTCTCCCCGATATAAAATGTCATTCCCGAAAGAACAACAAGAGCGACCTTACTTTCACAAGAAAAGAAGGATTCTTTGGACATTAACAAATCTTATGAAACATGAATTTTGTATCCAAGAGAACCCATGATTAATTTAATCGTAAATGCTCAACATAAGAAAACTTACGGAGCCGCACGGTATTTACACAAAGATGTGGATCAGGGAAAAATCAATACTGCGGAATATTCAAAGATTCATTCTATTTTTCGTTACTATTTGCATAGAGACATATAATAGACTTAATCTTTGTAAAAAAAAAAGTTCATCCTATCTTCTATTGATATTTGCACAATGACATGATAGGCTTAACTTTTGTTTGTCAAAAGTTCATTCAATCTTTTATCAATATTTTCATAATGACATATGAAAGACTTAAATTTTGACCACGTATGTGACAATGATAGTTCACGGACGTAAACACACATATCCCACAACAAGTTGCAATATATAAAACCATAAAGATTAATACTGCAAAATCATCTTCCAAATAAACTTTAGAATTTAAATAAATAAATCTAAAAACATTGCAAATGAGAATTATTGGAAATAGCTACGTGTACTCACAATAATGGCTATTCCAAACCCTAATTATCCTTCTTAAAACACAAGAATAAATTCTCATAAGAAGTTTCCTAGACAAAAATAAATCGACAAGCTAAGAAGCAAAGAAAGACTCATAATCTGTCAAATCCGAACATGAAATGAAATCAAAGACCACTTCCGGAATCTCCATGAGTCTTGAGTCCTTTGAGCTTGTATCGACATCATCCACTGCTTCTTCAGAGAAGATATCCTCATTGAGAAGATCTTTAACATGTGTCTTCATGAGAACAAGGTCTGAGTTAACCTTTTTCAACTCAGTTCTCAACACATTAAGATCCTTCATAGTATCAACGAGTTGCATTTTTTCTTCCTCAAAGTATTTAAGAAAATCATGAACCACTTCAGCAGAAACCATATCCCCATTCTCAACATCCTGATGAGTATAGGCATAGTATCATGAGGCTTTAGGATTTTGATCATCTTCTACTAGGGTTCTTTTCTTCCTCCCTTTTGACTCAAAACCAAAACCTTTATCAAGAAAACCTCTTGCAAAACCACCAGCGCGAGAAGGTGAAGACATTCTTGACAAACAGACAATAACCTAGAGTACGTGTATGTGACTCAATAGGTTTGATATTTAAATGGTTTCATAGGGAAGGTAAGCAAAAGAGACACAATTTCCGATCACATGAGTGATTAGAATGAACATGCATACCACCGTTGCTAGGAGATTTCTTCCTTCCGAATGATGCGAAGTATCCTTGATTAGAGGAAGACACAAGCACATCTTTTCCAATAGGAAGGGATTCCGATTTTTCTTCTGGAACTGAATTTCTTACAGTTGAAACCGAAGCAGTTGGTATTGGTAGTGTTAAAGATGCCTGTGCTTCTAACATACCTACGGAAGTGGCCAATTGACCCACATGTGTCTGAATGTCATTTATCGCCATATCCTGTCTCTGCATAATAATATCTTATTTTTTCATATAAGTTTTAACCAAATCCTCAAGATTGGAACCTTGATTCTGGCGTTGTTGAGGCTGTTGGAATTGTTGTTGTTGAAAACCACCTTGTCTCGCATATGGATTAGGAGCTGCATCTTGCTTGTTCGCATAACTAAAGTTTGGGTGATCTATCCAACCAGGATTATAAGTATTTGAGTAAGGATCGTACCTTTTCCTTTGATTAGAAAATATAGCATTCACCTCGACATCTTCTTCATATGTAAAAAACTGCAGAAGCTATCCTTTGGACCATCTTTTCCACATTACCCATTCGTTGCTCCATATGTGATGAATTTCCCATATCACTAACTCGTCTTACCGTCAATGAATCTATAGTATAAAATTACTACGTATCTGCAGCCATGTTCTCGATCAAACTAGTAGCCTCCTCGATAGTTTTATTAGCCAGTGAACCACTGCTAGCCGCATCAATCAAGTGTCTCTCATGCGGTGGTAACTCCTCATAGAAGTGTGTAATGATAAGTTGTGGTGGTATCTGATGGTGTGGGCAAATCTCCAACAATCTCTTGTACCTGTCCCAATAGTCATACAAAGATTCTCCATAAATTTGTACAATGCCACTGATTTCCTTGCGAATAGGTGCAACTTTAGAAGTAGGAAAATATTTCTCTAAAAACAGCTTTTTCATTCCGGTTCATGTGGTAATACTTCCGGAAGGGATATAATATAACCATGATTCTGCTTGGTCCGCCAATGAAAACGGAAAAGCTTGTAGAAAAGTTGTATCATCATTATCATTGTTTTTTCTCAAACTTCTTACTGTATTCTGAAAATGCTGCAGATGTCGATTTGGATCTTCACCCGGTAGTCCCTTGAACTTCGGAAGCCAATGAAAAATATTTGATTTGAATTCCACTATGTCAGTTAGAGTAACACACGATGGTTGAGATTCTAAACATGGTGATGTTAAATCTCTCAACGTTCTCCTCGGTGGAGGTGGATTTGCGCCGTCTACAATCTCTGCTGTGGACGGTTCTGGTTGTGTTTGTGGATGTGCTCATAACACCGTTCCTTTACGGGTTTGAATTTCGCACCTATGGTAATCCCAATCTTTCAGTGCCAGAGATTAAGTACCTGAAAACAAAAATCTAGAAAAAAATAATTAAAAACTAACAAGAAAATCTAAAAACGAACAAAAGATAAAACTAAGAAAAATAACAACTAAAGCTACCGACTGCTCCCCGGCAGTGGCGCCAAAATTTGTTGGCTGTCGTAAGTGCAATAAAATTAATAATGTTATTTCCACACAATTAACTGGTAATATAATGGAAGAAAGGATCGTTCCCACGAAGAGTAGTGAGTTTTAGTTGTCGAAGTGTCACAAAGGGGGGTTTTGTTTTAGATTTTAAACAAAATAAATGATCAAAGCAAATAAAGTTGAATTGTAATCAATAGAGAGAGATATGATCGAGGAATCCTTCTTCGTTAATAAACCGTCAATGAGTTATTACAGTTGCTTACTCTTCGTTAATCATAGATTATCACCAACCGTGGAATAACAACTAGCTCAGTGTTATTCCCTAAATTCCTTTTATCACCGAGTACGAAAGCTCTCTAATACCAGATTTTATTCGTCTAAACCACCTCCTAGTAGTATCTCACTCAAGGTGTAATTTGGTCGAATGCTTTATCTTTTGTGAATATATAGGTTGACCCTAGTAGTTAGACTCTTAGCTCAAGGTACACTTTCTAGTGTTTTTTATACCCACAATCGCTCCACAGAATCCCTCTGCAAGGTCTCGTGTTCTCTACTTGTGTACAGGTTATTCGACGATTACTTATCTCCTAACTCAATACTAGCAATAAATTTAATCAAAAAATCAATTTAGTTGGTCACCTAAACAAACGATAATCATATGAAGAACTTCAAAGTATATTAATATAATAACTCAAGTCTTGTTTACAACTTAGAGTTCATCCTCAATCAATAGATGGTAGCTACTCATGGATGTAGAAGCATCCATGATATACATATAAGAAAAGTTAAGAGATTTTGGCTCCTGTGTTGCCTACCTATCGATAAGGTATCGATTTTGTCCCTCGCTTCTATTGCCTCTCGCCCGCTCTTGGGTGGTGCGGGATGGTACTCGAAAAGGGTCTCGTGTTCCCATTGTTACGATTGAAGAATCACTCTGAAACCCTAGCTTTCGCTCCGTGTGTAGTTTCTTCTCTCCAAGATTTAAAATTTCGTGATCCCTTGATGATGTTTTATTCATGACCTAATAACTCATTTTATAGGTTTACATTGCTTTGACCTTCAAGTATCTAGTTCGGTACAAGAACCTAACCTGAAAATATGAAATAAAGACCCTAACCGTTAGTTTTGGCCTTCAAAAATATGCATACCCGTTTGCATACTTAAATTTCAGTTAAAATCCATGGGAATAAGTATGCATGCCCGTTTGCATACTGAAAATCCGTTTGCATACTTGCTTGTCTTCGGTATTCGATAAAAAGCTTGTTTTGCAGACAGCTTCTTTGTCCGAACTCGGAATGACCTCATTCTTTTTGCATTATTTTCCTCTTTCAATTCTATTCAATATGGTGATGATAAATCCTGAATTTGAATGAATTGAGCTCGGTCTTTGGCCTGTCTCTTGATTTTGAGCGTTTTGCTCCTTTTCGTCGCACTTCTTCCACTTCTCTTGGACTTGGGCACTTGGATACTTGGAATACTTCTCTTGTTAGATATTTTTAGCACTTTGTAGCTCCTTTTTGGATGATTCACCTAATAGAGACAAATAATAGAAAACAAGAGTAATAACACAAATACATGCAAGAATAATAGCTAAAACAAGTATGGAATGGACACTAAAATCATATGAATTATGCACTTATCAAGAAATAACTAAAGAGAGTCATTGTTCTGCTAGAATTCTACAGGTGCACGGATACAACTGAAGCAGGTATCACATCTAGTCCTAAATCTGATAGTAGTTATTTGGTGTAATAACTTATATCAGTGGGTATTCAATCTCGACTAGGTCCTGGGGTTTTTCTACAAGATTGTAGTTTTCCCCATTAACAAAAATTTATTGTGTTTGTGTTATTTATTTTTCGCATTATATTGTTTTATCTTTGTAATTGAAATATCACAAGTAATACGTATTCAAACCGTGATAATATTAATTCAACTGTAAAGAACCTACATGACTCGTTCTTGTTGAATTCATGTCTTGAAATACAGATTACAAGAATTGTTCTTGTTGGAATTCGGTTCATGAACAGTTTGGATATACACTATGAAAAGGCGAGGGTACCCAAATATACCGAGAACCGATACTACGAATAGTCTATCGGACATTGGTATCCGTCTTCGATTAATATTCATGTACTAAAATCTCGGGATTGAAGAAAGGCCTTCATAGACGATTTCCATAATGGATAATTAGTCCCATTAAATCTTGGTGGAACGTTAACCGAATCACTTGTTAGATTCATTCTTATAGGTTGGATCGCACCAAACACAGATTGTTAGATCTTTTCGTGTTTGCCTGCTCTGATACCAATTGAAAAGGCGAGGGTACCCAAATATACCTCAAGCTAAATCTTTTCCTTCCTATAAGTCCTTTCTCCGAAAGTGATTGTCTATGGACTGAGTCAAGACAATACAACAAATCGGTTCACACTTCGTGTGATAGTCTATGGATACGAGATCGAGACAATACAACAACGAAGTATGTTTACTTGATACAAAGGTTCGGACTTAACCAAACACAATAGGATTGCTTTTCAAGTAAATAGGAATTAAGTCTGTGTGATTTACTTTAATTATAATAAAACAATTATAATGCGGAAATATAAAGTAAACGACACAGCAAGATTTTTTTAACGAGGAAAACCGCAAATGCAGAAAAACCCCGGGACCTTGTCCAGAATTGAATACTCTCAGGATTAAGCCGCTATACGAAATAAACCAACTTCGTATATTTGATACCAAGCAACTAAACCTATAGTTCACCTAGTTCCGTCTGTATTCCCACGCCTCCGACCTGTAAACAAGTCACGTACTTGGACCAATTCCTTTGGTTCGTATTCCAAACAGTAAATGAACAAAAAATCTGTTTGGTATCAACTCTCTTCAACCAAATGATATAAGTTGGACAAAGGCTCTTCTGTTTATCTTAACATAAACTCCTTTGCCAGGTTCCAAGATCTATCTTATGTTCAATTACCAAAAGGTAATCGTTAAGATTTTGCAATCAATACCTTTAATCCCAAGGAAACGTATTGATGCCGATCTACACAACTATTCTATCAAAATACCACAAGGATAGATCGATTATAGTTGGATCCTCTTTTGCCGAAACAAGTATTGTGCACACCAAAGATTTATATAACCAAGTCAGAAATCTTCTATCTCTTCTTTGTCTTCAAATCTTCTTAGATATTCAATAAACACCTGCACACAACTACTTGAATCTCTGGTGATCAATCACGCACAAAACGGAGTCTGTTAACAATGGATTATCACAAGATCGTCTTTAGCACTAACAACAGTCTAAAGATGCCTGTCGAAACCTTGAACTAGTTTGAGTGAATCTTATATCAGAAGAGAAGATTCTCAAGCATAAAAAAACTAGGTGCAACCAAAATTCAACCACCGTTACTCAATCAAATCAATATGAAAACAAAAGATAAACCACAATTATCTAGTTTCCCACCAACAGTACGCGCTAGAGATTCTCAATCCCAAAGAAGACTTTAAACTGAGCGTCCGTAAGAGATTTCTCCTAATTAGGTTACTCTCCTCTCCGAATAGGTGGCTTCACCAGTAACAATACAACAGAGGAAGTTTACTGTCACGAAGGATTAGTTTGCTAGAAATGCAAACTTCAAGCATTTATAGACAAGGAAGTTTGGACACCAAGGAATTTCCAAAACAGAAAATATTCTCAAGATATTCTATAATAATTTCCATATTCCGTTTTCACAATTCCTGAGAATGCTCTGTCTAAAATACTGATCGAAAATCTCCTTGGAAAATCTTTAACTAGCAAATGCACATTACTAATTCTTATTTTCCATATATAATTAAAAACCTTAATTAAAAGATTCTTAAATTATTAAATTTCGATCCTGGGATTTACTTCCTTCTTAGCCGTTAAGTAATATCTTTGAACAATAAAAAATATACGCATTACTGAATGTGTTCAAAGTGTGTCGACATCCTTTCTTTGTAAGTCCTCTTTCATACTTACTCACTTGAAACCGATTTACCACACTTCCAAACAAGTTTAGAATTGGTTCATCTGACTTTCAAGAGATATTCGATTGATTAAGAACTTCTCAATCACAAATCATGGGTTTAACGGTTCTACCAAAACACGTTTCGGTTCTACCTCCATGTGAGTACTGTGCAGAGTCACTCTAGCTTCCAAAAATTCGGTTGACTAGGTACTAGGATTGGTTCCCCACATATATATGTTATCTAACTCATATGTGTTGCACATGTCCATAGGATCGGTTCCCCTTTGCCTAAAAACGTGTCGCACATGTCCATAGGATCGGTTCCCCTTTCTGCTATAAACCTTGTTGCACCCCATACAATGATCGATTCCCCTTTGTGCCGTGTTGCACCTCTTACTAGGATCGGCTCCCCTTTACCCAGTGTTAGGACTTACGAGATGCACAAACTCGATCATACCAAAAGGTGATTACTTAAGATCGGTTTCACTAATAAAAGTCATACCAATACAAAAGTCAGGCCTCATGTGAATAGTTTTACCAAGAACACAAACAAGTCATGAGTATTTATATTAATCACACATATTGGTCGTTCATAAGATATGCAATGAAGAACAGCCCCAATAACGCCTGGCGATTTCCTTCTCAGTTCACAAACAAAGTTCATGAACTTACTTCCTTAAAACACATGTAACAACATTGTTTCCTAGGATGAAATCCTCACCTCATACCCATACATATTCACAATAGCATTCATACGATTATGTTGATGTCTTATCTACAAAGTTTAATTGTTAAGGAATAAACCTCGTATTGTATTCCTTAATACTATGTCTATCTAGATTTCAAATATGCTTCGCATTTTTGTTTTCAATATGCACGACTTGAAAGATACGTTAGGGAATGAAATAGTTCAAGTCAAATATCACTAACCTCAAGCGGAAGGATGATGTTGTGGTTGTAGCTCCGTACTTTTTCACTTCTTCAAGTCTTCGCAATGCTTGTAATGTCTCATATCCTAATACTTTCCAGCTAACCTATACGAAGTTGACTCTAGTACATTTAATCAAGCGACTCTTAAATGAGTTTTGGTTCACTAAAATATGACAACCAAACTTGACATACCAACACTTGGAGGGTTCAACCGAGCTATGCTCTAACAACCTCCCACTTTGTCAATTTTAGTGACAAAACTCTTACAATCATATGGATAAACAAATTACTAGAATTCATTACACATACGCTTGATTCCCGAATTCAACATCACATAACCTGCATACATTCAATCCTTAAAAATGCAACAACTATTGACATTATAATAACAAAGCTCATAATCTCCCTAAAGGTGAGATAGGTAGATTTGCAATCCTCACTTCTTTGTTATACCAAATCATATGATATGTTACTCCCCCTTAGTCTGTGCTTTTCCTCATTCGTTAGATAAACGTTCAAGTACCATTGTCCTCTTCCCTAGTGACACCAATTAATATAAATTGACACCAACATCGCTTGTTTACTCCGTATATTTCTCCCCCTTTTTGTCATAAAATGACAAAGTAACGAAAAATAAAGGACAACACGAAAAGGATCTTACAAATCTCAAAATAGACTTGTAACCTGTTGAGTCAAGCACGAGGGTTCCATACACCATTTTTGATAACCAATATCAAAACCGAAACTACAAAGTAATTATGTTTTGATATGTTATCATGGAAATAATTGCCCGAAGCAATTTTCCCAACTAGTTTAGCAAACCAAAAATCAACTAATCACATTAGTTCCTTAGCTAAACCGATTGTATAAATACAACCGCTTCATTCGATAAGACCAAAACAAAGATAAACTCTATCAGGTTCTAATTATCCAAATAACTTAGACCTTTAAATTTTAAACAAGACAAATACTAGGTTAGTTAACTAGCATTTCCTTGTTTAGGCATTCGATTAGACTTGAATAACCGAAACCTCCAGTTTGATAAGTCTAACTAAGATCAGAATTAACTTAGTTTATCTTATCCGGAATCGAATTGGACTAAACAACTCATCCCGTCAACATATTCTTTTGCCAAGCCATAAATAATTCATACAAACCAAAACAAATCAACTTGCATAATTATTCACCTCAACCGGAAGCAATTGAAACAACATAAACATTAAAGCATTGCAATTGCACCGTAAAATTTTGTAAGCCTAAACGATTGATACCACACAACAAAGTAAGATAACAATAGTTTTTCTTAACCGGAACCAATTTAATCACACACACATCCATACATATAATGGAATAAAAACATCAATTGTACCGAAATTTTGTTAAGCAAAATCAAAAAGATATAAGCAATAACATTTGGCTTTTCTTAAACAGGAAAACAATTAACTAACAAGATTGTTACCTCAATTTCGCATCCAACTTCTCCAATATGATCGCATCTTCTTCTTCCAGGGAGAATTGATTTCGAAATACCATTATGTTGTCATCCTTATGCAAAACAAAAGAATAAAAACAACCAACCTTTACCAGAGAAAGGTTGAAAATCGGTTTTTAACTATTGCAAGCAAAAGTTGAAAACCTGCGAAACACATATGCTTTTATGCTAAACCAAAACCGATTCAACATATTGTGACTTTTTCACATATTGTTTCTACCAGAACCCCTCATGATCCTTTGATAAAGCCTACCAACATGGGCTAGAACTTAATCCTGCTAAATCAAAAAGTCACCCAAACCATAAGGGTTCACAATATATGAGATTGAATATTAAGGTAGTAAAACCGAAATCAAACATCCCATAAACATACATATCAATAAGATAAAAGCATTCAAGCACATGCTATGTAAACCGAAAACTATCACAAGAAAAATTACCAATCAAATAATTTTATTCATAATAGTCTTATTCATTAATAGACCAATACAATCAATAAAAGAAATCAAAAATTGATGTCTATTAATCTTCTCTCTCAGTTTTTGTGAAGATTGCATTCAAAAACTGGATTCAAATTCCCCTGAGCACTTCCCCTTTCAGTAGATTTGTTCATCTCCAGAAATTGAGAATGAAGGTTAGCTAGTACTACTTTTGAATCCTTTATCATCAGTTCATGATATCTAATACAACCTTTGACAGAGTGAATCTGTTTTCTTAGAGAGTCCTGAGAGTTATCATGAAGAGGAGCATCATGAGTTTCAGTTACATCTGATGCACAGAGTGCTAAATCATCAAGCAATGATTCTTCTTTTACCGATTTCTCCATTGAAATATGTTAGTCTTCTTTCGGACAAGAAGAAGATTTATAAGATGGGAGAAAATCAAGGAATATACAAAAATTTGGTTTAAGGAAACCGAAACTATTTTTCCAAAAATAAGAAATATTCAATATTTTTCACTAAAGAAACAAACATGAATAACTTGCCCAGATTTATGCTTCCTCACAATCAGAATTTTGGGCAAAAAGTGAGGATGCAAAACTCAACACAATTAGTGTGTATTGAGGTGAGAATTATTCTCACCAATTTTAGCAAAAACATCCTTAGGATGATTTATCAACACAGTGGGTTGTGTTTCCTTCTGCTCTTCCTCTCTCTTGTAATTGCGAGAGTTTACAATCACTTTTTGAAAGCCAAAAAATTTACCAGTCATTCTTATCCCTTTTCGAAGGGATTGGATAAGTTTGATTTCGCAAAGGATTGTAGCGAGATTATTTTCTTCACATGAAGAACTTGTTGTGTCATCAGAAAAACTGGTTTCCGATTCTCTTGGTATTTCACCCAATTTTTCTGGTTCAGATTTTACCATACATGATTTATCTGAAATGGACTTCAATAGGTTTTCAAGATCTAGACTTAACCTTTCATTTTTCTTAATTTCCAACTCAAGTTTTTCTAGGAGTTGATTAGATTCACCGTAATCATCACAATTAGAGTTGGCAAGAAGTGCATTTGGTAAGTGCCTTAAATACATCTTTTGAATGTCAATTTCTTATGCTTTTCTTGACTATTTCTCTTGTATTTTTGTATATTACGCTTCTTTTGCATTTTATAGGTACTTTGGAGTCATGCGACAAGAAAAGAAAGAACTGAAGCTCAAATCAATGCTCGAAAGCCTTAGACGCTGATGGCAGGAAACATAGACAGAACACACGCCTATATTGCATAGGAAACATAAATTACTGGAGCACCAGACATATTCTGCTGAGGGCTGCCAATAAAATCATTTTGAGAATCGTTTAAGGACAGGATACATCCTCTATGCCTTGTAACTTAGCAGCTGAAAATCAGGTCGAGCAACTCAGTTCTCTGCCAAGGTTCACTTCCCTGTGCTGGAGCAAGGAGCAACTGCCGGCTAGCCATGATTAGTAATTATGAAGGTTCAAGAGAGCATTTCGAGTTCAAGACAAAGAATGGCCAGTTAGTGATGTGGTTTTTCAATGATGTTGTGGTAAGATGATTTGTTCACTCAGATTTGTTGAGAATTTGTTTTAAGACTTAATAAAGAAAATAAGGAAAAATATATACACACAATTTTTCACAAGATGAAGAGACGCTGAGACGCGGGATTCCACTACTTTTCATATTGTTATGGTTCAGTCATTAACTCTAGACAATATAACTTAAACAAAAGAAGTTGTGACTCTAGTTCTTTGCCAAAAATAAATTTCGTAAAATATTATTTGTAAGTTAAAAGCATGACGCATCTAAAGCATTTATAACTAAGCATGCGACATCTAACAAAATAACAAATAATTAATAGAAATCATAAAGCAATTAAATCAATGCAAATAGTCAACAAAAGAATTAATTCATTTACCACAATCATGAAAAGTTGCTTCCTCCGTCGTCCTAGTGATGGGGTTTAGCTCCACATGGTGAAAACATACTCAGAATAATTCTTCATTGCTCAAAAGTTCTTACAAGAGGTGAAAATATTATAAAACAGAAAAACTCTCTGCACCTTTCTATTATACGCTCTGTTTCTTCCCCTAACTCTCCATTCCCTCGTCTAAAACTCCTCAGCACCTTATATAGCCTCTCATGCACAAGAAATCTCTTCCATAACTACAAATATTTTTCATTACTCGGCATTAAGGAAAATATTATCGGGAATATCTTCTTACCTTTTAAACTTCCAAAACCAACAAGAACTCCTTCTTCTATATTCTACACTTCCACACGTTTCTGAGTTGGCAAAGAAATCTCTTTCAATCAATAGAATATATTCCAGAGAGTAAAATCTTCTCTCACATTTCACGTATCTCCCATAATCAATTCTAGAATATCAAGTATTTATCACGTGAAATCTTCTTGCATACCATTCCTGTTTTAATGCAACAGGATATTCCCAATCAATTCCAGCGAAAAGATCCCAACAAATCATCCCAGAAATCAACACAGGAAGTTACGCAATCTGAAACTATTTTCCCGCCAAAATGTTTTCTTTAAACAGTGAAGAAGATGGTGATGATTGCCCCTTATCCAGTGATAGGGTGCGGATAACACGTTTCTTTCGGTGTGCCCCGGGCAACTTTTCGAGCCGAATTTCCACACATGTTTATTTCTCCAAAAACACCTACACATACACAAAAACGCCATAATAAGTACAAAATCGAGTACCAACATGGAGATAATTGAGGACAACTTAGACACAAAAATGTGTCTATCAAATACCCCCAAACTTATTATTTGCTAGTCCTCGAGCAAAACAAAAATAAAATAAAAAAAACCGAGTTAGTCTCGGGTGGGTTTAATAGAGGTGTACCCACAAAAACCATGACTTCTAATTGGTAACAAGTATCTAAAGAGCTATGAGGACATACATATTATCAACATATCTCCAAGTAACAAGAATGCCAGAGAAATTAAAGGTGTCAGCTATAAAGCTGACTGAAGAAAAGGGGAGACACATCCACACCACTGCTAGATAAAGAGATATCCGCGACACAGCTAGATAAACATTGTAAGATGCGTCCGCTGCTTTACAGCTGGATAAGTGATGAGTGCTAAAAAGTGCATATTTTTATATCTTTTTCTTGGCAATTAACTCATCTTTTGTGCTCTAATTCTCCATTTTAACCCATATTCTGTATTTTCATTGTTTTCAAGAATAAATACTTTTCTTAATTAATTTTGCATTTTTAGGTTCTAAATAAAGCTTGGATGGAATTGCGGAGCGAAAAGAGCAGAAAAGTGGTGGAAAGTCGATATGAATCCCGCAAGAAGGCCGCGAAGAATGTTGTGCACAAGACTCAAAGGCTAGAAATGGGCTTGGAAGGAAGAATTTGTTCTTAAAGAAGAAGTGGGCTCAGAATTGTCTAAGCCCAAACTCTAACCTAAGTCCAAGACCAAGCTGAAAGCCTGCCTAAGCTCGTAGCCGTCAGATTGGATCCACAGATGCATCCAACGGTCGCTTCATCACAGTGCATCAAACTCTGAAGCTCCTGTCAAACATCATAGCACCTAACTCTCACCTGGATCGTCAGAATTGTTGTATCAAGAATCTAACGGTCGCTCAAGATCTGCCTCCGTGTTGCCGTTAGATCGATCCATCATCTTCGCATCCAACGTCTCATCCTTGATGTGAATCAACATTTGTTACACCCGCTCAACACCCGAGTACCAAACACCTATACCCCGCACCAAACAACCCCTTCTCATATTCTCCATCGAACCCATCTTCTTCTCCGTCTGCAACTCCACTGCCTCTTCTCAACCACCACCACAACCACCATCTCTTCGTCGCCAACCACCACCAAAAGCCATCATGGCTATCACCTACTAATGCCTACCTATTTCCCCCTTCTTTCTAGCCAGCTATCATACCAATTTCTCTCCTAGGGTTTCAGAGACAGGAAAGAAGAGAAATTGATAAAATAGCTCGAGCTAGAGGAGCAGTTGGAACAGGAGATGGAGAAGGAAGAGCATAGGAAGGATGGGTCGAAGACATGGGAACGAATCATCCCATCAAATTAGGTAAATCAGTAACCCTAATTTCTGTTGATTTGGGGATTTGGGGAAAAACATTGTATGAACCCTAATTGGGATTCTGGGTATAAATAGAATGTGGGTGTGATGTTGTGGGTATGCCTGGATTAGCCAGAGCACCACCAAGAGGCCTGGAATAGCCAGGACCTCAACTGTTAATGTTGTTTCAATTTCAGTACAAGTTCAGTTCAATGTTTTAAACAATTTCAATTTCATTGTCATTTAATTTCATTATGTTCTAACTCCATTTGCTAGGGGTTAGATGATACTCTTGAATTATAAGCTAGGATAGTCCTTGTTCATGTCACTGTTCTTGTAGTGCTGAAACTAAGTAGGATTGATAATTGGCTAGTTGAGTGAATGCACCTGTGATCAGCTGTGTTGTAAGAAGACAGCTGATTCTAGGGGTGTAAGAGTGAGAGTAGCTAAGGATTCAGTCTATTTGAAGGACTGTGCTTAATTGAAGTAGGGAAGTTAGTAAACTTAGTGATCAAATGCACCTGTGATTGAGTGTGCTGTAAGAAGACACTTAATGCTAGGGGTGAACTAGAGAACTTAGGGGATTAACCTTCCACTAATGCGGATTGCTAGATAACTGGTTGAGCAAACAAGCCTGTGATCAGCTGTACTGTGAGAAGACAGTTGATGCTAGGGGTAAGTTAGTAAGATTAGTTAAATCATCCATAATCTTCACTGAGATGAAACAAGAACATGATTTGATTAGGATCTGCCTTAGTTTAGGATCAAGATGTGGATTCAAAAGCCCTACCATGTTCCTGTTTACTTGCTTTACATGCTACTGTTTATCAGTTCTGTCACTGCCCTTGGCTAACAGCCTTGGTTTGTTTGTCTTTGTTTCACTGTTTCTTATTCACTACCACTGATTTTTCTTGTTAACTGTCACTTGCTTCATCACTTCAATTCACACCCAAGTCTCTGTGGTTCGACCCTGCCTTGCACACTCACTACAACAGACCCTGTGCACTTGCAGGTATCAGTTTGTGACTCTTTTAGAGAGCCACCAAGTTTTTGGCGCCGTTGCCGGGGACTTGGCTGCTGTTTTGTTGAAGTTTTTCTTGTATCTTAGTTTGCTGTTTTTGCATAACTTGCTGTGCATCTTACTGTTTTGCATTGCATCTTAGGTTAACTGCATCTTAGTGTAACTTGCATTAGCATCTTGCATATTGCATCTTAGTTTGCATCTTAGTTTGCATATCACTGCTGTATTGATCCCTCATTGCTTCTTTTTCAAGAGAAACTTACTTCTCTTTTTGAGCCAACGGGTGTTGCTGCTGCTGCTGCTTCCTGTTGCTGCTGCCAGCCTCTGCTGCTGTGCTGCTGCTGCTGGGCTTGCCACTTGCTGCTGCTGGTGCTGAGCCTCTGGTGCTCTTGCTGTTGTTGCTGCAACTGTGCTGCTACTTTCTTCTTCTCCCTGCTGCTGCTGAGTTCCTGCTGCTGCTGGTGCTTGGGCCATTGCTACAGCCAGCCTCTGGTGCTGTTGCTGTTTTCCTTCTGCTGTTGTTGGTTGCTGGTCTGAGCTTGTTGCTGAGAACCAAGCCCAACTGGGCTGTGCAACTAAGGAGCCCAACGGGGATCCCCTCTTCAGAGTGTAAGCCTAAACTGAAAGTAGAAATTTCTGAAAGTGTAATTGTGTTTATTTTGTGGGCTTGTAATTATTTTCTGTTTCTGAATTATGAGCTGTACGGCTGTACCCAAACTAAAGTTTTCAAAACAGTTTCAAAGCCCAAGTGGGCCTAATCCTTTAGCTATTCTGTTAGCCCTAAACCCAACTCAAACTGAATCTGGGCTTGTTACTGAACTGTGGGCTTGAACCCAACCCAAAATTTTGAAAATAAATTTCAAGCCCAAGTGGGCCTCGTACTTTGAATTTCTGAGAATCCAACAGTTAAATACCCAACTGGGCTCCTGAACCCTGTTTGTGGGCTTATTTGAACTTTATGTGAGCTTGTTTAAACTGTCCGTGGGCTTGTAATTGTAACTTTGAAAACCAAAATCCGGGCCTAGTATTTAACTGAACTCTGGGCCTCAACAAACTGAAAACCCAACTGGGCCTAGTTCACTGAATTGTGGGCTTCGTACTTTGGGCTCTTTTTGATTCAAAAACATCCATTTGCCTCACCCATTTAAACCAAATCCTGGTCTTTGTCTTCAAAGTTTAAAAACCAAATTAAGTGGGCTTCACCACATAACCCATTTAAAAACCAAACCTTTCTTTCTCTTTTTCCCAATTAAAACCAAAAGTTTTTCAAACCCCTACAAACCAAATATTTCCCGTAAAACCAAATGTTTCCCACAAAACCAAATGTACGGTAGAATTTTCTTGTATATAATCCAGGAGATAATTTCCTAGTTAAATCTTTTGTTTCTTTTGTATATATTGTGCTAATCCAATGTGACTCTTAGTCGACATATGTTGGATTCTTGCCTTGAATAACGGATTTCTAATATTGCTTTCGCCGAAATCAGGTATTCTCTTTCCTTTTTCTCTACTCAGCATAATCCTCTTCATATGTTGTATTATAATTCTTTACATCTTTTGAAACATTGAGGACAATGTTTAGTTTAGGTTTGGGGGTATAGAGTAGATACCATGATAATATGCCATAATTGAAAACAAGAACTCCTTCTTTTTGAAAAAATTTAAATTTAAAAAAAAAAAATTTAAAAAAACATAAAAATGGAGCTCATTTACCTTGAAATATTGACTCTTGTGCAAATATGTATTTTTATTAGGATTCTTAGTCTAGATATTTAGGCACCCTTGATTCTAGCATAATTCACATAGTGATAAGAAACTTGCACGCGCACGATCTACCAATACATGTATAGCCTCGATCTCCAAGGTGTTTGATAGGAAGTTAGATTGCCAATCACTTTAGAATACTGAATGAGACTTGACTAGCTTGTTCTTTGGTTGGCTGGGATAGAAGTTGGAGGATACGTTAAGAAAAGCAACCATAGAATTTGACCGGATGCATTCAATAAAGGCTACCTCTTGCTAAGAGTCATGTAATTATTTTTTTTTTTTTGTTCATGTATCAAAAGTGTCACTATGTTGTAAAGATCAAAGTTATTTCTTACAAAAAAAAAAAAATATATATTATATCAAAAAAAAATATATATATATCAAAAAAAAATAAAAAAAAATCAAGTATTTATTCCATGTTTTGTCATGTTAAAGACAATAGTTCTCTCTTGTTCCAAAAATAAAAGAGAGTAATCAATGTAAATAAGAGTCATGTAAAGAGTCATCTTTTTCTTGTAAATAGTCTTGTAATAAGCAAGGAGGGTGCAGCCATCGATGTATAACGCGGGTAAACTGAAATATCACCAACTCATTGGGTGAACATTCACAATTCTCGTAAAGCCGGACAGCTAGCTTGGCTTAGAATTCGGTTCTTAGCCTAAAAACTATCTCTTGGTGATTAGTAGTCATAACTTCAGGTCATTCTAGACACATGTGTAGATACACTTTACACTCTTATCACATGTCTTTATTTGTTATCAGTGCTAGGATTGTGCCTTTGATAGCTAGATTGACATCTCCATTTTGCTGTGAGCTTCTACTGTCTTTCACATGTCACATTTCATGCAATATGAGCTTATGTTTTGTCCTAGAACTTTGTAGGTACGTTCTAAGCAAACCTTCACGAGACTTCACTCGTCCACTAGGGACACTTAGTGGTTTAAAAGGCTTAGTGCATACGCTAAATGCATTCGAGAGACCAGCGACAGTGGTATAGGTAGGATTTCCTTAGTTTTGTTTTACTTGAGGACAAGTAAAATTCAGGTTTGGGGGTATTTGATGAGTGCTAAAAAGTGCATATTTCCATATCTTTTTCTTGGTAATTAACTCATCTTTTGTGCTCTAATTCTCCATTTTAACCCATATTCTGTATTTTCATTGTTTTCAAGAATAAATACTTTTCTTAATTAATTTTGCATTTTTAGGTTCTAAATAAAGCTTGGATGGAATTGCGGAGCGAAAAGAGCAGAAAAGTGGTGGAAAGTCGATAGGAATCCCGCAAGAAGGATGCGAAGAATGTTGTGCACAAGACTCAAAGGCTAGAAATGGGCTTGGAAGGAAGAATTTGTTCTTAAAGAAGAAGTGGGCTCAGAATTGTCTAAGCCCAAACTCTAACCTAAGTCCAAGACCAAGCCCAAAGCCTGCCTAAGCTCGTAGCCGTCAGATTGGATCCACAGATGCATCCAACGGTCGCTTCATCACAGTGCATCAAACTCTGAAGCTCCTGTCAAACATCATAGCACCTAAATCTCATCTGGATCGTCAGAATTGTTGTATCAAGAATCTAACGGTCGCTCAAGATCTGCCTCCGTCTCGCCGTTAGATCGATCCATCATCTTCGCATCCAACGTCTCATCCTTGCTGTGCATCAACATTTTCTACACCCGCTCAACACCCGAGTACCAAACACCTATACCCCGCACCAAACAACCCCTTCTCATATTCTCCATCGAACCCATCTTCTTCTCCGTCTGCAACTCCACTGCCTCTTCTCAACCACCACCACAACCACCATCTCTTCGTCGCCAACCACCACCAAAAGCCATCATGGCTATCACCTACTAATGCCTACCTATTTCCCCCTTCTTTCTAGCCAGCTATCATACCAATTTCTCTCCTAGGGTTTCAGAGACAGGAAAGAAGAGAAATTGATAAAATATCTCGAGCTAGAGGAGCAGTTGGAACAGGAGATGGAGAAGGAAGAGCAGAGGAAGGATGGGTCGAAGACATGGGAACGAGTCATCCCATCAAATTAGGTAAATCAGTAACCCTAATTTCTGCTGATTTGGGGATTTGGGGAAAAACATTGTATGAACCCTAATTGGGATTCTGGGTATAAATAGAATGTGGGTGTGATGTTGTGGGTATGCCTGGATTAGCCAGAGCACCACCAAGAGGCCTGGAATAGCCAGGACCTCAACTGTTAATGTTGTTTCAATTTCATTACAAGTTCAGTTCAATGTTTTAAACAATTTCAATTCCATTGTCATTTAATTTCATTATGTTCTAACTCCATTTTCTAGGGGGTTAGATAATACTCTTGAATTGTAAGCTAGGATAGTCCTTGTTCATGTCACTGTTCTTGTAGTGCTGAAACTAAGTAGGATTGATAATTGGCTAGTTGAATGAATGCACCTGTGATCAGCTGTGCTGTAAGAAGACAGCTGATTCTAGGGGTGTAAGAGTGAGAGTAGCTAAGGATTCAGTCCATTTGAAGGACTGTGCTTAATTGAAGTAGGGAAGTTAGTAAACTTAGTGATCAAATGCACCTGTGATTGAGTGTGCTGTAAGAAGACACTCAATGCTAGGGGTGAACTAGAGAACTTAGGGGATTAACCTTCCACTAATGCGGATTGCTAGATAACTGGTTGAGCAAACAAGCCTGTGATCAGCTGTACTGTGAGAAGACAGTTGATGCTAGGGGTAAGTTAGTAAGATTAGTTAAATCATCCATAATCTTCCCTGAGATGAAACAAGAACATGATTTGATTAGGATCTGCCTTAGTTTAGGATCAAGATGTGGATTCAAAAGCCCTACCATGTTCCTGTTTACTTGCTTTACATGCTACTGTTTTTCAGTTCTGTCACTGCCCTTGGCTAAGAGCCTTGGTTTGTTTGTCTTTATTTCACTGTTTCTTATTCACTACCACTGATTTTTCTTGTTAACTGTCACTTGCTTCATCACTTCAATTCACACCCAAGTCTCCGTGGTTCGACCCTGCCTTGCACACTCACTACAACAGACCCTGTGCACTTGCAGGTATCAGTTTGTGACTCTTTTAGAGAGCCACCAATAAGATTAGGAGAGAGATAAAAATGAGAGGGACATCTGCTACACAGTTGGACTAATTACGTGTGATGAGTTAAACCAGTGCTAGAAAGATCTTGTGCCACATTGAAAGCAGACTAACAAAGCAACCAAATGTATCTTTCTTCGACTCTCTCATAGTGCTCAGTAGAAACAACGTCTTCTTCGGTCTTCAACTGTTGATGATAAACTATCGAACCTCATAGAACCTTGACAATTAACTCTTCTCTTCAATTTCTTGCTTGACTTATAAATTTCTACTTCCCTTTGGCCTTATTGAACAAAATGTAACGATGATTTTTTTCATTTTTCATTTTTTTCATTTTTTTTTTTTTTGGAAACAAAAATTACAAGACAACAATTTACATGGCCATGAGAGAAGGACTTTCAAAACTTGGATCTTCGCAACTTGTGATGTCTTGGTATCATGGATTTTAACAACTTATATCATTTGCTCTTATAACTTCAACTTTGATTTTTGAATTATTCTTTTCTATTGTTGCTTCTAAACCTAAAACGTCTTCAACTTTCTTCATAGATTTTGATGTCGCTCCGCTTGTTGATGATGATAAGTTTCTACTGAGAGAGAGTCGCAATCCAGTAACTAAGACTACATTGTGAGGTTGCTTTGTCTTTCTGGCATTTCCTGACCTACTTTCCTTTCCATCATGTATGGTTAGGTCCATCACGGTTACCCTCTAAAAGGAACAAGTTCTCTCCTGAATTACAAGGATCTCAATGTCTTTTTCTCTAATGTCTCAAAAGGTTGTTATCCCTAGCATTCAAATTTCTATCTTTTCGGTGAGAAACAGTATGTAAACTTAGCTAACCGGATACCATGTGACGCTAGAAGTTTCAAAAGTGCAACTAAAAAGTTCTTCCCCACCCCCAAACTTAAATCTAACATTGTCCTCGATGTTCTAAAGATAAAATTAAAAGCATGAACAAGGAGAAACTGTTACCACTTGAACAAAAAGAGTTAAGGGAAGATATTACCATGTTGCATGAGCATGGGTTACCTCCCAAGAAATGCTAAGTTTAAAGTCTTCAGCCAGACTTAGAAAAGGATTAGTCAACTCGAACCGTATAACAGTAGCCGAAATAACTGTGGGTCTTCAAAACCAAATAGAGATGACCAAAGGAAACTGCAGTAAACCAAGAAAATGAACAAGACTAGCATGACCTTACCTAGTTTCCTGATTAAGACAACTACATCTAATTGTGGTTCAGGTTCAGGTTCTATAAAAGGGTCTAAATATATTTCTTTAGGCTGCAACTCCTCAAAAGTGAGATCCGAATTATTAGGTCCTAGAGTATGCAAAAACTCAAATAAAAATTTAGAAGCACATAATAATAACCTAAATAATTGAGGATCCTCTAAGTCAATCAGGTTTGACTTACAAAATTGACCACAGTGAGGGTAGTAGTCATTCTTAAGAAAATGTGTTGATTCTAATTTCCTAAAACATTTAGGTTTAGTCTCACAACTAAATATTCGACACATTTGAAATATAAACGTTCCCACATTTGGAAGAAAACTATTTGGTGGGAAAACAAAGTCAATAAGGGTATCATAGCCTGGGCAAACCACATCAACCAGAGGATGGGTTTCTAATGACTGAACTTCTTTCTGGACATTATTAGGTTCGGGAAAACGTGTATGGAGATAATCTTGTACGATGGTTGAGGCACAAATGTCAATCCCTACACGAGGGAACTTTCTAAGAGTTAAAGGTAAATCACAGGGAGAATGATAATCACCCCCAAACTTAGAGTTTTGGGTGTCTCTAGGTAGACTAACTACAATTTCCCTAATTTCTAGATCATCGGAATCCTGAAAATTGTCAATTGCTTCTGTTAGGTTATACTCAGGTGATGCATCCTCACTCATATTTAAAAGCTCTACGAGTTCATCTTCTTTTTCTAAGACTATTGTTTCTAAATCGCTAGACTCTAAAACATTATTCTCAGAATAAACTCGTTCCTCTAAATCATTATCGGCTTTGTAAACAGGAAATACTACATCGTTTAAAACGAGGGTATCTCTAGTCAAATCCTCGTCCTTTTGAATAGGTGAATAATTATTAAAATTATTTGGATTTGAAATAGAAATAATATTATCATTGTAAAGCTCAATTGGAGTATCCATTTCCCGATCGCTATTCCTACATAAGTATGATTCTCCATCAACACTATCCTCATCATAATAACATGAAAAAGATCGAACCTCATCAAAACAAGTAGTGCTACCAATTCTAACCATGTTATCTTGATTATGTAAATAACTATCTTCATTCTCAAGGGTATTATTGGATACACTATATTGGCAATTCAAGTAATTTCGAGCAATTCTTTCGTTCGTCTCAGCTATCCGCTTGAGGTGGTCTTCTAAAGAAGGTTCACTCATTATTGTAGTTCTTTCGTCTATAATTATACTATTGATCTCAGCTAACTTACGCGTCGACTCAGCTAACTTCCTGAGGGACTCTTCTAAAGGAGGAATAGGAACATAGGGATCATAAAAAGGACTACTTTTCAATTGTTTCATAGAATCCTCCAAAGACGAGGAACTAGTGCTATAGTCTTCTTGCTCGTATGACCGGTGCGCATGTGGATAGTAATTGGGATCACCATGGTATGACCCGTAACCTTCAAAAGTTTCGCGTTCCCAATCACTATTCACACTATGGTCATAAAAAGGATAATGTCCAAGCTGCTCAGTCGGATACTCATTGTATTGGCTATTATAATACCAGTTCGACATCCTAACTGCAGGGGAATTCTAAACAAGCACAAAGAAGGCTGACTCGACCACAACAAGCCTATTTTATCTAGAAAACAAAAATCATGATGGCTCCACTTATATTGTTTCTAGACAATCTTTTAATCCTTCGAAAGGGAATTCGTTACAATTTAAGCAAACCCCTCTGGAATCAATCCGAGTCAAAGCAAGTTGAATAGGGGCGAGGGAAGCTCAGTGGAGCTTTGATACCCAAGGCGTCACCGCTATTACAAGGCGGCACATTCACTCATTCAACTCACATAAACCATCATGAACTTCGAAGTATGCTTAAAAGAGTAACCAATATTTCTCGAATGACTTACCTATTAAGCTCGTTACCCTATCGGTCTCGTTCTAGTCAAAATTTTAGGCTTAGGTTCGCGTTTGGTTTCGTTTTCCTAAGGCGGGCAAGAAGAGAACGGTGATGAAATCTGAACCCTTATCTTGTATGGCCAGGCCTTGCCCTTTACTAGGAAATTAAAATATCCGTATTAGATTCCTCAACATATATGCATACAAAATCATCCAGTAAACCCGCTGACAGGAGATTCGCGGGTGTTTAGAATTCTTACCTCCCGTTCCAGACGGGGGATGAACCGTTGAAGTCGACTCGGGCCACAACTCCAATGTTGTGTACGAACCCGAGGGGCCGAGGTCGTATCGTAATCACCGTCCTTCTATGCAAACAGTTTATTTAAAATTACCCTTCCGTAGGGTTTTAAAAAAATAAAAATGTCCAATGTCCAAAAATAAAATAAAAATTACAAAAATAAAAATCTATTTACAGTTTCTAAAAATAAAATAAAAAAAAATCTTTATATACAAAAATCTTCTTCTTCACTCCTCTTGAATTCTACTTTTCTTTCCTTTTTTGGCTTAGCTTTTGTTTTCAACACTTTCTTCTCTTTCTTTAGCTTGGCTCCAAATCTGAAACAAACAAGAAACACCAAAAGGCGTAAAAAAGAACAAAAAATAATAAAAATGAAAACTAAAAACAAATCTATAAACAAATCCCCGGCAGCGGCGCCAAAAATTGATGTGGTTTTTCAATGATGTTGTAGTAAGATGATTCGTTCACTCAGATTTGTTGAGAATTTGTTTTAAGACTTAATAAAGAAAATAAGGAAAAATATATACACACAATTTGTCACAAGATGAAGAGACGCTGAGACGCGGGATTCCACTACTTTTCATATTGTTATGGTTCAGTCATTAACTCTAGACAATATAGCTTAAATAAAAGAAGTTGTGACTCTAGTTCTTTGCCAAAAATAGATTTCGTAAAATATTATTTGTAAGTTAAAAGCATGACGCATCTAAAGCATTTAGAACTAAGCATGCGGCATCTAACAAAATAACAAATAATTAATAGAAATCATAAAGCAATTAAATCAATGCAAATAGTCAATAAAAGAATTAATTCATTTACCACAATCATGAAAAGTTGCTTCCTCCGTCGTCCCAGTGATGGGGTTTAGCTCCACATGGTGAAAACACACTCAGAATAATTTTTCATTGCTCAAAAGTGCTTACAAGAGGTGAAAATATTATAAAACAGAAAAACTCTCCGCACCTTTTTATTATACGCTCTGTTTCTTCCCCTAACTCTCCATTCTCTCGTCTAAAACTCCTCAGCACCTTATATAGCCTCACATGCATAAGAAATCTCTTCCATAACAACAAATATTTTTCATTATTCGGCATTAAGGAAAATATTATCGGGAATATCTTCTTACATTTTAAACTTCCAAAACCAACAAGAACTCCTTCTTCTATGTTCTACACTTCCACACGTTTCTGAGTTGGCAAAGAAATCTCTTTCAATCAATAGAACATATTCCACAGAGTAAAATCTTCTCTCGCAGTTCACGTATCTCCCATAATCAATTCCAGAATATCAAGTATTTATCACGTGAAATCTTCTTGCATACCATTCCTGTTTTAATGCAACAGGATAATCCCAATCAATTCCAGCGAAAAGATCCCAACAAATCAGCCCAGAAATCAACACAGGAAGTTACGCAATCTGAAACTATTTTCCCGCCAAAATGTATTCTTTAAACAGTGAAGAAGATGGTGATGATTGCCCCTTATCCAGTGATAGGGTGCGGATAACACGTTTCTTTCGGGGTGCCCCGGGCAACTTTTCGAGCCGAATTTCCACACATGTTTATTTCTCCAAAAAACACCTACACATACACAAAAACACCATAATAAGTACAAAATCGAGTACCAACATGGAGATAATTGAGGACAACTTAGACACAAAAATGTGTCTATCAGTTAGGTATGAACTGTAATGGTAGTTCGATGGTTTTGGGTTCAGTTTAAACCAAGGAAATACAGGGAGGAAAAAAACAAGTCTTGCCATTGAAATAGATGATAAATGGAGAGATTAAAGAAGGCATTTGAGCTTTGAATTGAATATGAAATATGGGTTTGATGTAGATTCGAGTTTGAGGCTAGTTTTGAACCAAGAAGACAGTGAAACTGAGTTGAGTTGCTGCTGCTGTTTATCTCAATAAATTGGTGCAATTGATGTGTGTTTTAGGATCTGTAATGGGTCAGTATGAATGGGTTTTGTGTGAAATTCGATTACATTACAGGGAAGGAGATGATTTGTGATCTTCAAATACAGCAAAAGCTTTGTCCATCATTAGTTAGCAGAATACACAACAAATGTTTGATTAAATGCCTGAGAGGTCAGTTCTTCACAATTCAAAGCTCAATTGCTATTAGTTTCCTGAACCAGCATTACTATCGGCTAGACCATGGTTTTGGTGAGTGTTTGAGTAGTCTTAGAAGATTGGGTTTGCAGGGAGGCGAGTCTTAGATTTGTGTTTGAATCAAGTAGGCAGAGAAGAGCAACGAAAGATGGGTATGTCTGGAATTCAAGTTAACAACGACGAGCTTTTCCGAGAAGAACCAACTTGTGTGGTGACTGATTAACGTGTTCGACAAAAAGTTTGAACCATTGCCAAGCTGAGTTTCACCAGGATGACCATGGGTTTGAGGGTCATGTACTGAAGATTATGGGAGGACTTTGAAGCCAAAGGGATTGTGCAGTGCAGCAACTGGAGATGAATAACTGGTGCGCAGAAGACTCAGAAATTGGAGCTTAAGGCTGAGATAGAGATGAAGGCTCTAAGTTTAATATGTTGCAGTGATGGAGCTGTTGGAGTTACAAGATGGCTGAGCTATGGGGAACTGAATTGCAGGGACGACAAAGAATCGCAGAAGCAAGCCACGAGGTTGAGCTGCAGGTACAAGAAGGAGTGCAACTGAAATTGAAGAATGCGCAAACTGTTAGCGCTACTGCTGAGGTCTGAGATTGTAGGGAAGAGCGCAATGAGTTGGAGTTTGGCCAGACGGCTATGGAAGGGTGTTGATGTTGCGCTGTTAACAGTGCAGTTCAAGTTGTTGATGGCAGTGATGTGTTGGAGTTTTTCAATTGAGGTGTAATACGATGGTTGTCATGGGTATTGGTGCAATGGAATTGAGCTGAGCAGTTGCAGGTGTTCGGTACGGCGACTGAAATTGGTGGTACTGCAATGGACTGAGGAAATGGCGAGTTGTGCGAGAAATGGCTCATTGCAGTTGTTTGCAGGCTTGTAAGATGAGTGGCTGCTGATAATTGCAGTTGAGAGAGCAATGAGCTGATGGTTCTGAAGTAGTTATAGCTGTGAATCTAGTTGAGAAGAGTGTGTGGCAGGCGATGTTGACTGCAGTTAGAGTGCGGCAGATGAGTAATTAGTGAAGTTGCACAAAGGTTGGACAGGAAGAATTGGATAAAAAGAGTTGTGACTTGCGTGTGAAGTGCAGTTGTAGACAACTAGAAGAATCGAAGCTGCAGTAGGAACTAGAAGCTGTGATGCGGTTATGAATGCAGGTGGTGTTGTTTCGCAGAAGCAGCCTGAGTTTGAAATGCAATGGATGTTGCAGGGGGTGGAATTGAGATTTGGCAGGGATATTAGCTGCTAATACTGCTACTTTAGATTGGTGTTGTAGTTGAAGCAACAAGGAATTGTGTTAGCTGAATTTGGGCTTGATTCGAGTCTAGTGGTGCTGTTCACTTGAAATAAGGGATTTGAGGTTGCAGATGAATGATTGAGTGAAGGTGAATGTTCTTTAGATGCATGCTAGGATGATTGAATGATTGTGCAGGGAAAGAGCATAAGTTTTAAAAGGCCTGAAATTGGCCTGGATCGTTCAAACTCTGCTAGAATCGGTTAAAGTGAGTTGACTCACCGATCCAAGTAATTAACTCAGATGGACTTGGACCTGGTCTCGGCTAATGGGCTGGCAGAGATGTATTTTGGAGGGGTAACCTAGTTTCTGACAAAGAAGAGAAAGCATAAAAGGGAGAAACCCACGGTTATTCTAAATCATCTTTTATCTTCTTCTACTACTTTTAGCCTAGGGTTTAGAAAGATGGAAACTATTATTTTTCTTCTTCTGATGAACTCCTATGCCATGAGTATCTAGATTTTATTATTGGTTAAGGAATAAGTTGGATTTCCAAATATGGGTTATCATTCAATAAATTAGTTTTGTCTCACAATTATCGATTATGATTCATTAGAAATATCGCATGTATGATTGATTGTTAGTTTCGTCAAGTTGCAAATTGGTAGAACTCGTAATCATATCTATTGCTAGTTTATGGTTTATTATACTTAAACGTGATACACCTAGAATATAAGTAGCATAATTTTGATTATTGCTTGTAGTGATACATCCTAGAAGTCACATGTGAGTCATAACCTTTGTTAAAACGGATTAGTGCTTTTACACGTTCGTTTGCATTGATTAGTCTTATTTCATAGAACTTAGTGCTGTTATGGAGTTAAACTTAATTGTGCTTTTACACTTTAGGTTGCTTTCTAGGAAGAATTCACTTTCGAATCTTTTAATGTGTTTGTTGATGACAAGAGGAAATTAGCGGGATATTCTTGCGATCAAGATATCCTAGGGCCTTTGATAAAAATTGAGATTAAATATCAATTCTAGTTATTGTTGAAAAACATGTTTGTGGATGAAAACTAATCCTTGACAAATATCTTCATCCTATTGATTGCTTGTTTATTTCATTATTTGATTTTGGTTTATTTTACTTTACATAAAAATCAGAAATCCCCCTTGTTTATATAGGAAACCGAAACAATTTGACAACCTAGATCCTCTCTGTGGGAACGATCCTTTCTTACCCTTGCTATACTATTTATTTTGAGTTGTGAGAAAGTGTAATTTATTTTTGACGCATACGACAGCGATCAGCATTGCAATTAGATATTTCTTCATTGGATTCTTCCTCCGGAATATCATCAAGAATGGAGACATATGCCCTATTGCACTTTCTAGTTCTTCTGCTGGGACAGTGTTTTGCCATATATCCGAATCTACGACATTTGAAGCATTGAACTTCATCATTACCCTTTTTATGGCAAGCATATAATGTATCAGGAACACGTTTATCAAAAGATAAAATATTCTTAATTCGTTGCGCTAAAAGCAATAGTTGAGTCAAGCTCCTTTTCAACAGGTTCCTTTATCTCTTGGAAACGTTTCTCACTGTGATTCTTCAGCAGAATTTCTCTATCAAAGATCTTTAACTTTCCTACAAGAGAGCTTCGAGAAAGTGTAGAAAGATCATTTCCTTCTATTATAACATGTTTCTTAGACTCGTATCTGGATGGTAACGATCTGAGAAGCATACTATTTCTTTTTCAGGTATTGCCTTTACAAAGAAAAATAATGCGTCGTTCTCATCCATATTGAGATGTTCCCATTCATATGAAAGGGAAAGAAGTCTAGCTTCTTTTTCAGATTCATCTCCCTCAAATACGGTCTCAAGAATATCCCATGCTTCTTTAGAAGTTCCACAAGCCAACACATGATGTAGAAGATCATCACTAACTGCATGTATAATGGCATTTAAACCATCAGAATTTTGTTTTGCAAGAATCCTTTATTTAAGAGTATATGACGCTAGTCGTTTGAACTCAGACTCCGAATATTCTATCGGACATTGGTATCCGTCTTTGATTAATAGTCATGTATTAAAATCTTGGGATTGAAGAAAGGCCTTCATAGCCGATTTCCATAATGTACATTTAGTCCCATTAAATATTGATGGAACGTTAACTGAATCACTCATTAGATTCATTCTTATAGGTTGGATCACACCAAACACATATTGTTAGACCTTTTCGTGTTTGCCTGCTCTGATACCAATTGAAAAGGAGAGGGTACCCAAATATACCTCAAGCTAAAACTTTTCTTTCCTATAATTCCTTTCTCCGAAAGTGATTGTCTATGGACTGAGTCGAGAAAATACAACAAATCGGTTCACAGTTCGTGTGATTGTCTATGGATACGAGATCGAGACAATACAACAACGAAGTATGTTTACTTGATGCAAAGGTTCAGACTTAACCAAATACAATAGGATTTCTTATCAAGTAAATAGGAATTAACGTATGTGTGCTTTACTTTAATTATAATAAAACAATTATAATGCGGAAATATAAAGTAATAGACACAACAAGATT
This sequence comes from Papaver somniferum, assembly GCF_003573695.1. Lineage (NCBI taxonomy): Eukaryota > Viridiplantae > Streptophyta > Magnoliopsida > Ranunculales > Papaveraceae > Papaver > Papaver somniferum. Next base: position 60,128,861 of record NC_039358.1, read on the forward strand.
TTGTTAACGAGGAAAACCACAAATTCAGAAAAACCCCGGGACCTTGTCCAGAATTGAATACTCTCAGGGTTAAGCCGCTATACAAAATAAACCAACTTCGTATAGTTGAGACCAAGCAACTAAACATATAGTTCACTTAGTTTCGTCTGTATTCCCACGCCTCCGACCTGTAAACAAGTCACATACTTGGACCAATTCCTTTGGTTCGTATTCCAAACAGTAAAGGAACAACAAATCTGTTTGGTATCAACTCTATTCAACCAAGTGATATGATTTGGACAAAGGCTCTTCTGTTTATCTTAACATAAACTCCTTTGCCAGGTTCCAAGATATATCTTATGTTCAATTACCAAAAGGTAATCGTTAAGATTTTGCAATCAATACCTTTAATCCAAGGAAACGTATTGGTGCCGATCTACACAACTATTCTATCAAAATACCACAAGGATAGATCGATTATAGTTGGATCCTCTTTTACCGAAACAAGTATTGTGCACACCAAAGATTTATATAACCAAGTCAGAAATCTTCTATCTCTTCTTTGTCTTCAAATCTTCTTAGATCTTCAATAAACACTTGCACACAACTACTTGAATCTCTTGTGATCAATCACGCACATAACAGAGTCTGTTAACAGTGGATTATCACAAGATCGTGTTTAGCACTAACAACAGTCTAAAGATCCCTGTCCAAACCTTGAACTAGTTTGAGTGAATCTTATATCAGAAGAGAAGATTCTCAAGCATTAAAAAACTAGGTGCAATCAAAATTCAACCACCGTTAGTCAATCAAATCAATATGAAAACAAAAGATAAACCGCAAATATCTAGTTTCCCACCAACGGTATGCGCTAGAGCTTCTCAATCCCCAAGAAGACTTTAAACTGAGCGGCCGTAAGAGATTTCACCTAATTAGGTTACTCTCCTCTCCGAATAGGCGTCTTCACCAGTAACAGTACAACAGAGGAAGTTTACTGTCACGAAGGATTAGTTTGCTAGAAATGAAAACTTCAAGTATTTATAGACAAGGAAGTTTGGACACCAAGGAATTTCCAAAACCGAAAATATTCTCAAGATATTCTATAATAATTTCCATATTCCGTTTTCATAATTCCTGAGAATGTTCTGTCCAAAATAATGATCGAAAAGCTCCTTGGAAAATCTTTAACTAGCAAATGCACATTACTAATTCTTATTTTCCATATATAATTAAAAAACTTAATTAAAAGATTCTTAACTTATTTAATTTTGATCCTGGGATTTACTTCCTTCTTATCCGTTAAGGAATATCTTTGAACAATAAAAAATATACGCATTACTGCATGTGTTCAAAGTGTGTCGACATCCTTTCTTTGTAAGTCCTATTTCATACTTACTCACTTGGAACCGATTTACCACACTTCCAAACAAGTTTAGAATTTGTTCATCTGACTTTGAAGAGCTATGCGATTGATTAAGAACTTCTCAATCACAAATCATGGGTTTAACGGTTCTACCAAAACAAGTTTCGGTTCTACCTCCATGTGAGTACTGTGCATAGTCACACTATCTTACCAAAATTCGGTTGACTAGGTACTAGGATCGGTTCCCCACATATATATGGTATCTAACTCATATGTGTTGCACATGTCCACAGGATCGGTTCCCCTTTGCCTAAAAACGTGTTGCACATGTCCATAGGATCGGTTCCCCTTTCTTCTATAAACCTTGTTGCACCCCATACAAGGATCGACTCCCCTTTGTACCGTGTTGCACCTCTTACTAGGATCGGTTCCCCTTTACCCAGTGTTAGTCCTTACAAACTGCACAAACTCAATCATACCAACAGGTGATTACTTAAGATCGGTTTCACTAATAAAAGTCATACCAAAACAAAAGTCAGGCCTCATGTGAATAGTTTTACCAAGAACACAAACAAGTCATGAGCGGTTATACTAATCAAACATATTGGTTCTTCATAAGATATGCAATGAAGAACAACCCCAATAATGCCTGGCGATTTCCTTTTCGGTTCAAAAACAAAGTTCATGAACTTACTTCCTTAAGACACATGTAACAATATTGTTTCATAGGATGAAATCCTCACCTCATACCCATACATAATCACAATAGCGTTCATACGATTATGTTGATGTCTTATCTACAAAGTTTAATGGTTAAGCAATAAACCTCGTATTTAATTCCTTAATACTATGTTTATCTAGAGTGTTCATGCTTCACAGTTTTGTTTTCAATATGCACGACTTGAAAGATACGTTAGGGAATGAGACAGTTCAAGTCAAATATCACTAACCTCAAGTGGAAGGATGATGTTGTGGTTGTATCTCCGTACTTCTTCAAGTCTTCGCAATACTTGTAATGTGTCATATCCTAATACTTTCAAGCTAACCTATACGAAGTTGATTCTAGTATATTTAATCATGCGACTCTTAAATGAGTTTTGGTTCACTAAAATATGACAACCAAACTTGACATACCAACGTTTGGTAGGTTCAACCGAGCTATGCTCTAACATACTAGGTTTACCTTGTTAAAAAAACCTTATATACAGTTTTTTAATCGAACATATAGATTGTACAAGGATTTTCTATGTAGGTTTTCCGAACAAAAAAATTAGCGGTGTACTAGTTATCCTCTCATTTTCACTAAAGATATGATGCGAAGGTTGTAGACCTGAAAAAGCGGGGGTCTAACAACCACACCCAATATTCCACTTAGCAATCTGTATGGAAAAACTCTGATATACTTTCGAGAGAATCAACTGGACAGTCAGACTCAATCTCAAGAAAAGTATATCCAAGAGTTGTATCTCAATTTCTCAATTCAATCCGCAATCAAACAAATAGGAATTTGCGATCCCGATTGAATATAAGAGAAATAACTTGAACGGTACCAAAGACCAATGTTCAAGGATCAATCAATTTCAATCAACAACCAAAGGTTGGATTTCCCAATTGATCGATTCAATGCACAACCTGTGATATTTCTATTATATAACAAAATATAATGCAAAAAAGGAATAACACAGACATCAGAAGTTTTGTTAACGAGGAAACCGAAAATACAGAAAAACCCAGGGACCTAGTCCAGATTTGAACACCACACTGTATTATGCCGCTACATACACTAGCCTACTCCAAGTTAACTTCAGACTGGAATGTAGTTGAGCCCTAATCAATCTCATGCTGATCAAGGTACAGTTGTGCTCCTTACGTGTCAGAATCCCAGCAGGACTCTACGCACTTGATTCCCTTAGCTGATCTCACCCACAACTAAGAGTTGCTACGACCCAAAGTCGAAGACTTGATAAACAAATCTGTATCACACAGAAAAGTCTATCATATAGATAAATCTGTCTCCCGCATATAAACCTATGAGTTTTGTTCCGTCTTTTGATAAATCAAGGTGAACAAGAACCAATTGATAAACCAGACTTATATTCCTGAAGAACAGCCTAGTATTATCAATCACCTCACAATAATATTAATCTATTAACGAAACAAGATATTGTGGAATCACAAACGACGAGATGAAGATATTTGTGACTACTTTTCAATCTTGCCTATCGGATAATAAATCTCGAGAAAATCTTAAAGAAGATAGTACTCAATCACGATAGAAAACAACAAGATCAAAAACGCAACTACAGAGAAAATAGTTGGGTCTGGCTTCACAATCCCAATGAAGTCTTTAAGTCGTTAACCTACAAGGTCTCGTGAAAAACCTAAGGTTAAAGGAGAATCGACTCTAGTCACAACTAGTATCACACAGGAGGTGTGGGGATTAGGTTTCCCAGTTGCTAGAGTTCTCCTTTATATAGTCTTCAAATCAGGGTTTGCAATCAATGTTACCTTGGTAACAAAGCGTTCAATATTCACCGTTAGATGAAAACCTGATTAGATTCAAGATAATATCTTTCAACCGTTAGATCGAACTTAGCTTGTTATACACAAATGAAATGTACCGTCATTTAGATAAAGGTAATCGTACCTAAACGTGTACACTTAGTTGGTTCAACAATAGTAAACCAAAGGTTAGCCATATGAGCACTTTCATATCAACCTTATTCATTTTTATCATAACTAGTTCAAATGACTCAAATGAAACTAGTTAGAGAGTTGTTCAATTGTTTATATTTTCATAGAATGCGAACACAATGCGAACCCAACAAAAATAAAAAACCGAAAAAAAAACGTACCTTGAGACTTGACAGTACTTTTGCTACGAGATTTTTGGCTCAATAAATTCTATATCTCCAAAGAGAAACAATTTAGAGCACAAAAGTAGCAGGCAACTTAGTTGCTACGAAAACTTCTTCGAAATTAAAACAAAAAGGAAAACGAAGAACTTCTTGAGACACAGACAATACTTAGGCAGCGTTGTCAAGAGACAGAAGTTTAGCTATAGACGATAAGAAGATAGCTGGACTAATAAGAAAGGAAATACCGATAAGTATACCTGACTATATCTCACTCAACCAAGATTTTTGTAAGTCAGAATTCAACCTTGTGATTTAATTTGCACAAGTATGAGTCTCTTTTTCCTTCCAATTCTAGGAAAAAATCCTATTTGATGTGAAAAATTATCATAAAACTCATTGTCATCAAAATATGAGACATAGTTAGAATCCTTACCAGAAGAGATTTGTGTGGAGGATTTTGACATCTTGCTGATAAGATCCTTGTATCCTTCAATGATCAGATTAGGTTGTCCTTCAGTCTCCATTTTTGCTTCTTCCTAAAGGAATCTTTTTCACATCTTGAACATCATCCTTCACATTAGGTTGAGGGGGATCTTTCTGAAATCTCCTTGACCAAATTTAATTAGAGTTATAATTTTTCCGCACATTCGATGAGCAAGTAGAACTGACTTTCCAGGTAGAGTTCATAGGGTGAGTACTAAAACCGATCGGTTTAGTCATTCGAATGTCAGTTACACCTTGGAGTATTAAATCTAAGGTGTGTTGAAGATGAACAACATAATTGTTATTCAATCTAGACTTGCTTTTCCATTCACCATGTCCTTTTGAATTGCAAAAGAGACACACTTTCTGATCACATGAGTGATTAAAATGAACATGCATACCACCGTTGATAGGATATTTCTTCATCCTGAGTGATGTGAAGTATCCTTGATTAGAGGAAGACGTAGGCACATCTTTTCCAATAGGAAGGGATTCCGATTTTAATTCTGGAACTGAATTTCTTAAAGTTGAGACAGAAGCAGTTGGTATAGTGGACTCTTTGGAACATCCTTGAATAGAGAGTTTACTCAAAAGATATTCAATTTCCAAAGCATCCTTTTTGAGATTCGCCTCGAGTAAGGTTCGTGATGAGCGAACATCAGCGAATTCCTTGCCAGAACTCTTTATTTTAGAGTCATGATCTTTCACTATACCGAGAAGAACATTGACATTGTTTTTCAACCGATTGATTCTATCATCCTGGATTCTAACAAGATTTAGGATCAGTTTACTCTCTTCGGATGCTTCCCTTTCATCAACAGAGTCATACTCGTTTGAAAGGTAATAGGGATAACACTTGTCAGTGCACGTCTGTTTCATTGAAACACTAGTCTCATCTATGTTTGAGATTGAAAAATCTTTCTCATTAATAGATTCCATGGAAACAAAACTTTTGTTTTTGGTGATGCGAATTTCAGAGATAACATTATTTTCCATAGAGTCAGATCGCTACAAACACAGACTTGTGAGGTCTTAAACTTGTTTTCCTGCTGTGATACCAATTGAAAAAGCAGGGGTCTAACAACCACACTCAACATTTCGCTTAGAAATTTATATGGACAAACTCCAATATACTTTCGAGAGAATCAACTATACAGTCATACTCAATCTCAATAAAAGTATATCCAAGAATTGTTTCTCAATTTCTCAATTCAATCCGCAATCAAACAAATAAGAATTTGCGAGCCCGATTGAATATAAGAAAAAATAACTTGAACGGTACCAAAGACCAATGTTAAAGGATCAATCAATTTCAATCAACAACCAAAGGTTGGATTTACCAATTGATCGATTCAACGCGTAACCTGTGATATTTCTATTATATAAAAAAATATAATGCGGAAAAGAAATAACACAAACACCAGAGGTTTTGTTAACGAAGAAAACACAAATGCTGAAAAACTCCGGGACCTAGTCCAGATTTGAACACCACACTGTATTAAGCCGCTACAGACACTAGCCTACTCCAAGTTAACTTCACACTGGAATGTAGTTAAACCCTAATCAATCTCACATTGATCAAGGTACAATTGCGCTCCTTACGTTTCTGAATCCCAGCAGGACTCTACGCACTTGATTCCCTTAGCTGATCTCACCCACAACTAAGAGTTGCTACGACCCAAAGTCAAAGACTTGATAAACAAATATGTGTCACATAGAAAAGTCTATTGTATAGATAAATATGTCTCCCACAGATAAACATATGAGTTTTATACCGTCTTTTGATAGATCAAGGTGAACAAGAACCAATTGATAAACCAGACTTATATTCCCGAAGAACAACCTAGTATTATCAATCACCTCACAATAATCTTAATAGATTAACAAAACAAGATATTGTGGAATCACAAACGATGAGACGAAGATGTTTGTGATTACTTTTCAATCTTGCCTATCAGAGAATAAATCTCGAGCAAATCTTAAAGAAGATAGTACTAAATCACGATAGAAAATAACAAGATCAGAACACGCAACTACAGAGAAAATAGTTGGGTCTGGATTCACAATCCCAATGAAGTCTTTAAGTCGTTAACCTACAGGGTTTTGTGAAAAACCTAAGGTTAAAGGAGAATCGAATCTAGTCGCAACTAGTATCACACAGGAGGTGTGGGCATTAGGTTTCCCAGTTGCTAGAGTTCTCCTTTATACAGTCTTCAAATCAGGGTTTGCAATCAATGTTACCTTGGTAACAAAGCATTCAATGTTCACCGTTAGATGAAAACCTGATTTGATTGAAGCTAATATCTTTCAGCCGTTAGATCAAACTTAGCTTGTTATACACAAATGAAATGTACCATCATTTAGATAAAGGTAACCGTACCTAAACGTGTACACTTAGTTGGTTCAACAATAGTTAACCAAAGGATAGACATATGAGCACTTTCATATCAACCTTATTCATTTTTATCATAACTAGTTCAAATGACTCAAATGAAACTAATTAGAGAATCGTTCAATTGTTTATGTTCTCATAGAAGTACACGATTGCTATAGGCGGGTACCAGCATTAGCGGGGCTGGTACCATTTCAGTGATCCGACGGCTAGGATTGCTTACAAGCTTTTTGTCTTATATGAAATGGTACCATCCCCGCTAATGCTGGTACCCGCCTTTAACAATCCTGGTAGAATTATACAAGACACAATTGAAGCAAAATCGATTTTGATTCACTCGAATCATTTCATGAACATTATAGCTGCGGTTTGCAAAAGATTGCATTCCTTATTATATAAATTTATTAGTTCATAAACAAACCAATTTTAGAACATAACCTACTTAAGTATGCAGACGGGTACGCATACCTAAGTAGCCGAACTGAGTTTGGTTACGTCAGTACGCATACTGGTACACATACCATTTACTTTTCCAAACTCCATCAGATATTTACGGAACATGAACTTCCGCAAATATGCGTATGGGTACGCATACTTGGTTCCCCGACTTCCATAACCATCCAGTACGTGTACGGGTACGCATACCAAGGGTCATGGATTTTGGACTTTACACAAATGTGAATACACACACTATGTTTATATACAATCATGGTTATGTGTTATAAACCCTCATTTCAATCATTGAAACATTCTTGGAAGACAACAATAGCTGTCTCACACAAACTATTAACTTCAAAGCAATTTTCAAGTGATCGAATGACCAATACGAAACATTCCGAGTCTACATAAAATGACCGTCTCACACAAATTATGTAAGATTTTACAAGGCGATTTTCACATGATCATATTTTGACTTTCGTCAAGATTAAAAGATGAACTTGGTGAAAGCGAAAGCTTACCAACACACATTTCGAGAAATAGATAAGCGAGATAAACTCGGCTCGAAATACCAAATGTGTATAATTGAAGTCTATATAGTTGTACAACTTTTTGTCTCAAATAGGAGATAGAGTAGATATACTTTTGAGTGATAGATGAGTTCAAGTCCCCACATACCTTTTGTTGATGAAGTTCCACAAGTTCCCTTGAGTAGTTCTTCGTCTTCATTCGACGAACGCCGCGAAGTCTAAAGCTCAACTACACTTTCTATCCTAATCCGAGACTTAGCTATAAGTAGACTAGAAATCAAGACTTATAGTTTTGGCAACTTAACTTGACAAACAAGCTTGACATAGCAATGCTTGCGATTTCGACCGAGCAGTGCTCTACCAAGACCAACTTCGAATCTTTTATGGAAGCAATTACAAGTTAGGTTTATCTGCTTGAATTGTGGAAAATGAACGACTCAAAATAATGCTGAGTGCTAACTGTTCTGATCGCCGTACGCTAATTACTCGGTTTTATAAGGGTCAGTTGACTCAGTTCCATTCTTTTTATGTATGTATATTGAATAGAACAATTATTGTATTACTAAATTGTAAGAACTACCAATTTAATATCACACCCCATGAGTATTGTGGTGTTTCTTGAATTTTACATTAAACTTCTGAGTACTGATAATTATTTAATGAGAGATACATTTAGCATCCAATCACGAAAGGGGATAGTAAAGGGAGGGATAAAAATTATTATCTGTCTCTTCTCTCGCAAGATCTTCCAACTTAACCAAGTTTTGTTCACCGAAATCTGATTTAGGATACTTAGAAAGAACCGTTTTTTGGGCACTACTCCATTTTGGAGGGGATTACTATTTCGTTTTTGGGTGGATATTAGAAGTAATTCTAAGTCATCCCTTATCTAAGTATTTTTGTTAATACTAAACTTGTCTTTGTTAATTAAATTAGTTAGTGATTAGTAGTTAGTGATTTATTAAAAAGAGAGAGAGTTTTGTTAGAAGAATAATTATTGATGGAGAAAAAGAAGCTGGTTTTGATTTTTTTTTAGATGATTCATTTCGAAATGAGGGTTTTGGGTACATAGGTATACTTCAGATTTAGTTAATGTTACCTGAATTGGCCAAAACTTTTGAGAAAATGAAAATTTTATAAACTGATTTCGGCCATGGCAATAAAGTTCGGCTACGACATCTGAAGAACAGGTAGCCGAACTCTTCGGCCAGTGTAGTTCGGCGAATGGTTCTGAAGACACAGGTAGCTGAACTCAGCTTTAATGGAGTTTTTGCTTTCAGAGAAAAGTTCGGCTAATTTTTTTTTTTGCGACATAACCGAACTAAGTTCGGTTAGCAATTTTTTTTTTGCGACGTGACCGAACTTTTCTCTGAAAGCAAAAACTTCATTAAAACTAAGTTCGACAACCTGCGTCTACAATCTTTTTTTTTTGCGAAATAGCCGAACTTTTCTTCATGTTTTTCGTTTCCATCAGGTTCGGCTAGTTCGACAAAGTTTTTCCCAAAACTCCAGCCGAAGTTCTCTCTGCAACTTCCATTTTCAACTCATTTTGATGATTACTTCTCATTTTTTCAAACGCATTGGGTTTATTATTAAGCTATATAATAGAGATGGTGATGATGGTGGTTGGAGGTGGTTGGTGGTTGTGGTAGTCGGAGGTGGTAGGTGGTGGTCGGTGGAAGTGAGCGGCGGTGATGGTGGGAAGATGTGGTTATATATATAGGTTGTTATTAGGTTGGTTTTAAATTAAATTAGGTTAAGGATAGATTAATCATTTCCACATTTTAAGACATCCCTTATAACTATAGGGTGGATATTCTTATTACATAATAGCCCCCTCCAAAATGGAGTAGTGCCCAAAAAACAGTTCCTTACAAAAGCATATATGTCTTGATCAATGACTGGCGGGGTAGGAATATAAGGGTTTTTCTGAAACAGGGGATTCGGAGCCATAAAATAAAAAAGTTGCCAATCAATGAAAAAAAAGTTATGGCGGGATATATTTTCTTTCCTTAATTTAGGGAGATTTTGATATCACCCATTCTTTAGACATAAAATGTATACCAATACGTGAATAAAGAATCTTGTAATCACGTCTGAGTCTATGTAGTCGATTTCGGTCAATTCAGCCGAAATTTCGGCGAAATTCCGGATTTCGGTCCAAGAAGACACGATTTTGTCAATTTCGGTCGGACGAAATCTTTGCGAAAATTTCGGCCGGAAACACGTTTTTCGGTCGGAATTGATTTGTCTTGGCCGGATTTTTTTGTTCTTTTTAAATTGAGTGGACTAATCTCACGTACAAAAATTAAAAAGATTAATTCACTCACTAGTATTATTGCTTGTTGCTGTGTTTGAATTTCTTGAGCTAAAATTATTATTTGGTGTTGATGATGAGGAAGGTGAACAACCAGATTTACTAATACTATGTTTCTTTTAAGTGATTATCGATACGAGGATATAAAATATGAAACCGAGATTTTACCGAGATTTTAAAACGGAATTTCCCCGAGACAAAGTTGTACCAGTATCTCGGTGTCGACCGAGACAATCCGAAATCCGAAATTGACTACCTTGCCTAGGACCAAACTATAATTTCTAGGATCAAACTATAATTTATATTTAAAAAAAAGACCAAACAGACAGTTGACTGGGTCAACTGGACTAGACTTATCCTAATATATTATTCCTAGGACCATATGGTATTTCCTACCGCTTTTATCGTAGGAAATAGATAAAAGGAGGGGCAGAACCAAGGTCAGGATTTTCTTGGCTCAAGCCAAGGCTCCAAAAGATTATTTTTTTTTGGTTACTTATTTTGCCTGCACTAAAATGTTATGTACAATATTTAAGCTTTAGACCTGGCTAAAAAATAGCCAATTGCCCACCCTAATTAAACTGCTAGTTCTGCCACTAGACAAGAGGGGTACAAGTGCAACAATATTTTATATGTCCCACGCAATTCCTTATCTCTCCCAAAGTGACTCGATAGTAAGGATTCTGATATAACACTCATAAATTTCACAAATTATTGCTCCCTATTAGCATATCGTTGTTGTCATTGTCATCTTCGCCATTGCAAACATTCCTTTCGTTTTCGCACAAAGTCACTTCAAATGGCTCTAGTCGGTTAATGATAAATGAACCTTCAGTAAGCATTTTAGATTTCAGTTCCGAAGGAGATGGTACATACAAAGACATAATTTAAAAGGGAAATTTCGGTTTGATATAATTTTAGGTGGTCCCATATCAGTTTAATCCACCGACAGAAGCGAGAGTTTGTTTGGTCGTTATTAATCCAGCAACATCTCCATTACTTAAGTAAAAATTGTTGATCTCGTAGCAAATTTGTCACAACTAAAAAAATTTATCAGTTGCATGTTTATTGATTCACAAATGAAATGAATGAACTTATAAATGATAGTTCGTGATGGTAGTTCATTTGTAAAATTAATTAGTATGTAGTACATTCAACCAGTTCATTATAATGAACTAGTTATGGGATTGTTAGTTCATTTTCGAGAATGAACTCCGTAATTATAGTTCGTTCTTGGTAATGGTAAGTCATTATATATAATGAACTCGCAATAATAGTAGGGATACAAAAAACTGGAAATAAAAAATTACTATTAGGGACCGGTCCTGGTAGAGATCCCCAAGTAGGGATAGGTCCTGCTAGAGATCCCCAATAGGATTCAAACCATAAATCCCATTGATTCCTTTCAATTGTGAAACAAGATTAACAAGCTTACTTCCTTAAACTCATGTAGTTAAACAAAATTTTCTTGGCATTGAATCAATCCTAAGTTCATTACAAAATCTAGTAACAAGTTAAAAGATAGTGTCCCTGTCGCAATTACGAAAGACACTGTACTTCGTAACTCAATATACCAAAGTTGTGATACAACTTGTATATTCTTCCTTAATAATTTGATGCTAATAGAATGATTAAGTCTAGAACTCGCAAATTATGTTTACAATCTAAACGACTTGAAAGTAACGTAGATAAAAATAGAAACTAGTCAAGTATTGTATTACTAACCTTGAACAGAAGGATGATGTATTCGTTGATGTCGATACTTCTACAGATTCTCTAGGTATTCAGAGTAATACTTGTATGTACCAACATTTCTATACTTCCTAGTCTAACCTAGTTAAGTTGACTCTAGTAATCTCATCAAGTGACCTTGAGTTTTTGAACTATAATATGACAACCAACCTTGGCATACCAACGCTTAGCAGGTTCAACCAAGCAATGCTATAATAGAAATGATCAAGTCTATAATACTAGAGTTTAGTATATATAACTTCGCATGTTATATTTTCAATATAAACGACTTGAAAACAACGTAGATAGAAATGGAAACAAGTCAAGTATTGTATTACTAACCTCGGACAGAAGGATGATGTGTTTGTTGATGCGGATACGTCTTCAGGTTTTTTATAGTAACACGAGCTTGTATCAACATTTGTGGAGTTCCTAGTGTAACCTAACAAAGTTGACTTTAGTAATCTAATCGAGAAACCTTGTGTTTTGGAACTAAAATATGGCAACGAAACAACGCTTGGCGGTTTCAACCGAGCAATGCTCTAACATACACCAAATCATCGGAAACAACATTCTCTCCATGTAGGGGAAACTTTTTGCATCAAGGCATTGGACAACTAGTTGTTAAGAAGATAACATTCATACACTTTGGAACTTAAGGTAAATAAAAATGATCAAGTCTATAATACTAGAGTTTAGTATATATAAATTCGCATGTTATATTTTCAATATAAACAACTTCAAAACAACGTAGATAGAAATGGAAAAAAGTCAAGTATTGTATTACTAACCTCGGACAGAAGGATGATGTGTTCGTTGATGCGGATACGTCTTCAGGTTTTTTATTGTAACACGAGCTTGTATCAACATTTGTGGAGTTCCTAGTGTAACCTAACAAAGTTGACTTTAGTAATCTAATCGAGAAACCTTGTGTTTTGGAACTAAAATATGGCAACGAAACAACGCTTGGCGGTTTCAACCGAGCAATGCTCTAACATACACCAAATCATCGGAAACAACAGTCTCTCCATGTAAGGGAAACTTACTGCAGCAAGGCATTGGACAACTAGTTGTTAAGAAGATAACATTCATACACTTTGGAACTTAAGGTAAATAAAAATATACATAGGATCAGGACATGCCACCTACACTACAAATCATCTTATCTTTACACAAAAGTGCTTCAGACGCTATTTCTCAAGATATTATTCAAAATTGAAATTTGTATACTAATAAAGAAATGAAAAAATTGGGTCAAATAAGTTACTGAGATGGTCTTTCTTTGCCGCAACATGAAATGAAGATAACCATTATTGGTCGGCATAGAAGCAGATTCGAAATCCATATGATTCAAAAGCTCACTAACAATTATAACATTACCCATACTCAGGATCTGGATATATCATAGCCTAAAAAGTTTAAGAACTTTATTCCATTAGCGATGACCATCGTCCATATGACCATAGAATATTTAAGGATCGAGCAAGAGAGAGGAGAGTATAAACGCGGAAGCACAAAACGATTACATTGATAATAATTCGGTGTGTCTTTCTCATTAATTCTTCAAGATATTTATACAATCACAAGACTTGATTCTCAAGACAATTCCTAATATAACTCTGACAACTTAAAGGGCATATCTCTTAAATATAGACTCTCATATATTATTTCCTAATACCCTCCCCCAAGATGGAGCATGTAGATCACGAATGCCCATCTTGGACAAAAGAAATTTAAACTGAGCTTTCCCTAATATTTGTGTTAAAGTCTGCGGGCATCCAACTCAAAACCAATTGGAAATGAGTGGAGCGTCCCTTCCATATTATATTTAAGTTAATTAAGCGTATTATAGCGATATGGGACTATTTGATCCTTTCACACGCCCCCTCACGTGTAAGGCCAGTCACTGGGCCTCACATGTGGACCTACGTACGAGTTACCAGTCCATCGGTAATAGGTGTACACAAGTGAGTGACTAAATCAGGGGGTAACACCTCGGTCAGTATCGGCACTGGCCTACACCCCAGGTGTACAAGTAACAAAATCGGTCAAACACTTCAGCCAGTAACTCGGCCTACACCCGGCGTACGCAGGTCTGGATCTAGGGCTTATCTTTGATACCATGTTAAAATCTGCGGACATCCAACTCAAAACCAATTGGCAATGAGTGGAGCGGCCCTTCCATATTATATTTAAGTTCATTAAGCGGATTATACCGATGTGGGACTATTTGATCTTTCACAAATATTAAGCGGATTATAGCTTGTCCAGCTTCAAATTACATTATTCCATCGGCGAGAACCTGGTCCATGAGACCATAAAATATTTTAAATTATTAGAAGCAGTACTGTTGACACCTTTAACAACGTTACAAGATAAGTATCTTCTTTTCACTTGGTAAGATGCGTTGAATGACAATACCTCCAGCTAGAGCTTTTGGGTACAATGATACACTATTTAATGTCAAAGCACCTGCCGACCAATGTCTTCTAGTAAAAACCAAATTTTAGGGAGAAAGTAGAAGAAATTCGTATAAACCACAAAGTAGACGAATTGGCCCCAAATATTATAACTTGCATTGTCATTTCAATATGCATGATATAACTTTTCATAACATATAGAACATAGACTTTGTATCCCATCATGTGTAACTATCAGTTACACATCCATATAACTTGTGTAAATAATAGTCCCACATCCATGTAACTACTGAAATACATTTACAAAAAAAAAATAAAAAAATATATATATATGAGAATCTGAGTTATAACTTTCATACCATCTGGATAATGCTCGGTCACATGATCAACTATGAGGATATATAGAAATTAATAATCAACTCATATAAAGGCAAATGATTAAGTTAACAGAGGTGATGTTTTACCTTGTCCATTCGCACCAAAGGATCTTAAACATCAATGTTCCAATGTGGGTGCAATTTACCTAGAACCTCCAACAAGGCATTTAACAACTAGTTGTTAAGCACATAAGATTCATATACTGGACCAGAAAAAGCTTATTGATGCATGGGCTTAGATTTTTAACAAGAATCTAACTGAATACAAAAAATATAGCAGATAGGATTACTTATTTTCTATCAATAGGTTTAGTATCCATTAGTGGACACATAAGCGACCGCAAAGAACCAAAATTAATATAAACATGCATTTTTATTGTATTCAACTTGCCAGATAGTAGAACTACCTATCCAGGAATCTAGAATTACCTCTGAAAGTGATAAAATTTAGTTGTGTATCCACCATTCCCAAACACAACATCTTTATATGGTATGTTTTTTAATACCTCTATAACTTCACTATTCGATGTACCCGTTGTTGCATCTTCATTACTAAGTACATCTAGGCCACCTAACACTACAAATGAGCATAAAAAAGGTTATGTATTCGGTAAGAGTATAAGACACTTAATATTCATAATTGAAATCAATCCTTAAAATAAACTTAACACGAAACCCTCAATAGTTCTTGGAGGATAGAAATCACACAAAACCCAAGCTCAACAAGACCACAAACAAAGCAAAACAACTACACATTTAAGGTTTAGCATAAAACTCTGTATACCAAATATAAATCAAAATACACTGAGCACGAAAATTAAAAATATCGTTAATCCACCATATTACTTCAAATCCAAATCAAATAAAAGCCAAATCTATAACTACAAGCTTAAACTTCAACCTCAAAACACTTAAATCAACTAACTAATTACCAAACAAATTAACAAGGCTCCAAAGGAATGAATCAATCCACCATTAATTCAATGCAAAGAAATCCATAAAGTTAAATTATAGTTTACTTCAAATCCAAATCAAATAAAAGCCAAATCTATAACTACAAGCTTAAACTTCAACCTCAAAACACTTAAATGAACTAACTAATTACCAAACAAATTAACAAGGCTCCAAAGGAACGAATTCACTACCGTAAGTATATATACATTCTCACAACTGTACAACTTTCATTACCTTGAATTAACCGAACATAGGCATTATCTTCATCATTTGACTCATATTTACTAATTTATACATAAAAATATACAAAATCAACAAAATCAAATTGGTCGAAAAATCAAACTACTCCGTCTTCGAAAATATTAAATGGGTAATACAGATTCACACATGAGGATTACAAATCTGGTATGGTATTCAATCAGGATAAATGATTGAAAGGTCGATAGATTCCCCGCGAAGAAAGTTTTTGGAATTGTTTTTCAATTTTTTTTTCGAAATTTCTAACTCAAAATAAAGAGAAATAGGGAGTTCAAGTAGAGTTGAATGCTAATCATGAATCAGATAATAACATTAAAGTGAAATCGAAGTTTTAATTAAGCTTTCGAAATCTTAATACCAATTTTCAAAAGTAAAACATTAAAAAATTAAAAGGATACGACAAAGAAAACTTATCTTTTATTTAGTATTTGTTGATGGCGTCTTCAGATTTCTTTGTTGGTGGATAATTTAATCAATTTTATTCTTCATTACAGGCACAATAACTCCAATAAAATTGATGATTTAGTGGGAATTTGATGTGTTTTTCACTGGATTTATTGTTTGAATGATTGATTAACTTTGTGTTGTTCTCGATTTAGGTTTGTATTGTTGAATCAATTACTGGTGGTTTAGGTTTTGAGATCTCTAAAAATACCCGAAAATTATTTGGAGAGAAACAAGTCTGGAGAGAGAAAGAAAATCTAAAAATAGAAAGTTCTCATGACTTCCCTCTTGTATATATACAAAAAGGTGGTGTTGTCATTATTAAAATATGTAAACTAACGCTTTGGGCTAGATTTGAAGAAAAAATAATGTTTTAGGCTACCATTTTCCACAAAGTATGAAGTAGATAATAAGAGATCCTTTTTGTGGGGTTTCCTAATGTTTCCCATATAGTATTAGGGTGGTAATAGTTTTCACTTTTCAAATTAACAGAAAAGTAACCCAAGTTACAACATTAGAAATAACACCAACGATTGATAGAGAGATATATGGCTAGACACCAAAACATGCCTAGAAAAAATACATATCTTCACCCCCTTGTTACCGAGATTACTATGCCGAGATGTCTACTTTTTCCTTTGAAGAAGCGGGTTGCAATGATCTCCCTATACTTGTCAAACAATTCATCCATAATATCTTCTCCAAAGTGGCTCGCCAGAAACGGTTCAGATGCAGCTCGAATGCAATTGGCGACATTATTGCTTCTTCTAAACAACTGCCCATCATCATCACCACAAATAGTTTCTTCATCTTCACCGTCCCAACTCACTTCAAATGTCTCTAGTCGATTCATATAAAATGACCCTTCACTTAGTATGACAGACTTTACCTCCGAAGAGGATGGTATGTAATGAGGTATATTAAGTAGATCTAAGTCCTTCTCTTTAATCCTTCCCTGCATCACAATTCAGCATGATATGTGAACGTACGCCGGTATTATATTAATCCATGAAAAACTTGTGCTATTATGTGTTGTTGTGTTGTGCTTCCTCAATTTCAAAAAGATCGTCCTCTATTTCATTTTGGTCTGTTTCAAATATTTTTCCAATAAACTCTCTAATATATCCTTAAATTTTTTATATTTATAATTTTTTTTTCAATGAGACTCAGTCTAAAATATTAATGGAATTTGTATAATGAAGGAAACAAATATATCTTTCTTTCCTTTTCGAAGACAATGTATATGGTTCCAAATAGAATTCCTTATAAAGGTTATATACTCCGTAAATATACAATCTTTTTATCTCTATAATCTTTTCATCTCTTTTTTTTTCTTCCAACACCATTTTTATCTCTATAATCTTTTCATCTCTCTTTTTTCCGAACACCATGGAGCTAGCTTACCTACTTTGTCGTACAATGTTCACAATATTTTCAGAATATTTTCTCTTTTACTTTGGTGATATTGTTTCCATAAATCAGATAGGTTTAATTTTCTTTTATTTATTTCCTATTTACAATCCCATATCAATTTTTGGTAGTTGTTATTACTAACATTTTTATTGAAATGAATTAGGCAAGTACTTGAGGGTAGGCATGTAAACTACTATGGTCTTCTTAATATCTTGACAAAGTCAAAATGGACTATTTTTTTGAAACAGAGGGAGTGTATATTAGTCAGCTCATCAATCAATTATCGGTGAGATAATACAGAGCAGCTTGTCAGTTCAACTAAGGCTGAGTTTGATAAAAAAATTTTTAAAGCCAAAACGTATTTATAGTAATATATTTTCGTATTAGTGTTTGGTAAAGTTTTTGCAAAGTGCCTTTTAAACAAAGCATTTTAATTTGATATTTTATTTTCCTTTTCTTATCTATCCTTATTTTATTTTATAAATGACAAAAATTACCGTAAATTTATATACCTTCAATTTTTTATTCTTTAAAGGTTATTATTTTTCATTTTCCAAACTACTTTAAATAATATTTCATTGAACTTTTTTTTAACTTATCAATAATAAAAATAATATGAAATGTTTAATAGTTATTTAACTTTAGTTTGTTTTTTGTGAATTATATGTTTTTATTTATGCGAATTGTATAAATTATATCTATAATAAAAATTGGTTAAGTAAAATAATTCATTTTAATAATAATAATAATAGTACTACCTCCATTTCAAAAAGATAGGCTTGTTGTACATGTAAGGTACACATGAGACAAGCATATCTTTTTGAAACGGAAAGAGTAATAATTAGTAAATTTAATATCATATATACATACTTAATAGTAAATTTTTTAATCATTATTAGAACCAATAAAATTGAATAGAACTATTTTTACAAATATTATCTGTTTTTGTCATTTGCTACAAAAATAATAATTTAACCTGATATATTACCAAACACAATTTGATCGCTTTTTTAATCAGCATTACTTTAATTTATATTTTATGAAACGTTCAACTTTTTTTTTTTTTTTTTTCTTTTTTTTGCATAACACAACAACACAAGCTTTTATAAAGTTCACAACAATACCAAACTAAACCTTATATGGTTATACCTGTTTCATCATGTAATTGAGTGCCTTTGCTAATAGCTCCCAAATGTAACTACACTCTATGCTAGAAGGCTCTACATCATCACCCCTGCCCAAGATTGTTAACACCATTCTTCCTCCCTTTACCACTTCCTTGGATCTACACTTGAGGAAAATTTTAAAATCTGCACTGAACTGCTTCATATATGCCTCAACTACATAAGGAGGGCTCCTCTCCGCCATGTAAATGTTTCCCTTATTACCTTTCCCAATCCCTTGAGGAATCTACATCAGTTGGAGAAGTTTATTAAATAATTTTGTTTGTTGAGAACGCACTATTAGAGAATTCACTAACTGACCTTAGACAACCAGTGGAGACTGTATTAAGAATGAACAAAATGGAGAGAGTCATCCGGAAGAAGTCTTCCCTAAAATGAGCCAGGAAGCCCTGCAACAAAACATGGTTGGTGCTGTGGTTCATCATCAGTTCCAGCTAATTTGTAGGTTTCCTTGAGTTTGTCATAGAAACTTCCCAATGACTTGAAAGTTGTGCAGAAGTCATTGCAAGGAAGATCATTAAGGAACACGAGAATCTTAGGATGAGGAGGGGAACGATCACCATGTACATCATCCCAAGTGCCAATACATTTGCTGTAAATGATGTCCACAATGTAGGAGACTGCCAGTAAAGCATTGGGTCCAGAGGAACAACCCATATCAGCTATATTCAGGCATTGACTAGTATTGAACGGCGAGGCAGCTGAATGCTCTGAGATGAGATCTAGTCTGGCTTCCTCGATTATGGGCTTTGTCATTTCTATACCTTTTCTCTGTCAAAATGTAAGAACTCAAAACTATTAGCATAAAGTATTGGTACGGCATATCTATCTTACATGAGCGAGCGAGAGAGAGAGATACCTGAACGAAGGAGTTGGAAGAAAAACTAGTTTCACCAGTGCCACCATTCATATGAAAATTTTGAGCGACTTCCATTGGTAAAGAACTTGTAAAATAGAAGAGTTTATCTTGTTGTTATTTCTCAAATGTAGAAGAACTCCGACTCATATTTCCATATATGTATATATTTAGTGCTGGGAAGAAGCAACACTATTGTTCAGACATATATGTTGAGTCAATAGGTTCCTAGTACTATTTCGGGACCATTTTTTGTATTTGGTTCCAATGAACAGTTTTATGTAAAGACTGAAAGATACTAATCCTGGTATGATATTATTTGCAAAACTCCAAATGAGAAAAGTTGTGCGCTTCAAAAAAAGGGGGACCTTAGTCTCACATTTTCAAGGTGTGCATATTCTTCAGGGTGAAAAAGCTTGTGCACAAGAAATTTGATTACACGTATAGCCTAAACCAGGAGCATGAAATGCATGACATGTTTGCGTCTTTTAAAATGCAGTACATGCTGGCCGACCTTTTAAGTTGAAGAAGCAAATGGGGGAATATTCCAAATTACTCAATTTGAACTCACCTTCTACAGTTTAGATATACAATTTTGCCCAATCTGACAAAATTTGGAACAGATTTCCCAGCTCTGCACAAATGTTGAATTATAAACAATAAAATGCTGAACGCCTACATCAACATGGAATTGAAGTTGATTGCATCAGGATTGACACGCAACCAAACGTAAGGGACCAATTAATGCAGTGCCCATGTGACCTTAGCTGTTACAGGGTCGATATCGATGATAGGGTCCCTATCTGTTCACCTTTTGGGAAGTGTTATAATCGCAGGTACACTCTGACGGCATCCAAACACACACAAAAAAACAACCAAATCTTACTCTCCTAAAAAAAACCAAGACCATAGCCTTGTGTGTTCTTTATCAATGGAGAAATCGAAAATATACTGAGAAAAAGTTTCCCTCAACTAAATTGTAGTAAAAGTTATGCTTCAAAAAGAAGTAGTAAAAGTTTTGGGGCTTGAAAAGTAAGCACTATGGGGCTTAGCTACATTTGGCCGTATACTCAGTAACCGGCCAAATAGTGCTAGGAGGATACTCTACTATCCGAGTTTTCGACATACAGAAAACCCCGCGATTTCCCATTTCTTTTTTCTTTTGCCTTCTGTATTTCCCATGTATTTTTCAAATAGCAGTGTCCTCAATTTGTCTTGGTGTGGACTGCAAATGCTCTGGCCTGGGGGAGAAATAGTCTCAATGTTTAAGGGCCTTCACACCGCTAAAAAGATTTTATAAAAGTTTTGAGTTATGCAACTGACACTTTGGAATTGTCCAGGTATTGAGCTTGCTCAAATGGTTAACGCAGAGAAGGCCATCATAGAAGGTGAATGTAAGAACATTTCATTGTCTCCACATTGTATGTAGACCACAAACTCTGGCGTGCCCTTTGAGAATCAGAAATGAAATGTTATAACTGACATGAAAACTCAAAGTCACTCATCACACTGTGTTCAAGTTTATCAATAATGTGGCTCCAGCATAAAATGGAATAGAATTACAAGATTTTTTGAAGTTACTGGACTATAAATAGTAAAACGATAAACACGAAATATTTGGTACTTGACTACTTTGTACGACAGACCCCGTGATCCGTCTCACTCAGTGAGGAAAACCAAACCCACTAACTAAAATAATTCAAAAATAGACCAGCATTTTTTTTCTTCCTTTTGGTATGCAACCAAAGGTAAGGGGACCATTATAGAAGATGCATTGAAAATGTGAGCATGACGAGAGTTACCAGGAATATGTATGAATATGCACAATTGTTCTCTTGTTTGAATGAAATGGAAGCATTACTATGGTTAAAAAGATAACACTTTATCAACAGTATTTCCGCAAATAACTGGTCAACACAATCAACCGTTCTTCTGCAACATCTAACTGGGCATTAGAAAGATATCACCCCCTTGTCATGGAGATGGCAATGGAAAGATGCTTAGTTTTTGCACTTTCTTCTCTGGACAAGAGGGGTGCAACGATCTCCCTATACCTCTCGTACAATTCCTCAATTATCTCTTCCCCAAAGTGGCTCACCAGTAAAAATTCTGATATAGATCTCATAAAGTTCACAAAATTCCTGCTTTCAGTTAGCATAGCATTGTCATCATCATCTTCACCCTTGCTAAAAATCCCTTCGCCTTCGCCCAAAGTCACCTCAAACGTTTCTAGTCGGTTAATGATAAATGACCCTTCTGTAAGTATTATAGATTTCACTTCCGAAGGAGATGGCACATACAGAGGCATGTTAAACGAGTCTAATTTCTCCTCTTCAATCTTACCCTGGATCATTATGACACATATCAATTCAATATAAAGATTGGTTTCTACATGCATACTCATCAGTTGAAAAGAACAACAAAATTATACCTGTGAGACCATGTCCCTGAGTGCCTCTGCTAATAAACCCCACATGTGTAATGACACCGATGGACTACCAAAGATTGATAATATTAGTGATCTACAATATTATCAAATTAGTACAACGCATGTCGCTAGAAGGACTGGTATCATTAGCTCTACCAAAGATTGTTAGCACCATTCTTCCTCCCTTCACAATTTCTTCAAATCGGCACTTTAAAAAAGACTTAAAATCTCTTTCGAGTTGCTTCAGGTATGCTTCTAGGACTGATGGTGGGCTCAACTCTGCCATGTAAATATTACCATTATTACTCTTCTCAATTCCGGTGGACTCTGCATCAATACAGGAAAATTTTCAGTGCACTGTTAGCTAACCTGAGACAACCAGTGGAGACTGTATGAAGAATGAACAAAATGGAGTCTGTCTCTAGGAAAGAGTCTGTCATAAAAGGAACCTGGAATTCCTGCCACAAAGCACCGGTGTTGCTTCTGACCATCGTCAGCGTCACCTAACTTTTATAAAAAACATGCAGGGAATTAAAAATTATGTTGAAGTCAATACTAGAGAGGTCGTTCAAAAACACGAGAATCTCAGGATGAGGAGAAGAAGCCCTAAGGGCGCCATCCGGTCCATGAAGAAATTTGTTGTGAATTACGTCTATAATGTAAGAAACAACCTACAACGCGTTCGGTCCTGAAGAACAACCCATTTCTGCAATACTTGTGCTCTTAGATATATTCTGCCCTGAAGAAGCTGAGTTAATGGTCTCTAGAATGGCTTCCTCTATTATTGGCTTTGTTACTTCGATACCTTTATTCTGAATGAGTGAGTTGGAAGAGTAACTTGTTTCACTAGTTCCACTGCCACCATTCATATGAAAGTATTGGATGGCGTCCATTTGAAGTTCGGAACAATATTGGGTTCAGTTGAGAGTGTAGATTTATTTTCAGAAACAGTAAAACTCGGAGATCAGAAGACTTTCCAATATCAAGCCAATGAAAGGCACATTATTATTTCCGGCGTATGCTAAAAATGATTATAAAAAATAGCAGTGGATTAGTAGGTAGTGCCTAGTGGGCACTAATTGATGAGTTAGAAGATTTCATCGGCTTATATCAACAGATTGGTCGTTTTCTTCCCATGAGGTAGGCCATTTGATTGATATATGAAGAAACTAGTGTTGTCTGCCTGGGCCTAACAAATAGTATACTAAAGTAGGGTGTAAGTATCTACTTACTAATGATCATATCCTTTGAATGATCATTAGTAACTCTTTAATTTGTAGAGTACCTTGGCATTTCTGTTTTCTTTTTGCCTCCTGAATAAGAGGTATATACCACTCTGTTGAGTGGAGCACTCTGGAAATGGACGAATCTGTTTGTTGGCTTTTTCAAATAGTGGTGTCCTCAATTTTCCTAGGTGTCGACTGCGAATACTTTGAAAGGAAAATAGTTGGTCTCAATAGGAGCTAGCAATATGGTGGAGGGTATCCCTTCCATATCCCTCATATGTAGGGAAGGGATGGCACAAGGAAGCCAATCTTGCTATGGTGGCGTATCATCCATTCCCTGCATGACACGACTACTGAGTAGCCGTATTAGTCAACTCGTTGACTTGACCAATACGACAACTTAGTAGCCGTTTTATAGGTTATAGTCATCAGAAACCAGCTCGGGCTCCCCACTTCTTCTTCTTCTCTAATTTTTCATCCTCTCAAAACCCTTTCAAATCCCTATTACCCCCTTTCGATTATCATATTGATTCATTGTGACTCCATGGCTTAAATTAAAAGGGTTTGATCGTTACTCCAAGGTGAAACAAATCCATTCTTCAATTTCGAATTTCATCCAAAAAATTGTCTAAGGTGAGTGATTCTAATGTTAGGGTTTCAAATAAATTTGATTTTGATTTCGAATTTGATTTTGATGAAATTGTAGATATTAGGTTGGTTAGGTATGTAGTATATGCAATTCAATAATGTAAATAAAAGATATATTTAGTGAAAAATCCATGATTAATGTAGAAAATTTATGTTGAATGAAATGTTTCTAAACTAGCATATCAATGTAGAAAATTGATTGACTTGTATTTATGTATGGTATACACAAATTGATACTGTTTTTGTTGTTTGCAAAGGTGCATAATGAGTCTAATGCGTTCTTATGTGAGAGTTAAATATGAAATCTATTTGGATTCCTCTAGTGATGAAGAAGAGAAAGCTTTGCTAATGTTTACACAATTATGTTTGGATGAACGATTGCGTATTATTAGACAACGCATACCAAGGGAGGTACAAACACGTGGTATAATAACGCGTGATCGAGTGTGGCATGATGCCAAAATGATGAATGATTATTTTACGCCTGGAACTGGTTATACCGCAAGACAATTCAAACAACGTCTAGGCATGAGGGAAGACTTATTCGAGAAATTGTTAGGAAAATTGCTTGAGGTTGATCCAGAATGGAAGCAACGTCCAGATGCAACCGGTACTATGGGGCATTCTCCGCATATGAAATTAGTTGCTGTGATGAAATGTAATGTATTCAGACCTATCGTCGACCATGTTAAGAAACGAGGGCAGAGCGATACCCGCTTAATGATGTGATAATGAAGTTATTAATTTTAATCGAATGATCTGTTATAATTTCTTTTGTACATTATTAATGAACATTAGTTTAATGAAGTTATTAATTCGAATATGAAATCGTTTCGTTACAACACATTAAGAAATTTTATTAATTCAAAGAACAATTTAAATTCATTTAGACAACACTTTTAAGATAACAACTACAAATTTAGGACAACACTTTTAATTTAAAGTTAGATTAGAAATTAAAAAAACTAAACTCAATAGAAGATAAAACAACTAAAGATGGATTACATCGTCATCTTCTGAATCTTCATCGCTGATTATATTCATCCCCTTCAAGATCTCCTTTTGCTTGCGTTGATAATATCTTTTTTCGTTGGGCGCTAATCGACCAAGGTCCATAGACATTATTGCATTATCTTGATCCAAATGCATTTGACTAGTCTGTTGATGAAGCTGTTGCAAGTTGAGTTGTTCTTCCATTTGATAACTCGGTTTTTGAGTATACTCCCAAATTGTTTGGTATTGGGATTCTTGTTCCATTTTCATTTTTTCCTTCCTTGATCGTGTTTCCTTAAGATACTCCAAAATACTAGCACTTTGTTGATAGATCCTATCTTCTTCCATCTTAACCGAAGATGTTCCCTCATCAGCTTCTCTAAATATACCTTGGTCACGATCATTCTTCTGTCTAGCTAGCATTTTGGCTTTTTTGGCTCCTATAGGACGTGCATTCTCCTTGTATTTCCAACGAGTCTCTCCATTAGGAAGAACTTCAGTACCATCTTCGTGTGATACATAGTTGCGATGATTGTTAAACAACTCACTGTTTTGGTTAACAGTGAGTTCATAATTATATCCAAGGACCTTTTCTCTAAACAATTCATAACATGCATCATACTTGAATGGTTGTCCTGTTTGATCCTGAAATTGCTTCCGACCATCTTTTGTCTGAAAATTTATGTAACAAAATTTAATTTTATTACTATTATCACCAACTATATTGAAAAACTTAATAAATAGAACTTACCACATCTTTGTGGCTCGCACCGCTTTTGGTTTTCCGAAATATATCATTAAGAATGGACACGAATTCTTTGACATCTTTTTTTATATTCTTCATCTTGGTTTTTAAGGCTAACCAATCTCTTTCATATGGATTGTCGTTGCGTTGGACAAAAAATTGGTGAATACGTATCCAAAACATAGAGGTTTTTTGACCTGAACCCACAATTTCATCCATACTCACATAAATAAAAGCAGTAGTAAGATCAATCTCTTCCTGTTGAACAAAATTTAAAACCATTTTTAATGAAACTAAGATGTAAAAACTTGAGTACTAGAAGATAAATATAAAAATCAAAGAGGTGTAGTATGAGGAAGGGAAAGAAGAAATCAATTGATGTAAGAAGTGAAAATAATAAATCGATTGATTTGGTGTGGTTTGAGTAGAGAATTAGAGTGGTATTTATAGAGGATTTTGAAAAAATGACTGTTGGGATCCGACGGTGGAGAAGATAGGGCCGTTATTAATGATGGATGATTAGGATCGGGTGTGAGAGAGGTGTAAATGAAAAAGGTCAAGTAAATATTATTTATGAAACGGCTACTGAGTAGCCGTGTAAAAAGCTACAGCTATTCAGTTTCCGTAAAGCAGAATTTCACCCGGCAACTCAGTAGCCGTGTGATTTCCCTTCCCTACAGACGGGATCAGATGTGATCCTCCATGTAGGGAAGAGGGTTAATATCCGTACTCATGTAGGGATTTGGGAGACCGTAGGGGATGCTTATTTGTGTTTTTGAGGGAAATTGAGGGATAGGGAGGGGATGAACCCTCCATAGTGCTAGCTCTAAGGAAAAGCCTATTTCCGTTCATTGACATGAAGGATAGTTAACCTATAACTGTACTTCAATAGACATGGACTAGTAATAATTTTGGGGGACTTTTTTTTTCTTGTAGAAAAAGAGGAGAAAGTAACAATTTTTTGAGTTTTACATTTTTGCTTGTGGTGGATTGATCCATCTCAGATGAGTACCGTGTAATATAAACAAACACCAAAACATGCATAGACAAAATAAATATCTTATCACCCTCTTGTCATGGAGATAACTATGCAGTGGTGTTTACTTTTATCTTCAGACAAGCGGGCTGCAATTATCTCCCTGTACTTGTCAAACAATTCATCCATAATATCTTCTCCAAAGTAACTCACTAGCAAGGGTTCAGTTGCAGCTCGAATGCAATTAGCTACATTATTACTGCTTCTATACAACTGCTCATCGTCATTGCCACAAACTATTCCTTCTTCTTCACCGTCCCAAGTCACTTCAAATGTCTGGAGTCGACTAATGAAAAATGACCCTTCACTTTGTATGATGGACTTGACCTCGGAAGAGGATGGTATATAATGAGGTATATTAAATGAATGTAAATTCTCCTCTTTAAGCTTTCCCTGCATCAAAAATAGTAGTACCGTTGAGTGTGTACATATTTGGCAGCTCAGTAATCAATTACCGGCGAAATAATACAAAATAGCTTGTCAGTCGCTAACGCGGCCATACCTGTGTCAACATGTAATTGAGTGCATTTGCTAATAGCTCCCAGATGTAACAACACTCTTTGCTAGAAGGATCTCCGTCATTATTCCTGCCCAAGAATGTTAGCACCATTCTTCCACCCTTTACTACTTCTTTGGATCGACTCTTTAGGAACATCGTAAAATCCGTGTTGAACTGCTTCATGTATGCTTCAACTACATATGCGGGGCTTGATTTCGCCATGTAAATGTTCCCCTTGTTATATTTCTCAATACCTTGAGGAATCTGCACCAATTGGAGAAATTTATCAATTGTCATTATAAGAATTTCTTAGAGAAGAGAAAATTTAAGCTAGTTCACCTTGGACAACCAATGGAGACTGTACGAAGAGTGAACAAAATGGAGAGAGTCATCGGGAAGAAGTCTGCCATAAAATGAGCCAGGAAGCCCTGCAACAAAACATGGTTGGTGCTGTGGTCCATCATCATTTCCAGCTAATTTACAGGTTCCCTTGAGTTTGTCATAAAAACTTTTCAACGACTTGAAAGTTGTGGCGAAGTCATTGGTAGGAAGATCATTAAGGAACACGAGAATCTTAGGATGAGGATGGGAATGATCACAGTGCACGCCATCCCATTGGACAATAAATTTTCTGTAAAGGACCTCCACAATGTAGGAGACAATCAGTAGAGCATTGGGTCCAGAGGAACAACCCATATCTGCTATGTTCAGGCATCGACTAGTATTGGATGGCGAGGCAGCTGAATGCTCTGAGATGAGATCTAGTATGGCTTCTTCTATTATAGGCTTTGTCATATCTATACCTTTTCTCTGTTAAGATAATAGTAACTCAAAAGAATTAGCATAATACAATATTGGCAATTTGGTATAGCATATCCATCTCATATGAGTGAGAGAATTACCTGAATGAATGAGTTGGAAGAATAACTTGTTTTACCAGTGCCGCCATTCATCTGAAAATTTTGTGCGAGCTCCATGATTGGTAAAAGAACTTGTAAAGAGAAGAATCTAAACTTATTGTTATTTCTGAAATGCTTATACATATATGGATATGCAAAAGCTTATATACAGTGCTGGGAAGAAGCAGCAATAGTGCATGGAACATGTATTGTCGGTGTGAGCCATGATGAGCTAAGGGTGCTAGTTCTATTTCAGGACCACCTTTTATTTGGATGTGAAAGAAAATTCCTAATCAAGGACTGAAAGATACTGGTAACAGAAAATTGTTCCCTTCAAGGACAAAGCTTCTAGTGCGAACCTTAACTATATTCTGTATAAGAAACTGCAATTGTACTTGTAGCTTCACATTTTTAAGGTGTGTGTGTATGAATGTCGTAGTCTTACTTTTAAATCCTGTTTGAAATTTTTAATTTAATTTGTGCTTCAGTGTGGAAGAAAAATAAGCTTATGCTGTTTAACTAGACATCATAAGATCAGTTTGTAATTTGTTCTCTTAATCAAATCCTCATAAAAGCATGCAACATAATTGACGGTAACTAGACAAAATGCAGAAGTGTAACACAAGAACTTTGATTTTGTGAGAAGCCTAAATTGATCAGTCTCACTCGTGAGAGAAGCCAAAACCCACTAACTAAATTGAATTTAACATGTGGCTTAGCTGAAAATGGCTCGAAAATATCCTTCTTTTTGGCGTACAACTAGAGGGGCCATTATGAAAGGTACAATTTCTATCTTTTTTTTTTCTTTTTTTTTTTTGTTTTGAAGGTTACAAAGAAAAAACAACCAACAAAAAAGAAAAAGAAAGAAACTACTCGGAGTAGAGAGAATACTCACTTAGCAAGTGAGAAATACACGAAGAAGGGGAAGATAACCACTGATTAGACAAATGGTGTTCGACAGCAAAAATTGTTAAGGAGTGAGTCATAGAATTGGCTTCCTTTTTGATAAAACTAAATTCAACTGTAGAAAAAGCATGTAACTTATCTTTGATTCTGCTGACAGTATTCTTTGTACGCCAAGGAGTTGGACCATTGTTAATATCTCAATGCATTGATCACAAGAAGAGAGTCTCCTTCTATAATGATGTGGTTTAGCCCTTTACTAGAAGCAAGATCAATAGACAACAAAGCACCATAAGCTTCAGCTTCAACATGAAAGCTGAATTCTAACGACTTTGCTTAACAACCTGCAAACCCAGAATTATGGTTTCTAGCAACAGCGGCACACGCATACCCTCTAGGTCCAGCAACACCATCAAAATTTATTTTAACTTTAGGAGCAGGAGGAGGGGACCATACCGTAGCAAAAGAATATAAAAGATCTTGTTCAGAAGGAAGAGCATTATCATCTTGAGGAATGATATCATGATTGTACCAAAATAGCTTCTTGTAACATGGACTTCATATTGATGGAACCCCTGTTGAAGATGATATTGTTTCTAGTCTTCCATAAGGTCCAAAACAGGTAAGCTCCCATCTTAAGCTTTGAGTAGTCACCACCCTCTAACAACCACCTCTTAATATAATGAAGCACAGATAAATTAGTGTTTTCATCAGTTCTGAGAGTTAGTGGAGAAGCAAACAGAAATGTCTGAGCTACAGGGAAATATAGAAACAAATGCTCTAGAGATTCAAGTGCATTATTGCACAATCTGCAGTCTGCATTGATATCTTTGTAAATCTTCAGCATTCTGCTTCCTACTGTTATACCATTATTGAGTACCCTCCATATAAACATCTAGATCTTTGGAGATATGCTTTTAACCAGCCAAAATTTCTTCCAAAGGAAGTCTTCATAGTTGTCAGTATTTGAAGTTGAGGGAGCTCTGTCATAGAGAGACTTGATGAAAGATTTAGCCGAGAACTTGCAATTTGGGTGATGTAGCCATAATATGTTGTCCTCAGTTGTGTCTTCCTCATTACTAGTGAGATGAATATCCAAAACTTTTTCCACTTCATTTGGGGGGAATAGGTATTGCAGTTTCTTATATCAATCTTTTCTCCAAATCCAACAGCCCAGCAACAACCCTCTCCCACTTCACTTCTGCAACTCAGCATAGTTGACCAGGTAAAAGAGCATTTCTGGGCATTTTTTAAATTCCAGAAACTGTCTTTCTGAAGGTACTTGGCTCTCATTAACTGACACCACAGGCAAGTATCAATCTCTAAAAACTTCCATATAAGCTTAGTTATCATAGCTCTATTCAGGTACTGCAGCGATCTTATACTTAATCCAACTGCATCTTTAGGCTTCTCAAAAAATTTCCAGTTGATAAAATGAGTTTTTCTTACCTCTTTAGAATGACCCCACCAGAAGTTTCTCATAGTTCTTGTTAATCTCTCAAGGACTTTCTTCGGAATGATTGAAGTTGCCGTATAGTAAGAGGGTATTAGCCCAAGTACATGCTTGATCATTATGAGTCTCCCTGCATGCGACAAATGTATACCCTTCCAACCTGCCAGCTTAGCATCAAATTTATCACCCAGAAAATCATGTGAATCAATCATGTAAGAGGATCTGAGAAGTTGATGCCCAAGATACTTAACATTAAGCTGCATTTGTTGAACCCCCAATCTGCAAGCATACTCTTGTCTTCTGTTTGGACTGACTCCTTTGCTGAAGTGGATAGACGACTTTTGTATATTTGCACTTTGTCCAGACCAAGTAGCACAAGTATTGAGAATACTTTGAAGAGTATTTATTGTTTTCTCATCGAGGTTGCCAAACAGGATAAGATCGTCAGCGGACATTAAGTGCGAAATAGGTGGTGCATTACGACAAATCTTATAACTATTGTAAAGAGCATTGTTCTCCATAGTTCTCATGATCCAGGATAGCCCCTGAGTACATAATATGAACAAGTATGGGGATAGAGGGTACCCCTATCTTAACCCTCTTTCACTAATGAAATATCCCTCAGCTTGACCATTGATGACAATTGAGAAAGAGGCCGTTGACATACAATGCATTATGAGATCATGAGTGAAAATGCGGGGGTCTAACAACCACAACCAACAATTCGTTTGGCAATCTGAGAGGACTTACTCAAATACACTTTCTAGAGAATCAACTAGACAGTCAGACTCAATCTAGTGTAAAGTATATCAAAGAGTTTAATATCTCTGTTTCACAATGTAATCAACAAATCAAATAGATAGAAATCCGCGAGCCTGATTATTATGTGAAACAACTTGAACGGTACCAAAGACCAATGTTCAAGTGTCAATCAATTTAAATCAACAACCAAAGGTTGTATATTCTAATTGATTGATCTAAACGCACAACCTATGATATTTAAATTATATAACAAAATATAATGCGGAAAAGAAATAACACAGACACCAGAAGTTTTGTTAATGAGGAAAACGCAAATGCAGAAAAACCCCGGGACCTAATCCAGATTGAACACCATACTGTATTAAGCCGCTACAAACTCTAGCCTACAACCAATTAACTTCGGACTGGACTGTATTTAAACCCTAATCAATCTCACACTGATTCAAGGTACAACTTCGTTCCTTACGTCTCTGCTCCCAGCAGGATACTACGCACTTGATTCCCTTAGTTGATCTCACCCACAACCAAGAGTTGCTACGACCCAAAGTCGAAGACTTGATAAACAAACCTGTCACAGAAAAGTCTATAGATTGAATAAATCTGTCTCCCACATAAATACCCAAAAGTTTTTGTTCCGTCTTTTGATAAATCAAGGTGAACATGAACCAATTGATAAACCGGAGTTATATTCCCTAAGAACAGCCTAGTATTATCAATCACCTCACAGTAATCTTAATCGACTAGCGAAACAAGATATTGTGTAATCACAAACAACGAGACGAAGATGTTTGTGATTACTTTTATCTTGCCTATCGGAGAAATTAATCTCGAGTCAATTATTTCAATTGAACTCAATACGATAGAATCGGGCAAGATCAGAACACGCAACTACAAAGAAAATAGTTGGGTATGGCTTCACAATCCAAATGAAGTCTTTGAAATCGTTAACCTACAGGGTCTCGAACC
Source organism: Papaver somniferum (assembly GCF_003573695.1). Taxonomy (NCBI): domain Eukaryota; kingdom Viridiplantae; phylum Streptophyta; class Magnoliopsida; order Ranunculales; family Papaveraceae; genus Papaver; species Papaver somniferum. The sequence goes on from NC_039358.1 coordinate 60,161,416, forward strand.
TATGGTTAAAGGAGAATCGACACTAGTTATGCAACTAGTAACACACGTGAGGTGCGGGGATTAGTTTTCCCAGTTGCTAGAGTTCTCCTTTATATAGTTTTCAAATCAGGGTTTGCAATCCAAGTTACCTTGGTAATAAAGCATTCAATATTCACTGTTAGATGAAAAACCTGATTACACCAAGCTAATATCTTCCAACTGTTAGATCAAACTTAGCTTGTTACACACAAATGAAATGTACCCTCATTTAGGTTTATGTAACCGAACCTAGACGTGTACACCATGTTGGTTCACAAATAGTTAACCTTGGTTAGCCATATGATTACTCTCATATCAACCTTATTCATCTTAACCATAACTAGTTCAAATGACTCAAATGAAACTAGTTAAAGTGTTGTTCAATTGTTATATTCTCATAGATTTATACAAGGACACAATTGAAGAAAAATCGGTTTGATTCATTCGAATCAATCATGAACATTGTAGCCACGGTTTGCAAAGATTGCATTCCTTAATATATAAATGTTTATGTTCATGTTCACAACCGATTTTAGAACTTTAACCTTCAAGTATGCAGACGTGTACGCATACTTGAAATACCCGGACCAAGATTGAGTTACGCAAGTACGCAAACGGGTACGCGAACTTCAAATCCCAGTAGAAATTCTTGGACATGAACATGTACGCCGGTACGCAAACGGGTACGCATACTTAGGTTCCCGGATTTCTCAAACCAACCAGTACGCAAACGGGTATGCATACTATGGTTCCCGGACATGGGTTACATATGAGCAAGAGTGCACAACATTACATATCCAATAATGGTTAAGTGTTATAAACTCTTATTTCAATCATTGAAACTTTCTTAGATGATGACAATATCCATTTTCACACACTATTAGCATCAAAGTAATTTTCAAGTTATTGAAACAATCATAACGAAACATTCCAAGACAACACCAAATGATTGTATCACACAAACCATGTAAGATGTTACTCTGCAATTTTCACATGATATAAGATGAATTTGGTCGAAGCGAAAGCTTGCCAACACATATTTCGAGAAATATGTAAGCGAGATAAACTCGGCTCGAAATCTCAAATGTGTATATAGAAAACTATATCGTAATATGACTTATGTCTCAATATATGAGATAAAGTAGAAATAGACTTTCCAAGTGATAGATAAGTTTAAGTCTCCAAAGTCCCACAAGCTCCCCTTAGTAGTTCTTCGTCTTCAAATGATGAACGTCGTGAAGTCTAAGCTCAACTACACAATCTATGTGATATGCGCATAATGTGATTGAGTCGTTATTGGAGATAAGTGTGGAAGTCAGTTTTTATGTACGTGGTTTCAGTCAGTTTTATGTTTCAGTTAGTCAGTTTATTTATGTGTTCATGGTTGTAAGAGTCTGGTATCGTTGGAACTCTTTAAGTATAAATATTAAGAAGTGGAAACTAGTGAGGGATATCTCATTAGGGTTTATCCAAATATATCTTCTTCTTTTCTGTATCTTTCTTTCTACCCTCTTCTCTGTTCTTTACTCTCTATACATGTCTTCTTCTCTTATTTCTACTCCTTGAATAATAACCATATCATTGGTATCAGATGCCAGAAATGGCAGAGGGTACAAGATTAAAAACTATCGATGGTGACGTTAGAGCATTGAAGGATAAAGTTGACGAGCAAGAAAAGCAGTCAGAGACGACCACTACGTGTTTGACAGAAATCCTCAGACCAACAAGAATTTGACGGAAATCCTTCAAAAATCATCTTCGTTTGAGCACCCATCCCTCGCATCCAACACTCCTGTGGCACCAAATTCATCACTAAATTCTAATTTTAACAGGAAATTTATGAAGCACGCTTTCGGAGAAACTTCTAATACTAATCCGTGGCATATAAAATTTCCGAAATTTTCTGGTGATGACCCAAATGGTTGGATTTACAAGGCTGGGCAATATTTCTATAGGAATCAGATAGATGAAAGTCAGTGGCTTAACATTGCATCTTATAATATTGAAGAGGAAGCGCTGCAATTTTATAGGTGGTTCAACAATACTCGTGGACAGTTTTCATGGAAGGATTTAACAATCAGATTATTACAACGTTTTGGGCCTAAGGAATTCGAAGATCCAGCAGGAGCACTATCAAAATTGCGCCAAACTGGAACTGTTACAGAATACCAGAAGGAGTTCGAACGTCTATCAAACTTGGTTCATGGCTTATCAGAAGAATTTCTTGTTAGTTGCTTCATTAGTGGTCTTCGTGATGATATTCAACCAGGTGTGCGGATTTTCAAACCGAAAGATTTGCTTACTGCTATCGAATTAGCACGGCTTCAAGAAGAACAACTTTGTGCCACCATAAAGACACCGCCATCAACGTTCTCCACCCAACATCCAAATCAGCAATTTCGACCATCCCCATACCAACAATTTAGACCTCACTCACCTCGTCCGTGGCTACCACAAAACCATTTATCTTCTAATTCAGTACCCAACAAAACACAATCTAGTTTATTAGGACCACCTCCAAAATCCACACCTCCAAAATCTACACCACCATTTCAGCGAATCTCAGCAAACGAAATGAAGGAAAGAAGGGAAAAAGGTCTTTATTACCACTGTGATGAAAAATATTCGTTCGGACATACATGTAAAAATCCACGAATTTTTCTTTTAGAGGGATGTTTTCCAGAATCAGATTGCGATGCAGGTGAAAGTGACGATCCTGTAGAAGACAATAATGGTGAGCAATCTCCTGAAATTTCTTTACATGAGATTGTTAGTACGAATACTCCCCAAACAATGAGACTAGTTGGTAGTTTATGTAATAAACAAGTTTCTGTTCTAATTGATTCTGGGAGCACCCACAATTTTCTGGATCCACAAGTTGTTACTCGTTTGAATATTCCTATTAGTGCTGGTGGTAAATTCAAAGTGATGGTGGCTAATGGCACTTATTTAGAAAGTGAAGGAAGATGCCTTAATGTGAAGATAAGTCTTCAGCAAGTACCTGTTGTTGCTGATTTCTTTGTTCTTCCATTGGGAGGTTGTCAGGTAGTACTGGGAGCACAATGGCTACGTACTCTTGGACCTATTACTTGGGATTTTACAGCCATGGTTATGTCTTTCAAACTTAACGGAATGCGACATCATTTAAAGGCCAGCGAGTCTGATTCTGTAGATGTGTTGGAAGCGACCGAATTTACTAAAGAATTTTGGCAATCTGGAAAGGGGCTGATGTTGCATTTGATTTCGTTACAAGAGGTACAAGTTATGGATGACGTTCAACCGGGGATAAAAGTAATATTGGATGAATTCACCAGTGTGTTTTCAGAAGCGCTTGGACTACCATCTAGCCGTTCTCATGACCACAAATTTTCGCTGTTAGACTCACATGGACCAGTCAATGTGCGCCCTTACAGTACCCTCATTTTCAGAAGAATGAAATTGAAAAGTTAATTAATGAAATGTTGAATACATGCATTATTCGAACTAGTACCAGTCCATATTCTTCGCCAGTATTGCTAGTTCGCAAAACAGATGGTAGTTGGAGAATGTGTGTTGATTACAGGTCCCTCAATGCTATTACGGTCAAGGATAAATTTCCAATTTCAGTGGTAGATGAATTGCTTGATGAGCTTTATGGAGCCGTTTATTTCACAAAGTTAGACCTGCGATCTGGATATCATCAAATTCGTGTTTTTGGCCCTGACATTCCCAAGAAAGCATTTCGCACTCATGAAGGACGCTATGAATTTTTGGTAATGTCGTTTGGTTTATCTAATGCTCCATCAACTTTTCAGTCGCTGATGAATGAGAATTCGCGCTAGTATTCTTTGATGATATTCTTATTTATAGTGTCAACTGGGATGATCATTTACAGCACCTTCGTATAGTACTCTCTGTTTTACAGCAACATTAGTTGAAGGAGAAGATGTCAAAATGTGATTTTGGAGCATTGTAGGTCACTTACTTGGGCCACATAATCTCGCAACAAGGTGTTGCTGTTGATTCCAATAAAATCAAGAGTATTATCGACTGGCATTTTCCTAAGAACATCACAGGTTTACGCGTTTTTTTTCGGTCTTACTGGCTACTACCGTAAATTTATTCGTGGATATGGTATTGTTGCAGCCCCACTTACGGCTCTACTAAAGAAAAATTCTTTCAGTTGGAATTCAACGGCAGAGGCTTTCAATCATTTAAAGGAGGTACTTACTCAACCTCCAGTTCTTAGTCTCCCAAATTTGTCTAAAGCTTTTGTTATTGAATGTGATGCATGTGGAGTGGGAATCGGTGTTGTTCTCATGCAAGATCAGCGCCCAATTGCATATTTTAGTAAGGCATTAAAGGGTCGAGAACTTTCTGTATCGACATATGAAAAGGAAATGTTGGCATTGGTTAAATCAATTCAACTGTGGCGTCCGTATTTATTGGGACGACCATTTGTTGTTGGAACTGATCAACGCGGCCTTAAGTATCTTTTTACAACACCAAATCAGCAGCGGTGGTTACCCAAAATACTTGGATTTGATTACACAGTGGAATACAAGAAGGGTGCAGCGAATCGGGTAGCAGATGCTCTTTCTCGCCAAGCAGAATTTCAATGTTCTGCCGTATCGTTAGCTAATTTTGGCTGGTGGTCATACATTGAACAAGAAGTTCAAGATAATGAGTTTTATGGTACAATCAAAACAATGGTCGAGTCTTCCAATGAGGGGTCCATTAATTATCAATTCAGAGATGGTGTATGGTTCTACAAAGGAAAAGTTCTTCTAAGTCCTACTTCTGTACTCATTCCTCAAGTTTTAGCCGCAATGCATTCTTTTCCAACATCCGGTCATTCTGGATATCATAAAACACTTGCTCGTGTTCGGAATTCATTTCATTGGAAGGGGATGCGAACTACAGTTCGTGAGTATATCCGTAATTGTGAAGTTTGTCAAATATACAAGAATGATACGACAAAACAAGGGGGTCTCTTGCAACCTCTTCCTATTCCGGATCAGATATGGACTGATGTATCTATGGATTTCATCGAGGGACTCCTTATTTCTCGAGGTAATTTTGTCATCTTGGTTGTTGTGGATCGGTTGTCGAAGTATGCACATTTTTATCTCTTTCTCATCCTTATACAGCTGTTGTTATTGCTAAAGTATTCTTTGATAATATCGTTAAGCTCCATGGTGTACCCATGTCCATTGTAAGTGATCGAGATGCCACTTTTACCAGCCACTTTTGGCGTGAGATTTTTCAGTTGCAGGTTACACAGTTATGTATGAGTTATAGCTATCATCCACAAACAGATGGGCAGTCTGAGGTTGTCAACCGCACTCTAGAGAATTATCTTCGTTGCTTTGCTGGTGATCACCCCAAGCGTTGGGCTGACTGGATTTCTATGGCTGAATTTTGGTACAACACTAGCGTCCATTCTTCTACCAAGATGTCTCCATATGAAATTGTATATGGATGTAAACCCCCTACTTTGCTGTCATATGTTCCTGGGCTAACTAAAGTACAAGTTGTTGATGATCAGTTGAAAGACAGAGAACATGTTCTCACTCTTTTGAAGGATAACTTGGTGCAAGCTCAATCTCAATCTCGGATGAAAAAGAATGCAGATTTGAAGCGTATTGATAAAGAATTTTCAGTTGGTGACTGGGTTTATCTAAGACTGCAGCCATATAGACAGACTTCTCTTGCATTACAGCGAGCTATCAATCTTGGTCCGCGTTTCTATGGACCTTATCAGATTCTAGAGCGGGTTGGGACAGTGGCGTATCGTTTGGATTTACCTTCCACTTCGAAAATTCATCCAGTTTTTTATGTTTCCTACCTTAAGCAGCATTTGGGTTCCCTTAGTCAAGCTCAAGATACTCTTCCATCTGTTGATAATGATCAAGTCATTCAACCATGTCCAGAAAGAGTTTTAGAAGAAAATATTACTCGGTATGGCCCTCACGAATACCGCAAACTTCTAATACAGTGATCGAATTTTATATAGTGGTAAGAAAGGTTGTCGTTCACTCGGACTTTGTTGGATTGATTTTAAGTTTTAATAAAATAAAAATACTACAAATAAGAAAATATATGTACAAATTTTGTCACGGGATGAAGAGAGACCGGGACTCGGAATTCCACTGCTTTTCATGTTCATGGGGTTCATAAATTAATCTTAGACATTTATAGCTCAAAACAAAAGAAACAATAACTCTATTCTTTGCCAAAGTAGATTTCGTAAAACATCAATTGTAAATTACAAGCATAGTGTATCTAAAGCATCTAAGACTAAGCATACACTATCTAACAAGATAACAATTGATTAATAGAAATCATAAATCATTTAAAATTTGTGCAAAAAGTAAATAAGGAATTTATTAAATTACCCCAAGGATGAAATACAACTTCATCCGTCGTCCCAGTGATAGGTTCTAGCTCCACATGGTGAAAACACACTCAAATGAATTTTCCATTGCTCAAAAAGGTGTTTGCAAGAAGAAAAGGTATAAAGCAGTGTTTTTGTAACAGTTATAATTGTTACAGAACCCACTGTTACAAAGAAACACTAACAGACTGTTGCGAACTGGATTAAATGTTACAAAAATTGTTACAAAGATAATCAAATTTGAAAGTAAAGGCAAAGGTTTCTGTGATTGTCTATATGTGCTGTTTTGTGTTCTTTCTCTTCTTCTTCGTTGCAGCAATGGTGATTGTCTTCAACTCGATTCTAAGCCTCTGTTTTCTCCCCTAACTCTCCATCCCCATTCTCTGAGTCCCAGGAAACCTTTTTATACTCGACAACGACAAAATATCTCCTCATAACTGTGCCAAATCTTCTCTCTGTCAAGCCATAAACTCGGGAATATATTCTTCCCTGATTTATCTTCCCATGCACCTGATTGTGGCTAACTCACTCCAAACACGCAGAAAATATTCTTGCACGCTCCAGGAAGTGTCCCAAGTCCTCCAAACTCGAGCAATGCTCATCTCAAACTCACGACCACTCATGCTATCCCGTGAATATCTCAACTGCACACGGACTCCCCTGTTTTCTTCCATTCGATTATTCGGCCAAATCTAGTCAATTCCAAGGATCTTACCAGCCCTGTTTCATCATCACAGGCCCAAAAAAAGCCTTTCCCATGAAAATCTCCAAGTAAATCTCTGCCCAAACTTTCCCAGAAAACCCGAGAAAACTAGCCTCTCATGTTTTGTTGAGAAACAATATCCAGCCAAATTTGATCACTCAAATTGCCTGTACTAAGTTTGTTAGGCTCTATTGAATCATCTCAAAAAGTTTCAGCCATTGAGACTCTCTAAAACACCTTCAAATCTCGAATCTAAATCTGCCTATGTGTCTGCAAAGTTTTCCCGCCAAAAATCAGTTTTGAAAGGTAGAAGATGGTTAGACCTTATCCAACGTCTTGGGTGCCGAATAACAAATGGGTGTTGTGGACAAATGGGCTACACATAGCCGTGGGTGACATATAGCAAAAGTGGGGGTCCGTATAGCAAATTTCCTCCGGAGGTGCTCCGAGCAACCTTTCGAGCCGAATTTTCCAACAATATTTATTTCCAAAAAATACCTATAAACACACAAAACACCATAATAAGGACGAAAACGAGTACTAACAATACAAAACATTCAGGACAAATTAGACACATAAATGCGTCTATCAAATACCCCCAAACTTATTATTTGCTAGTCCTCGAGAAAAACTAATAAATTAAACCGAGTTAATCTCGGGAGGGTTTACCAGAGGTGTACCCACAAAAGCATGACTTCTAATTGGTCACAAGTATCCAAAGAGCTATGAGGACATACAAATTCTCAACCTATCTCCAAGTAACTAGAATGCCAAAGAAATTAAAGGTGTCAGCTCTAAAGCTGACTGAAGAAAAGGGGAGACACATCCGCAACACTGCTAGATAAAGAGATATCTTCTACACAGCTAGATAAACATTGTAAGATGCGTCCGCTGCTTTACAGCTGGATAAGATTAGGAGACAGATAAAGATGAGAGGGACATCTGCTACATAGCTGGACTAATTACGTGTGATGAGTTAAACCAGTGCTAGAAAGATCTTGTGCCATATTGAAAGCGGACTAGCAAAGCAACCAAATGTATCTTTCTTCGACTCTCTCACAGTGCTCAGTAGAAACAACTTCTTCTTCGGTCTTCAACTGTTGATGATAAACTATCGAACCTCATAGAACCTTGACAATTAACTCTTCTCTTCGATTTCTTGCTTGACTTAAAAATTTCTACTTCCCTATGGCCTTATTGAACAAAAAGCAAAAAACTAATTATATAACAAAAAGAACGTAATGATGATTTTCTTTTTTTTTTCTTTTTTTTTCATTTTTCTTTTTTTTTTCTTGGTAACAAAAAAATTACAAGACAAAAATTTACATGGCCATGAGAGAAGGACTTAGAACTTGGATCTTCGCAACTTGTGATGTCTAGGTATCATGAACTTCAACAACTTAAATCGTTTGCTCTTATAGCTTTTTGTAACTAAGTCTTTCAACTTTGATTTTCGAATTATTCTCTTCTATTGTTGCTTCTAAACCTTAAACGTCTTCAACTTTCTTCATAGATTTTGATGTCGCCCCGCTTGTTGATGATGACAAGTTTCTACTGAGAGAGAGTTGTAATCCAGTAACTAAGACTACATTGTGAGGTTGCTATGTTTTTCTGGCATTTCCTTCTGACCTACTTTCCTTTCTATCATGGATGGTTAGGTCCATCACGGTTACCCTCTAAAAGGAACAAGTTCTCTCCTGGATTTCAAAGATCTCAATGTATTTTTCTCTAATGTCTCAGTAGAATGTTATCCCTAGCAATTCCAATTTCTATCTTTTCGGTGAGAAACAGTATGTAAACTTAGCTAACCGGATACTATGTGACGCTAGAAGTTTCTCCCTTACCCCCAAACTTAAATCTAACATTGTCCTCAATGTTCTAAAGATAAAATTAAAAACATGAACAAGGAGAAACTATTACCACTTGAGGGAAAAGAAATAAAGAAGAACATTACCGTGTCACATGAAAATGGGTTACCTCCCAAGAAGTGCTAAGTTTAAAGTCTTCAGCCAGACATTGGAAGAATTAATCACCTCGTAGAATCGTATAGCAGTAGCCGAAATAATTGTGGGTCATCTGGATCAAAAAGTGTTACCCACAAGAAGAGGAAACTGCAACAGACCAAGAAGATACCGAACATACCCTTGCTTAAGATAACTACATCTAGTTGTGGTTCAGGTTCAGGCTCTATAAAAGGGTCTAAATAAAAGGTTTTCATCGGTTGGATTTCCTTAAAGCTAAGATCCGGTTCAGGTATTAGAGTCTGGAAAAATTCAACTAAGAACTTAGAAGCACATAAAAACAACCTGAATAATTGGGGATCCTCTAAGTCAATTAGATTTGACTCACATAGTTGACCACAATAATGGTCTTTCTTAAGAAAATGTGTCGACCCTAATATCATAAAGTAATTAGGTTTAGTCTCAAAACTTAATAACCGACACATCTCAAAATCATATGTTCACACAATTGGTTGAAAAGTTTTTGGTGGGAAAACAAAGTCAATCTTGGTATCATAGCCTGGGTTAACCACATCAACCAGAGGATGGGTTTCTAACAACTGAGCTTCTCTATGGACATCATCAGGTTCGGTAAAATGTGTATGAATATAATCTTGTAAGATGGTTGAGGCACAAATGTCAAGTCATACACGAGGGAACTTTCTAATAGTTAAAGCATACGGAGAATGATAATTACCCCCAAACTTAGAGTCTTTTGTGCCTCTAGAAAGCCTAGTCACAACTTCCCTAATTTCTAGGTCATCAGATTCCTGAAAATGGTCAATTGATTCTTCTAAGTCTGGTTCATCCTCACTTATCTCTACGAGTTTATGGTCTTCTAAGATTAGTGTTTCTAAATCGCTAGACTCTAAAATATTATTCTCAGGGTAAACTCTTTCCTCTAAACCATCATCACAATCATATAAAGGATTACCAGCGAAAGTTTCTAGTAAAGTCTCATTAACTAAGGTGTTAATCATAGTTACTTCCTCTGATTCACTGATAGGCACATCAAATAATGGATTATCCAACATACTGCAGGCTAAAGGATCATGAACTACATCGTCTAAAACGGTGGTATCTCTAGTCAAATCCTCATCCTTTTGAATAGGTGAATAATTATTAAAATTATTTTGATTTGTACTAGAAACAACACTATCATTATAAATCTCAATCGGAGTAACAAATTCCTGATCACTATGCCTACATATTTCATGTTCTTCATCAATATTATCCTCATCATAATCATCGTTATAATAACATGAAAAAGATCGAACCTCATCAAAATAAGTAGTGTTACCAATTCTAACCTCGTCATCTTGATTATGTGAATAAAAACTATCCTTATTTTCAACGGTGGTATTGGGAACACTATACTGGAAATTAAGACTATCCTGAGCAAGTTTTTCCACGGTCCTATTTGTAATCTCAGTAAATTGCTTGAGGGACTCTTCTAGACATATCTTAGTTAACCGCTCTACGAACTCTTCTGGGAGAAGAATATTATAAGTCTCTTTCATAAATAACTTCCGTGTTGACTCATTGAAACTCTTGAGAGACTCTTCTAGAGAAATAGAAGGATTGTTTTGCTCGTATGACCTGTGGGTATGTGCATAGTAATTGGGATCATGATGGTATGGACCATAACCTTCAAAAGTTTCGCGCTCCCAATCACTATTCACATTATGGTCATAAAAAGGATAATGTCCAAGCTTCTCAGTCGGATACTCATTGTATTGGCTATTATAATAACAGTTCGACATCCTAACTGCAAGGGAATTCTAAACAAATACAAAGAAGGCTGACTCGACCACAACAAGCCTATTTTATCTAGCAAACAAAAAGCATGATGGCTCCACTTAGATTGTTTCTAGACCAGCTTTTAATCCTTCAAAAGGGAATTCGTTAGAATTTAGGCAAACCCCTATGGAATCAATCCGAGTTAAAATAAGTTGAATAGAGGCGAGGGAAGCTGTGTGGAGCTTTGATACCCAAGGCCTCACCGCATTACTAGGCGGCGCAGTCACTCATTCAACTCACAGAAACCATCATGAACTTCGAAGTATGCTTAAAAGAGTAACCAATATTTTTCGAACGACTTTCTTATTAAGCTCGTTACCCTATCAGTCTCGTTATAATCCAAATTTTAAGGCTTAGGTTCGTGTAGGTTACGTGTTCCTAAGGCGGGAAAGAAGGAAACGGTGATGAAATCCGAGTCCTTATCTTGATTTGGCCAGGCCTTGCCCTTTACTAGAAAATTAAATCCGATTTCAGGTCCTCAACATATATGCATACAAAATCATCCAGTAAACCCGCTGACAGGGGATTCGCGAGTGTTTAGAATTCTTACCTCTCGTTCCATACGGGGGATGAACCGTTGAAGTCGACTCGGGCCACGACTCCTATGTCATGTACGAACCCGAGGGGCCGAGGCGATATCGTAATCTCCTTCCTTCTCTGCACACAGTTTATTTAAAACCATCCTTCCGTAGGGTTTTTTTAAAAATAGAATAAAGCCCAATGTCCAAAAATAAAGTCCAAAAATAAAAAAGGTCCAAAAATAAAAGATTACAAAAATAAAAACCTTAAATACAGTTTCTAAAAAAAATAAAATAAAATTATTTACAAAATCTTCTTCTTCACTCCTTTTAGATTTATCTTTTCTTTCCTTTTTGGGCTTTGCCTTTCAGCACTCTCTTTTTCTTTAACTTAGCTCCAAATCTGAAAGCAAACAAAAATACCAAAATGCGTAAAAAAGAACAAATAAAATAAAGCCTAAAAACAAATCTATAAACAAATCCCCGGCAACGGTGCCAAAAATTGATCGAATTTTATATAGTGGTAAGAAAGGTTGTCGTTCACTCGGACTTTGTTGGATTGGTTTTAAGTTTTAATAAAATAAAAATACTACAAATAAGAAAATATATGTACAAATTTTGTCACAGGATGAAGAGAGACCGGGACTCGGAATTCCACTGCTTTTCATGTTCATGGGGTTCATAAATTAATCCTAGACATTTATAGCTCAAAACAAAAGAAACAATAACTCTATTCTTTGCCAAAGTAGATTTCGTAAAACATCAATTGTAAATTACATGCATAGTGTATCTAAAGCATCTAAGACTAAGCATACACTATCTAACAAGATAACAATTGATTAATAGAAATCATAAATCATTTAAAATTTGTGCAAAAAGTAAATAAGGAATTTATTAAATTACCCCAAGGATGAAATACAGCTTCATCCGTCGTCCCAGTGATGGGTTCTAGCTCCACATGGTGAAAACACACTCAAATGAATTTTTCATTGCTCAAAAAGGTGTTTGCAAGGAAAAAAGGTATAAAGCAGTGTTTTTGTAACAGTTATAATTGTTACAGAACCCACTGTTACAAAGAAACACTAACAGACTGTTGCGAACTGGATTAAATGTTACAAAAATTGTTACAAAGATAATAAAATTTGAAAGTAAAGGCAATGGTTTCTGCGACTGTCTATATGTGTTGTTTTATGTTCTTTCTCTTCTTCTTCGTTGCAGCAATGGTGATTGTCTTCAACTCGATTCTAAGCCTCTGTTTTCTCACCTAACTCTCCATCCCCATTCTCTAAGTCCCAGGAAACCTTTTTATACTCGACAACGACAAAATATCTCCTCATAACTGTGCCAAATCTTCTCTCTTTCAAGCCATAAACTCGGGAATATATTCTTCCCTGATTTATCTTCCCATGCACCTGATTGTGGCTAACTCACTCCAAACGCGCAGAAAATATTCTTGCACGCTCCAGGAAGTGTCCCAAGTCCTCCAAACTCGAGAAATGCTCATCTCAAACTCACGGCCACTCATGCTATCCCGTGAATATCTCAACTGCACACGGACTCCCCTGTTTTCTTCCATTCGATTATTCGGCCAAATCTAGTCAATTCCAAGGATCTTACCAGCCCTGTTTCATCATCACAGGCCCAAAAAAAGCCTTTCCCATGAAAATCTCCAAGTAAATCTCTGCCCAAACTTTCCCAGAAAACCCGAGAAAACTAGCCTCTCATGTTTTGTTGAGAAACAATATCCAGCCAAATTTGATCGATCAAATTGCCTGTACTAAGTTTGTTATGATCTATTGAATCATCTCAAAAAGTTTCAGCCATTGAGTCTCTCTAAAACACCTTCAAATCTCGAATCTAAATCTGCCTGTGTGTCTACAAAGTTTTCCCGTCAAAAATCATTTTTGAAAGGTTGAAGATGGTTAGCCCTAATCCAACGTCCTGGGTGCCGAATAACAAATGGGTGTTGTGGACAAATGGGCTACACATAGCCGTGGGTGACACATATCAAAAGTGGGGGTCCGTATAGCAAATGTCCTCCGGAGGTATTCCGAGCAACTTTTCGAGCCGAATTTTCCAACAATATTTATTTCCAAAAAATACCTACAAACACACAAAACACCATAATAAGGACGAAAACGAGTACTAACAATACAAAACATTCAGGACAAATTAGACACATAAATGCGTCTATCATATAGTGGAAGGGAACATAACCTGCTGATGCAACTTGGATGAATTACAGCAAGTTCATTCATCGTTATTCAGAATTCCACCTTGAGGACAAGGTTGTTTAAAGAGGGAAGGAATGATATGTGCATAATGTGATTGAGTCGTTATTGGAGATAAGTGTGTAAGTCAGTTATTATGTGGTTTCAGTCAGTTTTATGTTTCAGTTAGTCAGTTTATTTATGTGTTCATGGTTGTAAGAGTCTGGTACCGTTGGAACTCTTCAAGTATAAATATTAAGAAGTGGAAACTAGTGAGGGATATATCATTAGTGTTTATCCAAATATATCTTCTTCTTTTCTGTATCTTTCTTTCTACCCTCTTCTCTGTTCTTTCCTCTCTATACATGTCTTCTTCTCTTATTTCTACTCCTTGAATAATAACCATATCACTATGTCCTAGTCTGAGACATCTATAAATAGGCTAGAAATCAAGACTTATAGTTTTGGTCACTAACATTGACAAACATGCTTGAGATAGAAACGCATGAGAGTTCGACCGAGCAATGCTCTAACAATCTCCCCTTTTGTCAATTTCAGTGACAAAACTATCAATACATATGTATTACAAAATAAATAAAAATTGTAGCTTCTCATCCAAATGCTTGATCTCCTTGGCATCTTCAACACGACTCGAAAACTTCGTCACTTCCAAGTACTTCATGATTCTAAACGTGTTCAACTCAACATCATAGTTGTTGAAGATCCGTAGCGATAACAATAAGAAAACAAAAGCTCTCAATCATTGTTATACAGTGTCATAGTATTATTACACAGCATCAAAGTCCAATTGTGTCACAACTTTGACAACAATACTATGGTGATATGTATCACTCCCCCTTAGTCAATACTTCATCTCGACATGAAAACCACTCCCCCTTACATAATGATCCGTAAACCATATGTATTTGTAGTATGAAACTACACATTAATTCTCCCCCTTTTTGTCAATATAAATTGGCAAAGGTACGAAAACTAGTGGGATCCTCATGAAATTTTCATAGAGATACTTCATGACCAAAAGAGAATAACATACCATCTTATTTAGATGCAATCATAAAGCCGAAGCTAAATGCATTCCTCAAGGAGTTTATAAAAGATACAAGATAACCCCTATAATATTCCATAGCCGCACTCCCCACAAAGATTTGGCAATTAAAGAACAAGTTCAAAATGAACTCTCCCCCATAAAATGTCATTCCCGAAATAACAAAAAAGGAGACCTTTCTTTTACAAGAAAAGAAGGATTTTTGGACATAACCAAATCCCATGAAAACATGAATTTGTATCCAAAATATTCAATTTGAAATAACCACAAGAGAACCCATGGTTAGTTCAATTGGAATACACAACTAAATTAACCACAATAAAGTGATCAATTCAATTGGACATGCTCAACATAAGAGAACTTGCGGATCCACACAGTATATGCACAAGAAAGTGGATCGGAGTTGACCAATACTGCGGAATACACAAGGATTCATTCTATTTTTCATCACTATTTGCACAATGACATATAATAGACTTAATCCTTGTAAACAAAAGTTTTATCCTTTCTTTTATCAAAATAATGATATAAAAGGATTTAACTTTTGTTTTGTCAAAAGATCATTCTATATTTTATCCATACTTTCATACCGACATAATAGAGATAACTTTTGAACAAGTATGGGACAGTCACAGGTTCACGGACGTAAACAACATATCCCATAACAATTTGCAATATATAAAATCATAAAAATTAAAATTGCAAAAATCATCTTCCAAGAAGCTTAGAATTTAAATAAATAAATCTAAAAATATGAAGATGAAAATGTTGGACATAGCTATGTGTACTCACAATAATGGTTATTCCAAACCCTAGTTATTCTTCTAAAAAACACAAGAAATAAATTCTCATAAGAATATTTACTAGAAAAAATCAGAGTTCCGGTACGGAAGCTTCACTGGTTCCAAAATCTTCAAGCTTGCGACAGACTGTATCAACTGCATCTTCGGAGAAGATATCCTCATTGAGAAGATCCTTAACATGTGACTTCATGAGAAAATAGTCATAGTTAACCTTTTTCAACTCAGTTCATAGCATGTTAAGATCTTTTACCAAGTTCTCGAGCTTCAGTTGGGACTTCCCAAGGTCAGTGAGAAAACCAAGAACTACTTCAGCAAAGACCATCTCAGCATTTTCTCGATCTTGATGAGAAAACGCATAATAGCATGAGGCACAGGATTCGAGTTCGTCAGCTTCAAACAGGGTTCTTTTCTTCGATAAAAAAAATTCCAAGTAAACCGGATCATCAATTGAATCAGTTGGTAACTTCCAAGGGTTTGAAGGAGACCCCATTCTTTAAAACCAGGAAGAGAGAGTATGCGTACTCAAAGAAAACTTTGGAATTTAAAAGGTTTCACAAGAAACAGAATTTAGGGTTTCCTAAGTTGGTCCATGACAAATAAACTGGATACCCTTACGAACACAACCTTGACCCATAAAAACGTAAAAGACCCAAGGAGGGATCAAACAACCAAGAAGTTGTTTCTTCATCAAGATTTTTTTTTTTTTTTAAATCTCAAGAAAAAATTAGTAGAACCCTACACCTATTAGAACAAACAAATACTTATCCATGAATTTTTGTGAATGATAATCCAGTTAAGAACGATAAGAAAATAGCGTAGAGAATCAGAAAACATTTTGTCATAAGTATACCTGAAATTTATCTCACTCAACCAGGATTTTTTTTGTGAATGAGAATTTATCCTTGTGATTAATTAGCACAAGTATGAGCCTTGAGCTCACCAACTGAACGTTGTTTTTGGTTAAGCCTCCTTTTACCGATCTCTGAAGGAAACCCAATATGATGCGAAACATTATCATAAAATTTGCAATCATCAAAATACGATGCAAAGTTTTTATTCTTACCTGAAAAAAATTTCCCAGAGGGAATTGACAGCCTGTCAATAATATCTTTATATCCTTCAATTAATTTTTTTAGGTTGTCATTCATACCTCCATTTTTGCTTCCTTCTTTTGATACCTTTTTCACATCATGTACAACATTATCTCCCTTTTTGAAAGAAGAAAAACCATGAGTTCTTCTTGACTGAAACGTGTTGGGAAGTCTGTTAAGCTCTTGAACATTTGAAGAACACCTCAAACTGACTTTCCTGGTAGGGTACACAGGGTGAGTACTAAAAACAATCGGTTTAGACATACGAATATCAGTTACACCTTTGAGAATTAAATCTAAGGTGTGTTGAAGATGAATGATAGAATTGTCATTCAACCTAGATTTCTTCTTTTGTTCAACATGATCTTTTGTTTTACAAAAGAGGCATACTTTCTGATCACATGAGTGATTAGACGGAACAGACTCAACACTATTGTTGGGAGACTTCTTCCTTCCATGCGATATGGATATTCCTTGATTAGAAGAAGACACAGGCACATCCTTTTTGACAGGAAGGAATTTTGGTTTTACTTCTAAAACTGATTCTTTTATAGTTAAATCAAAAGAAATTGGTATGGTGGACTCTTTGGAACACTCTTGGAAGGAGAGTTTACTTAAAAGATGTTCAATTTCCAAAGCATCATTTTTGAATTTTCCTCAAGAAGAGTTCGTGAGGAACAGACTAAGACATTTTCCTCTTGAAGAGCCTTTAGACGAGAGTCACGCTCATTTACCATACCAACAAGGACATTGACTTTGTGTTTTAACCGGTTGACATCATCAGCCTGGATTCTAATAAGTTTTAGAATCACTGCACTTTCTATGGTTGCATTCCTTTCAACTTCAGAATCAGACTCGTCAGTAAGGTTGTCAGGGTAACACTTGTCAATGTACATCTGTTTCCTTGGAACACTGGGTTCATCCATATTTGAGATTGACAAATATTTCTATTTAATAGACTTTATAGAAACATAACTTTTATTTATGGTGATGCGTTTATCAGAGACAATATCGTCCATCATCAGATCGCTACAAACATAGACTTATGAGGTCTTTAATGTGTTTGCCTGCTCTGATACCAATTGAAAATGCGGGGGTATAACAACCACACCCAACAATTCGTTTGGCAATTTGAGAGGACTTACTCCAATACACTTTCTAGAGAATCAACTAGACAGTCAGACTCAATCTACAGTAAAGTATATCAAAGAGTTTAATATCTATGTTTCACAATGTAATCAACAAACCAAACAGATAGAAATCTGCGAGCCTGATTATTATGTGAAACAACTTGAACGTTACCAAAGACCAATGTTCAAGTGTTAATCAATTTAAATCAACAACCAAAGGTTGTATATTCTAATTGATTGATCTAAACGCACAACCTGTGATATTTCAATTATATAAAAAAATATAATGCGGAAAAGAAATAACACAGACACCAGAAGTTTTGTTAACGAGGAAACCGCAAATGCAGAAAAACCCCGGGACCTAGTCCAGATTGAACACCACACTGAATTAAGCCGCTACAGACTCTAGCCTACTACTAATTAACTTCGGACTGGACTGTAGTTGAACCCTAATCAATCTCACATTGATTCAAGGTACAGTTGTGTTCCTTGCGTCTCTGATCCCAGCAGGATACTACGTACTTGATTCCCTTAGTTGATCTCACCCACAACCAAGAGTTGCTGTGACCCAAAGTCGAAGACTTATAAACAAACTTGTCTCACACAGAAAAGTCTATAGATTGAATAAATCTGTCTCCCACATAAATTCCCAAAAGTTTTTTTTCCGTATTTTGATAAATCAAGGTGGACAGGAACCAATAAATGAACCGGACTTATATTCCCGAAGAACAACCTAGTATTATCAATCACCTCACAATAATCTTAATCGACCAGCGAAACAAGATATTGTGGAATCACAAACGATGAGACTAAGATGTTTGTGATTACTTTTTTCTTGCCTATCGGAGAAATTAATCTCGAGTCAATTATTTCAATTTAACTCAATACGATAGAATCGGGCAAGATCAGAACACGCAACTACAAAGAAAATAGTTGGGTCTGGCTTCACAATCCCAATGAAGTCTTTGAAGTCGTTAACCTACATGACCTCTATAGAAACCTAAGGTTAAAGGAGAATCGACTCTAGTTATGCAACTAGTAACACACAAGAGGTGTGGGGATTAGTTTTCCCAGTTGCTAGAGTTCTCCTTTATATAGTTTTCAAATTAGGGTTTACAATCGAAGTTACCTTGGTAACAAAGCATTCAATATTCACCATTAGATGAAAAACCTGATTCAACCAAGCTAATATCTTTCAACCGTTAGATAGAACTTAGCTTGTTACACACAAATGAAATTTACCCTCATTTAGGTTTATGTAACCGTACCTAAACGTGTACACCATGTTGGTTCACAAATAGTTAACCGAGGTTAGCCATATGATTACTCTCATATAAACCTTGAAAAAGCGGGGGTCTAACTACACCACCCAATATTTCGCTTAGAAATCTGTATGGACTAACTCTGAAACACTTTCTAGAGAATCGACTAGATAGTCAGACTCAATCTAGGTAAAAGTATCTCAAGGAGTTAATATCTCTCTCTTGTTTTGATTCACTCAAGCTAATAGAAATCAGCAAGTCTATAATCAAACACAAGGAATAACTTGGACCGTACCAAAGACCAATGTCCAAGGATCAATCAATATCAATCAACAATCAAAGGTCAGATTTCCAATTGATTGATTCAAACACACAACCTGTATTATTTAAATTATATAAACAAATATAATGCGGAAATAAAAATAACACAGACACCAGAATTTTGTTAACGAGGAAACCGCAAATGCAGAAAAACCCCGGGACCTAGTCCAGATTGAATACACACTGTATCAAGCCGCTACAGACACTAGCCTACTCCAAGCTAACTTCGGACTGGACTATAGTTGAACCCCAATCAGTCTCCCACTGATCCAAGGTACAGTTGTACTCCCTACGCCTATGATCCCAGCAGGATACTGCGCACTTGATTCCCTTAGCTGATCTCACCCACAACTAAGAGTTGCTACGACCCAAAATCGCAGGCTTTAACAATAAAAAAATCTGTCTCACACAGACAAGTCTATCAAAGGATCAATCTATCTCCCACGGAAAAACCCTAAAAGTTTTTGTTTCGTCTTTTGATAATAATCAAGGTGAACAGGAACCAATTGATAATCCGGCCTTATATTCCCGAAGAACAGCCTAGATTAATCAATCACCTCACATCAATATTAATTGTATGGTAGCGAAACAAGATGTCGTGGAATCACAAACGATGAGACGAAGGTGTTTGTGATTACTTTTTATATCTTGCCTATCGGAGAACTCTCACGATCTCAAGCCAATCAATATGATTGTGCTGTTACGATAGAAGATGCAAGATCAGATCACACAACTACGATAAAAGTAGTATCGGTCTAGCTTCACAATCCCAATGAAGTCTTTAAGTCGTTAACCTGGTTTTAGAAGAAGAAAACCCAAGGTTAAAGGAGAATCGACTCTAGCACGCAAACTAATATCACACGTAAGGTGTGGGGATTAGTTTTGCGCAATACTAGATGTCTCCTTTATATAGCCTTTCAAATCAGGGTTTTGCCTTAGTTACAAAGCAATCAATATTCACCGTTAGATGAAAACCTGATTTAGATTCAAGCTAATATTTCTCAACTGTTAGATCGAAAACTTAGCTTGTCATACACAAATGACTGTACGCTTCTAGGTTTGTTAACCGCACCCAAACGTGTACATTGTTGGTTCAACAATAGTCTACCCAAAGAGGTTAACCATATGAGTGCTTCATACCAACCATGTTCTTCTTCACCATAACTAGTTCAATTGACTCAAATGAACTAGTTAAGAGAGTTGTTCAATTGCAAGGAAATCTTATGTAACTACACAAGACACAATTGAAGCAAAGATGATTTGACTCACTCGAATCGGTTCATGAACTTTAATATCCACGGTTTGCAAATGCATTCCTTAGTCTTTTAAGATTAAGTTCAGAAATCATCTTTAGATATATATAACCTTCAAGTTCGCAGACTAGGTTCGCGGACTTAAGTCACCGGATAGAGTTTACAAACTCCAGCAGAAATTCTCGGGTTCGAGAACTACACCGGTTCACGGACTGGGTTCGCGGACTTGGCTCACGCAAGTAGTTTGTCAACTCCAGTAAAAATTCTCGGGTTTGAGAACTTTGGCAGTTCGCGGACTGAGTTCACGGACTTGGCACTTGCCATATGATAAGCACGAAAGTGCTACATTTTATGCCCATATTTATATTAGCTAGAACTCGATATTTTGGCTAATGACACTATTTTAGTGCTTTTGTAGAAAGTACAAGTAAATACGGTCATCGAAAGATAATTGGCTAAATTGAAAGCTAAATGGTGTTTGCGATGAAAACAACCAAATTTTACTGGCCTGGTATTTCTATATATCAGCAACACATATATATCACGACACCAAAGGAGTCAGAGCTCGATTGTTCGTCGCACCAACTGAAAAATTTCTGGGACCGAAGATAAATGGAGCATCAGTCAACAAAATGTCTTTGCTGCCATTAGATAATGGGACGCCGTGCTGTTGGGTTAAAGCAGGAGTAGGTGACGTGTCCAGCCATTAACCTACAAATCACTTCTATGAAGAAAGCCTCAAGCTGGTGGCGTTCATCTCATCGAATGAATCCGAGTATCAACTCTAGGGGAGCATTTTTGAAGCAGTTGCCGTCAATTTAATTATAAACATGGTGGGATCGATTTACAACAGCAACGAGTGGAGATTGAGCTGGTCAGGATAGGTGGTGTCTGAGATGGGTTTAAGCTGAGGTTCTTAACTGGTAAATACACACAACAGGAGATGATGGAAGCGGTTTTGATCATTGTGAACTCTTAGGGCAGTCGACAGTGAAGATTGGCCGAATTCGACAGTGGTTTGGTCGAGTTTCTGCGCAAAGAAAATAGCAAGAGCATTGAGCAGTTGCCGATAATCATGGAGTCTGAATTTGGAAGGCAGAAGTTGGATGACTGGAATTAATTACAGATACAATGGGTTATTGATGGTGCAGGCACGATGAATATGGAATATGAAGATGGCGGTGCTGTGTTCGAGTTGTTTGCAACCAAGTTAAGAAAGGCGTTGCTGGTTTTTACGTGTTTGAATGGGCAATGGTCGGAACTGAACAACTGCTGGCAGAGATGAGTGCATGGTAAGAAAGGAGAGATACCAACTGAATAGGTTGCTGGTGGTGATGTTCGTATTCCGGTAACAAGAAATCAAGCCATCTGAGGAGTAGAAACCATGAGGACAAACAGATCGAACTGAATTTGGGTTCGAGTAAAAGATGGCAGTTGGTGTTACTTGGAATGAAGCTCCATGAACGGAGGATAATGGGATGGTTCGCAGTAAAGAAGCACGGAAGTTGGAGCTAGGTCATGATGTGTGATGTGGACTGAGTATGGGTGTTGGCTGAGATAAGGTGCTGTGAAAGCAGTCAAGAAGGAATGTTGATCTGGGGGTATCTTGTTGACGAGAACATATAGAGAGACGAATTCTTGAACTGAAATTATCCCAGAGTAATGAATGACAGGAGTCAGTGGAGTTTCTTGATAGCTGTTTTCGAGAATATCTTGGCTGCATATGAACTGAAGTCGTGAAGAACAGTGGTGGCTGGAGATGAAATGGAGTTTCGGTTTAGCTCAGTAATGATGGGTTTGGCTGGCGGTGGTATTATATGATGTCTCATGGCTGCAGTTTGTCGTGGCATGAATTTGGCAAGGAGCTGAAGTTGAACGTTGAGAAGATGGAGTTGTGCTTGGTGATGGTTCGACAACAACTATTGCAGTCAGTGCCGACAACTCATGGCTGTCAATAATGGATCCTCGACGGGAATAAAGTGATTGTTTGGTTGCGATGGAAAATTGGTGTTGATTGTGATGGTCGTGTGTACGAGATGGAGATGTCGAGGACTGATTAGAAAGGAAAGTAACGTGTAACATTGAGGAATGATTGGAAATTATGAAGAGATATAATTGCATGCAGATATAAGGAAACTCAAAGATTTGGTCTTCCCTATGACAGAGAGATATAATTGCATGCACAAATGCACGTGAAAGAGAAGGGAAGGTGTCGACATCCAAAAGCCAGGGAAAGGAAACTTCAATGTATACTTTCATTTTCTTTCCTTTGCGATGGTGGGCTCCTAGTTAGCAATTCGGGATTCGGAAAACGTACGGAACGGCAAACGTACGAGTATTATACGGTTTTGTAAAACCCAGAATCGGTCCAAAATTCGGTCAACGAGACGTGATTCGTCAGTAATTCGGAACGGCATACGTATGTGTATAATTCGATTTATAAATGTGAGTTCGGCTCTGAAAATTCGGTATCTATATATACCTAATAATTTGTATTTATAAGGTCATAGACCAATTTTTATACATATTTGTGAGTTATTTAAAGAAAAAATAAACTTAATATGATGATATTAATAATATATACAACATTAGTCATCCAAGAGGACGTGGTATAGTGGTTTAAATGCTTGGTTAGTAAGTCTGAGATTTCTCTCACCTTCACTCTTCAGTCATTTTGTTTCATAAAAATTAAAACAACGTCTAATATTGGGTGGTGTATACTCGGGAGGCAGGAAAGCTCAAAAAGTGGGGCCTTTGAAAACGTAAAAGCTAAAGAATTTATGGCGAATTAAGCGAAAGTATCATTCGGGATACGGGATACGTAAAATTCGTGAACGATTCGCGAATAATCCGGGAATGCCACGTAATACGCGACTTGAGTTCGGAGTTACAAACGTACGCGAATAAGACGGTAAAATTCGTGATAAGGAAAAATTCGTGAACGATTCGCGAATCATTCGCGAACTTACTAACTAGGGGTGGGCTTACCAAGCTAGCAAATAATTATATATATTTTCTAAAGAAGGAAACAGGTGGAGTGGGTGAGCATATGAAAGGGAATTCGAGCAGTAGCCAAAGAGGACGGCCGAAGGAGCGGCTACACAGCCGAACAGGGTTTGAAGTTCTTCATTTGGTTTTTTGATTAGCTCGTCGTTTTGATTTCAATTTGTATACGGCTTTTGAGAAAGCCATGACGAGCTAGATCTATGTTAGGGTGAAAGGATGAAGTTGTGGGTTGATTTATTTTGTGTTCTTGAATAAGGTTTCTACAAATTGAACTTAATGATAATGTTTGTGATTCTCTGTCAATGTTTTACCTTTTAGCTACATTTTTCATGTTCTATGCCATGTATAGTCCATAGTTAGATTAGTAGAAGGACTCATTGAACCTTTGCAATAATTGATTTATGAATCCCATTTGACTATTTATGCCATGTATATCTAGTGCTTAAGAATACTACTTTAAGGTGAGAGCAAACTACTATTTTGATAATTCTTATCAATGATTCCTAATGAAATATCTTTCGTGTACTAGTAGCTAGGTTTGTTATTTTACATGTGTAAATTCGAGACCTTTGTGATTGAGTACAAATAACTTGTGTGCAACGGATTCCCGGAACCCTAACACCTTCATAATCTTGGTTACGCCTTATATCATTTTGATTTCGTTTCATAATCTTAGTCACCAATTCATAATTCTCTGAAATTTATAATTTGATTCGATATTAGCCAGTAGTAGTATTTGTTGGGTGCAATAATCAAAAACAAAGAAAAATCAAATAAGCAAAAGTTATTGATACTTAGCTCCTTTATAATGGAAGTGATTGCTTTGACGAAACGAACAAGCTCCCCGTGTCTCCGCAACAACAACAAGACAAAACTTTGGAAAATAGAGTGAGTCACGTGTTCAACACGCTGTCCTTAAGACATTAGCGCCCGGCTACACTCAAGAGTGATGCTATATCCCTCACAGGACGGATATCTCCAGGATAAAACACCCTAATACACCTACTACTAGCATATGTAGTAGATGCTCAACTTGAGCTTGGTAACTCCGAAAAAACCGTTAAGGAAAATCGCGAATGCTTAAAAACCGCTATAAAATATTTTTCCTTAGGGGTCCCTCTAAAATATAGAGCAACCCCTTTCCCATAGATTTTACAAAAGTAGTGAATTTCTTTATATAATTGACAAATACAACTTAAGAAGAAAAACTCCCCGATGTGGGACTAAAAGCTTTATATAGTTTCTTAAAACTACTAAAAATTGGAAACTCCACGATGTGGGACTAAAAAGTTTCATTCACAAAATAAAACAATAAATTATAATTTTTTATTAAAACTTTAAAAAATTATTTTTTTATTAATCGTTTTCCAACAATCCCCCACATGAATGAAAACTCAATAAAACATGAAAACACAGATAGATCTTGGTAAATAAACATCCCAACCTCACGGTCCAAACAGACTGATCGTGCAAGTGTTGAAATCATACTAGTCATTTCTACGTCCTCTCCCTCGCACAAAAGTGTGTTGACCCCAGGGTCATACTATGGATTGCATAAATCATAATAGTATTGAGAGCTTTCATCTTTAATTCTCACATGGTGAGACTATAGGTATCTTTCACCAAAGGGAAAAAGCATGAACTAGTGAACCCTTAGTGACCTTTAGGTCCTAAGTTCCAGTAATACCAAAACCATCAAAATGAAAATCACATAAAAAACGCAGGAAATACCATTTTAGGCAGAGGTGTCCATGAGGTCTTGAACTGCTAGCATTTGATGTAATCCGTGATAACAACCACGGGTGATATCTCCAAGATTGCTGCCAAGCTCGTGCCGTTTTATCCGTTTTGGCCCTGGACGTATCCTGTTTCTCAGAATGCTCTAGAGAATCAGCTCATATTATCACAGGAAGCGACCCACTTCCTCATTTAGATAGGTGAGTTTCTATAAAGAGTGTTACTGCTACACCCCACTTCAATCTTAAATTGAAACTATAGAACTCATTAAGACTTATTAAAAAGTCATCCTCCACATGCAGTCACACTATCACGTCTTCACCATAGGGAAGGGACAGAGAATGAAAATCTCTGATAGTGTTTACCTTTACCCACCACAAATTAGTTGTCTCATTCGAAACCTTGATCATGGGATCTCCAGTCAGCAAGGTTGAGTATCCTTCATGGCAAGTTTAATATATGAGCTTAAGCCCCAACCCCCTCGATGCATTTTTAACTATCTCTTTGTACAAACCTTTCGTCAAAG
The DNA here is from genome assembly GCF_003573695.1 of Papaver somniferum. Taxonomy (NCBI): domain Eukaryota; kingdom Viridiplantae; phylum Streptophyta; class Magnoliopsida; order Ranunculales; family Papaveraceae; genus Papaver; species Papaver somniferum. The sequence continues at coordinate 60,187,236 of NC_039358.1, forward strand.
ATTGCGCGATATTCTCCTTGGACTTTATCCAATCAATGGAAATAACGCCGATTGAGATTAGTTATTTCTTAGCTTTAACTATTATAGCTTGGCTAACACAATGTATAGATATAGCTGGCACAGGCCTATGCCAAAGAGGAATGTTCTTCTAAAAATCATCTTAGGCACTCGGCCCCTCTCATGCTTTATCTAACGCAATACTCTCAGATTCCATAATGAATTGAGCGATATGTTTGTTTGGAAATCTTCCAACAACAAACCCACATGTTAGAGTGAAACCATATCCACTCGTAGACTTAGACTCCTCTGAGTCAACTATCCAGTTTGCATCATAAAGTCCCAAGGACAACAAGATACCTTTCATAAATCAAAAGAGTATTTTAGGTACCATAATACTCTACTCAGTGCATCTGAATTCTCTTGCTCTGGACTACAATTATATCCACTTAACTTACTCACAATATAGGCAATGTCTGGACTCTTACAGTTCATTAAATTCATCAGACATCCTATAACTTTTGAGTATTCAAGTTAAGATACTCCACTACCCTTATTTTTCTTGAGACTACAAGAATAATCGTACGAAGTACAAGCAGGTTTACAATCAGACTGATTGTATCTCTTAAGCACAACTCAACATAATGAGAACGACTAAGACTTATAAATGTTTGATTATCTTCTAATCCTCATCCCTAAGATTACAAAAGGGCCCAAGTCTTTCAAGTCAATGTTCTCATTCAGTGCATGTTTTTAGTGGAATTGATCACATCTATGTTTGTATCAAGCATATCATCAACATACAAGCATACAATTACACAGACATCCTTAACAAGTTACTTGTAGACATACTTGTCAGATTCATTAATTTAAATCCACTATCCATTATCACATGATTAAATTTTCCATGTCACTGTTTACGTGCTTATTTGAAAACCATACAAAGATTTTTCAAATTACAAACTTTGTATTCACAACCTTTCACTACAAAGTCTTCAGGTTGATCTATGTAAATTTCTTTACCTAATTCACAGGTTTTAGAAAAAGCTGTCTTAACATCCATCTGATGTATCTCTACGTTCTTTATGGCAGCAATAACAATTAGTATCTCAACGGAAGTAATTTCCGTCACAATTGAATTAGAATCAAGGAAATCTACACCTTCTTTTAGTTTATAGCCTTTAGCTACCAACTTAGCTTAATATTTTTCCACAGTTTCATCTACCTATCGTTTCCTCTTAAAGACTCATTTACATCCCATGGTCTTACAACCTGGAGGTAAACTAGCAAGCTCCCAAGTCTGGTTCCAACGGACTGAGTCCATTTCACTAAATGAAGCTTCTTACCAGAATGGGGTTTCAGTAGATATTAAGGCTTCTTTACAAGTCTGTGGCTCAGACTAAGCTAGGCATGTTATGAAGTCGGTTTCATAAGAAGTCTCAAGTCTAATTATTTTACTTCTCTTAGGCTCAACATCAACTTCATCTTCCTTTAAAATAAGTTCTGACTATTTGAAGATAAATCTAGGGGATCAACAACACATCTCTAATGAGGTACAGGTTTAGAATAAACATGTTCAAAGAACTCAGCATCCCTAGATTCCGTAATAATATTCACACCAATGTCAGAAAAAATCAGAACACACAACCAAAAATCTATTTGTAGAAGTATACTCAATATACCCTATACGAAAACACAATCAACATTTTTGGTTTCAATCTAGTTCTTTTAGGAAGAGGAATTACAATCTTAGTCAAACGCCCCCACACTTTGACACATTCATAAGAAGGTCATCTACCGTTCCATAAACCATATGGAGTTTCATCTGATTCTTAAAAGGGTACTTTATTCAGGATATACTAGTTAAGAGGACTGCCTCCCCCCACAAGGCCGCAGGTAATCCTGAACTAATCAACATGGAAATTATCATCTCCTTAAGGATACGGTTGTTATGTTCAAGGCTTCTAATTGGTTTCCAACTTCAAGTTTATACATCTTAAGGCTTCTAAGGCGTCATCCTTATCCTAAGCAAGTATACAAGATAGTACCTCGTACAATCATCTACGGAAGTTATAACCATCTTTTACCACAGTGGTTTTGGGTTGAACTCATGTCAACTAGGCCTAACTGAATTAATTCTAAAGGCTTAGAATTACTCTGAACATTTGTGCTAAAAGATTTTATAGCATATTTTGATTCTTCACAGATTTCACTTTTGTGTTCAAAATCCAAACTAAATTTGGGTACGAAGCCTATGCTAGCCAGTTAAGCATTGACTTATAAGTTTACGGTTCCAAGTCTACCACGTAAAACAATCAATCACACAAAGATATCACAAGAATCAACTACGTTCACATCATCAGTTTTTCCGTTAAGCTTATATAGACCCAAAGGCCGAGAACTCGCTTAAAAAATCACTGCCTAGTTACAACAAGTCCAGAGCAAAGGAGAAAAGTCCATCTACAACAGAACAATACAAGATTTCGCATATGCTCGGAACATGAAAACTTCAGTCAATGTGAGAATATTACAGATATGAGCTCTGCTCGACCTTTTCCTTTTATGCAACCTATTGCATATGAGTTACTCAATAAGAGTTTCTCGACATCCCCTATCCTATGATAGGAGGTGAACAGGTCTCTGTTTCAACAAACATTCTTGGTGGCTCCAGAGTCCACCTACTGGTCTCTCACATTGGTTATTAAAATAACTTCCGACATTATGCCACCAAACTCGTTCTAGTTTGTTTCAACTAAATTAGCATTAACTTTCTACTTATTAAGGTTTTTATGTTGTCTACAATTTACTGCCGCGTGGCCAGAAATTTTACAAACATAACACTCACCCTTAACTAAAGTAATTCCGGATTCAGGTTTACAAAATATACCTTTATCATGAAGACCATGCTTAGAGTTGCGTTCGATGTTCTCACCTTTGCCATCTTTGGAAGATTTGTTTCCAACCACATGCGGCTATTAGCCATGTCCCTCGGGGATGACACCTTTATTCACAAATCACAATTCCAAATCAGAAAGTAAAATATGAGTTTTGAAGATAACATTTATATATACAAACTTCGTTTGAATCAGCGTTTCAAAAAACTCATGGTTACCCCACAAAAATTAATTTAGTTAACAACAATTTTCTGCTCGTCAGAATTTTTCAGAAACGATTTTCTGTTTTGTAAAATATCAAAAAAATACTTTTACAACTCCAAAAATTCTGAAATTTTACTAGGGTAACAATCAGGATGTCTACTACGTTGTGTCAAAAGGGTTCATCGAAATTCCTTCTATATTAAAAGATAAAATTGAAACTCTACAGCTGACCAGAAATTCGTTTTTGTTTTTTCACTCCACAATTAACATCCATGATTCACAAACCAATCAATCGTTTTCGATTATTACAAATGCTAATGTCTTAAGATTGTTGGGTGCAATAATCAAAAACAAAGAAAAATCAAATAAGCAAAAGTTATTGATACTTAGCTCCTTTATAATGGAAGTGATTGCTTTGACGAAACGAACAAGCTCCCCGTATCTCCGCAACAACAACAAGACAAAACTTTGGAAAATAGAGTGAGTCACGTGTTCAACACGCTGTCCTTAAGACATAAGCGCCCGGCTACACTCAAGAGTGATGCTATAGCCCTCACAGGACGGATATCTCCAGGATAAAACACCCTAATACACCTACTACTAGCATATGTAGTAGATGCTCAACTTGAGCTTGGCAACTCCGAAAAAACCGTTAAGGAAAATCGCGAATGCTTAAAAACCGCTATAAAATATTTTTCCTTAGGGGTCCCTCTAAAATATAGAGCAACCCCTTTCCCATAGATTTTACAAAAGTAGTGAATTTCTTTATATAATTGACAAATACAACTTAAGAAGAAAAACTCCCCGATGTGGGACTAAAAGCTTTATATAGTTTCTTAAAACTACTAAAAATTGGAAACTCCACGATGTGGGACTAAAAAGTTTCATTCACAAAATAAAACAATAAATTATAATTTTTTATTAAAACTTTAAAAAATTATTTTTTTATTAATCGTTTTCCAACAGTATTTTCACACTCCTCGTGGGAATGACTTGTACTTGCCATTGTTCTACTAGTTAGACACTGTGCACTTGCAGTATATTATTGTGGGTTTTTGAGCCTACCAAGTTTTTGGCGCCGTTGCTGGGGAGTGGTTTCGAAATACTCTCTGATTGATATCTTTTTGTACATAATTTTATTTTGTTTCTCTTTTAGATTTCTTTTGGTTCATTTTACACATTTTATTTCATTTTTTTTAGGTACCTTAGCCTGAAGTGTTGTGGGCGAAAAGAAAGTATGCACTCGCAAGGCTTTTGCAGGAGCCACTCGGAAGATCTATTAGAGGTTTGCTTGGCTCATTTTGGGTATGATTTTGATGATGATAGTGTTATTTCTGAAGTCAATTCCTTGTTAGACTCCATACCGTTGTTAGACACTAATAAATGGAAGCCCAAACTAGAACCTCTAATCTGCCCGAGTCTCGACTAGTTCTATCAGTCGATAAAGCTCCGACCTTGACTCATCTTGATAATATTAGTAATGAAACCGTTGTAAATGATAGTTGGTCTATGAGTCATGATATTATTGCTCCATTTGATCCAACATACGTTCGTGTGCCCTATTTTTGCTCAACTTGAACCAATATCAGCAATGAAAGTTATTTCCGCTGATTTAGAACCTGATTTAGGGCGTGCACCTCAACTAGAAGCTATTGAAAAATTTATACCTCTTTGTGTGACTGATTTACATATCCTGACAATGCATGGATTGATTACTAAGGATTGTTATTTATGCGGAATGAATTCACATATATCTTTGGATGATTATAGTTTTTGCAGGTGCATATTTTCAGTTGACTGGATTGGTTGGGTTGATCCCCAACTTTTCAGACTCTATATATATGATTCTCAACTTACCTTTGGGTACCAACCCCACATTGTTAGAGAACGCGCTACTGGCAAGTAGGGAAACAAATACAATTTGCTTCATGGGAGTCAACCCATCAGATTTGTTCCCTTCACTCTATCTTTTGTTTTTATTTGTGTAGTTTTTCTTAGAATTCCCACCTTAATTTCTACTTTGGATGACTCAATTACATTGTGGACAATGTAATATTTAAGCGTGGGGGAGTGGTGTTTTCTTTAGAGATTATGATTAAAAAAAAGTTATGACCAGCTGAGTAGCGGGTCTAAAAAAAAATTAAGAAAAATTATTATAATTGTTAGGCTTATGACCAGCTGTGTAGCGGGTCTTAAAAAAACAAGAAAAAAAAATGATATGACCAGCTGTGTAGCGGGTCTCTTTTGTTATATGACCAACTATGTAGCGGGTTTTCTTCTGTTTTGCTCGAGGACTAGCAAAATATAAGTGTGGGGGTGTTGATAAGCACGAAAGTGCTGTATTTTATGCCCATATTTATATTAGTTAGGACTCGATATTTTGGCTAATGACACTATTTTAGTGCTTTTGTAGAAAATACAAGTAAATACGGTTATCGAAAGATAATTGGCTAAATTGAAAGCTAAATGGTGTTTACGATGAAACCAACCAAATTTTATTGGCCTGGTATTTCTATATATCAGCAGTAATTATATAACACGACCCCAAAGGAGTCAGAGCTCGATTGTTCGTCGCACCAACTGAAAAATTTCTGGGACCGAAGATAAATGGAGCATCAGTCAACAAAATGTCTTTGCTGCCATTAGATAATGGGACGCCGTGCTGTTGGGTTAAAGCAGGAGTAGGTGACGTGTCCAGCCATTAACCTACAAATCACTTCTATGAAGAAAGCCTCAAGCTGGTGGTGTTCATCTCATCGAATGAATCCGAGTATCAACTCTAGGGGAGTATTTTTGAAGCAGCTGCCGTCAATTTAATTATAAACATGGTGGGATCGATTTACAACAGCAATGAGTGGAGATTGAGCTGGTCAGGATAGGTGGTGTCTGAGATGGGTTTAAGCTGAGGTTCTTAACTGATAAATACACACAGCAGGAGATGATGGAAGCGGTTTTGATCATTGTGAACTCTTAGGGCAGTCGACAGTGAAGATTGGCCGAATTCGACAGTGGTTTGGTCGAGTTTCTGCGCAAAGAAAACAACAAGAGCATTGAGCAGTTGCCGTTAATCATGGAGCCTGAATTTGGAAGGCAGAAGTTGGATGGATGGAATTAATTACAGATACAATGGGTTATTGATGGTACAGGCACGATGCAGATGGAATATGAGGATGGCGGTGCTGTGTTCGAGTTGTTTGCAACCAAGTTAAGAAAGGCGCTGCTGGTTTTTACGTGTTTGAATGGGCAACGGTCGGAACTGAACAACTGCTGGCAGAGATGAGTGCATGTTAAGAAAGGAGAGATACAACCTGAATAGGTTGCTGGTGGAGATGTTCGTATGCCGGTAACAAGAAATCAAGCCATCTGAGGAGTAGAAACCATGAGGACAAACAAATCGAACTGAATTTGGGTTCGAGTAAAAGATGGAAGTTGGTGTTACTGGAATGAAGCTCCATGAACGGAGGATAATGGGATGGTTCGCAGTAAAGAAGCACGGAAGTTGGAGCTAGGTCGTGATGTGTGATGTGGACTGAGTATGGGTGTTGGATGAGATAAGGTGCTGTGAAAGCAGTCAAGAAGGAATGTTGATCTGGGGGTATCTTGGTAACGAGAACATATAGAGAGACGAATTCTTGAACTGAAATTATCCCGGGTAATGAATGACAGGAGTCAGTGGAGTTTCTTGATAGTTGTTCTCGAGAATATCTCGGCTGCATATGAACTGAAGTCGTGAAGAACAGTGGTGGCTGGAGATGGAATGGAGTTTCGGTTTAGCTCAGTAATGATGGATTTGGCTGGAGGTGGTATTATATGATGTTTCGATGGCTGCAGTTTGCCGTCGCCTGAATTTTGCAAGGAGCTGAAGTTGAACGTTGAGAAGATGGAGTTGTGCTTGGTGATAGTTCGACAATAACTATTGCAGTCAGTTCCGACAACTCATGGCTGTCAATAATGGATCGTCGGCGGGAATAAAGTGATTGTTTAGTTGCGATGGAAAATTGGTGTTGGTTGTGATGGCCGTGTGTACGAGATGGAGATGTCGAGGACTGATTAGAAAGGAAAGTAACGTGTAACATTGAGGAATGATTCGAAATTATGAAGAGATATAATTGCATGCAGATATAAGGAAACTCAAAGATTTGGTCTTCCCTATGACAGAGAGATATAATTGCATGCACAAATGCACGTGAAAGAGAAGGGAAGGTGTCGACATCCAAGAGCCAGGGAAAGGAAACTTCAATGTATACTTTCATTTTCTTTCCTTTGCGATGGTGGGCCTACCAAGCTAGCAAGCAATTATATATATTTTCAAAAGAAGGAAACAGGTGGAGTGGGTGAGCATATGAAAGGGAATTCGAGCAATAGCCGAAGAGGACGGCCAGAGGCGCGGCTACACAGCCGAACAGGGTTTGGGGTTCTTCATTTGGTTTTTCGGTTAGCTTGTCGTTTTGATTTCAATTTGGTTATGGCTTTTGAGAAAGCCATGACGAGCTAGATCCATGTTAGGGTGAGAGGATGAAACTGTGGGTTGATTTATTTTGTGTTTTTGAATAAGGTTTCTACACATTGAACTTAATGATAATGTTTGTGATTCTCTGTCAATGTTTTATCTTCTAGCTACATTTTTCATGTTTTACGTCATGTATAGTCCATAGTTAGATTAGTAGAAGGACTCGTTGAACCTTTGCAATAATTGATTTATGAATCTCATTTGACTATTTATGCCATGTAGATCTAGTGCTTAAGAATTCTACTTTAAGGTGAGAGCAAACTACTGTTTTGATAATTCTTATCAATGATTCTTAATGAAATATCTTCCGTGTACTAGTAGGTAGGTTTGCTATTTTACATGTGTAAATTCGAGACCTTTGTGATTGAGTACAAATAACTTGCCTGCAACGGATTTCCGGAACCCTAACACCTTCATAATCCTGGTTACGCCTTCTATCATTTTGATTTCGTTTCATAATCTTAGTCACCAATTCATAATTCTCTGAAATTTATAATTTGATTCGATATTAGCCAGTAGTAGTATTTTCACACTCCTCGTGGGAACGACCTGTACTTGCCATTGTTCTACTAGTTAGACACTGTGCACTTGCAATATATTATTGTGGGTTTTCGAGCCTACCACCATACTTCCGGTTCTCTTGATCAATAAAGTTCGAAAACTTCGGTTCAAGGAATCCATTGGTTATGTAATCTAAACTGTCATTCCAATCATTGAAACATTCTTAGAGGACGTTATATAGTTGTTACCCTATTTCTCGTCAAAGCAATTTTCAAAGTGATTGAAACATTCATGACTTTCGTCACTAGGTAAAGATAAACTTGGTCGAAGCGAAAAGCTTACCAACACATATTTCGAGATATAGATAGGCGAAGTATACTCGGCTCGAAATACCAAATGTGTATGATCTAGTCTATATATATAGCATAAAACTTTTGTCTCAAAGAGTAGGAGATAATAGATAGACTTTTGAGTGATAGATAAGTTCAAGTCTCCACATACCTTTTTGTCAAGAAGTTCCACCGGTTCCTTGAGTATATCTTCTACTTGTATGATGAATCGCCATGAAGTCCTTGAGCTCAACTACACTTACTATCCTAGTCCGAGACTTAGCTATAATAGACTAGAAATCAAGACTTATAGTTTTGATCACTAACATTGACAAACATGCTTGAGATAGCAACACATGCGAGTTTGACCGAGCAGTGCTCTAACAATCTCCCCCTTTGTAAATTTTAGTGACAAAACTATCAATACATATGGAATACAAAAAAAGATAATGAAACTTTAGTAGATCTTATTTCACATGTCTAATCTTCAACATTCCTCGAAATCTTCGTCACTTCCAAGTACTCCAATGATCCCAAAGGTTGTAAGTTTAGCATCACCGTTGTTGAAGATTCGTAGCTATAACAATGATAAAGCATCGGTCTCGATCATTGTTATACAGTGTCATAGTATTATTACATAGTGTCAAAGTCCAATTGTATCACAACTTCAACAATAATACTATGGTGATATGTATCACTCCCCCTTAGTCAATACTCCATCTCACATGAAAATCACTCCCCCTTACAAAATGATCAGAAAATCATATGTATTTGTAGTGTGAACTACATATTAATTCTCCCCCTTTTTGTCAATAAAATTGGCAAAGGTACAAGAGCGGGATCATAATGAAATTTTCGTAAGAGATGCAATCATATAGCCGAAGCTAACAACATTCATCAAGGAGTTAAAGATACAAGATAACCACTCTAAAATTCCACATCCGCACACCCCTCAAGATATGACCATTAAACACAAGTTCAAAAGAACTCTCCCCCATTTGATGTCATTCCCAAGGGAACAACAACGAGCGACCTTAATTTCAAGAGAAACGAAGGATTTTATTGGACACCAAAACCATGAGAATGATTTTTATATCCAACACTCAATCAAAATATTCATAAGTAAACCCATGAATAATCTAATCGGAATACATAATCAAATTAACCACAAAAGTGATCAATTTAATTCACTGTGCTCAACATAAGTAAACTTACGGAGCAATGACTAAGTTAATCATACAAGAGAGTGATTGGCTTAATCATTCATGTACTCAACACAAGAGAACTTGTGGAGTAATAACTAAATAACCAAGGAGATGATTAATTTAGTTCTAAATGCTCAACATAACGTACCTCACGGAACAACCAACCAAGCTAATAAAAAATAATCAACTTAGTTGTATCGTGGAATACACAAGGATTCATTCTTTTGCATAAGCATATACAATAGCAATAATCCTTGGATACAAAAGATTTTAACCTATCTTCCGTCAAGGTTTGACAATATAGGCTTAACTTTTGTATATGTCAAAAGTCTATTCATTCTTAAACCAATAAACGAATACCGATCGTGAACGACTTTACTTTTGACAAAAATATGGGACAACAAAGTTCACGGAAGTAAACACAAGTATCCCATAACAAGTTGCAATATAACAAAATCAAAAATATTGCAAAACATCATCCTCCAAATAGTTTTATAATTTTAAACCAAAAAACCTAAAAACAAGAAGATGAAAATAATAGCTATGTGTAGTCACAATCATCGCTATTCAAAGCACTATTTCTTCTTCCAATTAAGCCAAAAAGAAGACATACTAGGAAATAAGCAAGAACACATGTTACGCATCTTCTTCCTCATCGGAGACATTCCAAGATGCTTTAATTGTGTTCAATTCTTCCTCAAGCTCGGGAAACTTCGTTGCAACCAAAGACAATTGTTCTTGAACACACTTCACTCTTGAATCAACCTTACAAACACCTTTATGAATCTTTAGAAAAAGACTCATGGTAGTAGGATCACTAAAATCAAGAGAAGCGATTCTTTGTCGCTTGCACGCATTTTCCCTTATGCGCCTAAAAGTACACGGACGAACCGGTTTTGGGAACTCCAAGAGAGTTTCCAATTGAATCACACCCACGATCACGACAAATTTAACTAATCAAGCAAGGGTAACCCAACATCTTGACGGGTGAAGTCATCGAAATCATTTGAGAGATAATGAAACCACAAATATGGAGACTTGAAATACCCGAATCAAGGAAATAAACCAATTCCGCAAACTCGTGACTCCACCAAGAATTTTCAATTGTGGAGGGACAAAGATTGGGGATACCAAGTTTTCCAAACGCCATCAAAGCAATACTAATATCATTAGTAGGGAACTTTCCTTGACTCCAAACGACCTTCTTGCCACAAAGCCCAACCGAGACATCATCACAAGATGGACGTTCATCACTTGGTCTAGGAAGCCGTACGTTCCCCAACGGGATTTTGTTAATCCTTGAAATTAATTCTCTTTTAACAAGAAACCTTTCTCTACCAATCATGGATTTGAATTCCATCTTGTTGTAATCAACATCATGAATATTGACATAGAAAATCCTTGTAACAGAATCAAATGCTTGACCAAGACCATCAAAGATATTTCCAAGCTTGAATTTTTTAAAGCATACCAAATCCTCTTCTTGCCCACTAGAAAAATCCAATTTATTTTCTAGGATGAAACCTTTTGAAGCAATCTTATCAAACACTCTAACACAAGAATCATCCACAAACCTAATTCTAAGAGAGTTTTGTTCACCGGAAGAATTCAAGGTAGAGATTTTTGGGTTTTTTGAATTCCTTTTAGTGATTATAGAATTCATCATGGGATTTGAAATATGAAAAGATAAAGAGAAAAATACTTACTTGGATTGAATATTGAACACCCTTTCTTTCAATTTTTCCACTGAAGCTTCAATGGAGGAAACACACAAAACCCTAGAAGTTCACGTATGCGGATGGGTGATGACGAAGACTAGGGTGTGCGAACTTCTTCTTTATAAGGCCACAAATGGGCTTGGACCTGTTCACGAACCGAGACCCACATAAGAAAGATGGGATTTCTTTAGCCATTTGCACATTAAAGGTTATGCATTCCGTAACAACACACATGTAAATGACAACGGATGCAATAGAAAGCTAAAATTGATGTTTAAACACAATTAACAAAACTGTACACAACTCAAACCATTTTCTTGCCCCATTCCAAGATATATACAAATGGGGAATTGCCATCATTGTTACCAAGAGGCATAATGCGCAGAGGAATTCTCATGCAACATTTCTGGTTGATAGGTGTGAACAGTCCCTGTAGTATAATCAAAGTAATGATGATAGTCAGGGCAGTTAGATCTTTCTATCCTTCGTTTGTTCTGGCTAGAAGAAGGATACTTCCGATTTAAGAGTTGCACAGTATTAATAGATTTTACACATACAGAACCCTTGCGGAATAATTCTTAGACTTAACAGATTTAAGTTTTTCTAAGAATTTAAAAAAGTCTTCGAACGCTTTAAATAGATCTTTATCAATTGATCCGTTACGATAGTATTCCTCAAAGAGATTAAGAGTTAATCTAGTGAGGTTCCATATCCTTAGAGCGTGTTGAGCGTTTTCTCAATCTTTCCTTCTTTTTATTTATTCCTTCTGATTGATTCTTAACATCTAAAACTTTCCTTTTAGATGAAGTAAGATTATTATGAGAACCCATAGGTTTTAACCATAATAATCTTTGAACAATCTTTAAGGAAATCTGGCGTGTGGTACAGATGCCAAGATCTAGTTTTCCAAAGAAATTTCTCATGGGACAATTTTGAAGGAACGATCGAACACAAACTTATTAGGTTTAAGGTGTTTGCCTGCTCTGATACCAATTGAAAAAGCGGGGGTCTAACAACACCACCTAGTATTTCGCTTAGCAATCTGTATGGACTAACTCCGAAACACTTTCTAGAGAATCAACTAGACAGTCAGACTCAATCTAGGTAAAAGTATCTCAAGGAGTTAATATCTCTCTCTTGTTTTGATTCAATCAAGATAATAGAAATTAGCGAGTCTATAATCAAACACAAGGAATAACTTGGACGGTACCAAAGACCAATGTCCAAGGATCAATCAATATCAATCAACAACCAAAGGTCGGATTTCCAATTGATTGATTTAAACGCACAACCTGTATTATTTCAATTATATAAACAAATATAATGCGGAAATAGAAATAACACAGACACCAGAATTTTGTTAACGAAGAAACCGCAAATGCAGAAAAACCCAGGGACCTAGTCCAGATTAAATACACATTGTATTAAGCCGCTACAGACACTAGCCTACTCCAAGCTAACTTCAGACTGGACTATAGTTGAACCCTAATAAGTCTCCCACTGATCCAAGGTACAGTTGTACTCCCTACGCCTCTGATCCCAGCAGGATACTGCGCACTTGATTCCCTTAGATGATCTCACCCACAACTAAGAGTTGCTACGAACCAAAATCGCAGGCTTTAACAATAAAAAAATCTGTCTCACACATACAAGTCTATCAAAGGATCAATCTGTCTCCCACAGAAAAACCCTAAAAGGTTTTGTTCCGTATTTTGATAATAATCAAGGTGAACAGAAACCAATTGATAATCCGGTCTTATATTCCCGAAGAACAACCTAGATTAATCAATCACCTCACAACAATCTTAATCGTATGGTAACGAAACAAGATGTCGTAGAATCACAAACGATGAGACGAAGGTGTTTGTGATTACTTTTTATATCTTTCCTATCGAAGAACTCTCACGATCTCAAGCCAATCAATATGATTGTACTGTTACGATAGAAGATGCAAGATCAGATCACACAACTACGATAAAAGTAGTATTGGTATGGCTTCACAATCCCAATGAAGTCTTTAAGTCGTTAACCTGGTTTTAGAAAAAGAAAACCCAAGGTTAAAGGAGAATCGACTCTAGCACGCAAACTAGTATCACACGTAAGGTGTGGGGATTAGTTTTGCACAATACTAGATGTCTCCTTTATATAGCCTTTCAAATCAGGGTTTTGCATTAGTTACAAAGCAATCAATATTCACCGTTAGATGAAAACCTGATTTAGATTCAAGATAATATTTCTCAACCGTTAGATCGAAAACTTAGCTTGTCATACACAAATGACTGTACGCTTCTAGGTTTGTTAACCACACCCAAACGTGTACATTGTTGGTTCAACAATAGTTTACCCAAAGAGGTTAACAATATGAGCGTTTCATACCAACCATGTTCTTCTTCACCATAACTAGTTCAATTGACTCAAATGAACTAGTTAAAAGAGTTGTTAAATTGCAAGGAAATCTTATGTAACTACACAAGACACAATTGAAGCAAAGATGATTTGATTCACTCGAATAGGTTAATGAATTTTAATAGCCACGGTTTGCAAATGCATTCCTTAGTCTTTTAAGATTAAGTTCAGAAATCATCTTTAGATATATAACCTTCTCAAGTTCGCAGACTAGGTTCACGGACTTAAGACACCGGATAGAGTTTACAAACTCCATCAGAAATTCTCGGGTTCGAGAACTACGCCGGTTCGCGGAATGGGTTCGCGGACTTGGCTCATGCAAGTAGTTTGTCAACTCCAGCAAGAATTCTCGGGTTTGAGAACTTCGGCAGTTCGCGGACTGAGTTCGCGGACTTGGCACTTGCCATACTTCTAGTTCTCTTGATCAACAAAGTTCGAAAACTTCGTTTCAAGGAATCCATTGGTTATGTAATCTAAACTCTCATTCCAATCATTGAAACATTCTTAGAGGACGTTATATAGTTGTTACACTATTTCTCGTCAAAGCAATTTTCAAAGTGATTAAAACATTCATGACTTTCGTCACTAGGTAAAGATAAACTTGGTCGAAGCGAAAGCTTACCAACACATATTTCGAGATATAGATAGGCGAGGTATACTCGGCTCGAAATACCAAATGTGTATGATCTAGTATATATATATAACATACGACTTTTGTCTCAATGAGTAGGAGATAGAATAGATAGACTTTTGAGTGACAGATAAGTTCAAGTCTCCACATACCTTTTTGTCGAGAAGTTCCACCGGTTCCTTGAGTAGATATTGTACTTGTATGATGAATCGCCATGAAGTACTTGAGCTCAACTACACTTACTATCCTAGTTCGAGACTTAGATATAAGAGACTAGAAATCAAGACTTATAGTTTTGATCACTAACATTGACAAACATGCTTGAGATAGGAACGCATGCGAGTTTGACCGAGCAGTTCTCTAACAATCCTTATTCATCTTAACCATAACTAGCTCAAATGACTCAAATAAAACTAGTTAAAGAGTTGTTCAGTTGCTATATTCTCGTAGATTTATACAAGAACACAATTAAAGCAAAATCGGTTTGATTCACTCGAACCAATCATGAACATTATAGCCACAGTTTGCAAAGATTTCATTCCTTTATATATAAATGTTTATGTTCATGTTCACGACCGATTTTAGAACTTTAACCTTCAAGTATGCAAACGGGTACGCATACTTGAAATACCCAGACCAAGATTGAGTTACGCCAGTACGCAAACGGGTACGTGAACTTCAAATCCCAACAGAAATTCTCGGACATGAACCTGTACGCCAGTACGCAAACGGGTATGCATACTTAGGTTCCCGAATTTCTCAAACCAACCAGTACGCAAACGGGTATGCATACTATGGTTCTCGGACATTGGTTACATATGTGCAAGAGTGCAAAACATGACATATCCAATAATGGTTAAGTGTTATAAACTCTTATTTCAATCATTGAAACTTTATTAAAGGATGACAATAGTCGTTTTCACACACTATTAGCATCAAAGCAATTTTCAAGTTATTGAAACAATCATAACGAAACATTCCAAGACAACACCAAATGATTGTATCACACAAACCATGTAAGATGTTACTCGGAAATTTTCACATGATATAAGATGAACTTGGTCGAAGCGAAATCTTGCCAATACATATTTCGAGAAATATGTAAGCGAGATAAACTCAACTCGAAATCTCAAATGTGTATATAGAAAACTATATCGTAATACGACTTATGTCTCAATATAGGAGATAGAGTAGAAATAGACTTTCCAAGTGATAGACAAGTTTAAGTCTCCACATACCTTTTGTCGTTGAAGTTCCACAAGATCCCCTTAGTAATTCTTCGTCTTCAAATGATGAACGTCGTGAAGTCTAATCTCAACTACACAATCTATGTCCTAGTCCGAGACATCTATAAATAGGCTAGAAATCAAGACTTATAGTTTTGATCACTAACATTGACAAACATGCTTGAGATAGCAACGCATGCGAGTTCGACCGAGCAATGCTCTAACAATGAGATTTTCCTATAATACCATAAGTGTTAGAGCACTGCTCGGTCAAACTCGCATGTGTTGCTATCTCAAGCATGTTTGTCAATGTTAGTGATCAAAACTATAAGTCTTGATTTATAGCCTATTTATAGATGTCTCGGACTAGGACATAAATTATGTAGTTGAGCTTAGACTTCACGGCGTTCATCATTTGAAGACGAAGAACTACTAAGGGGAGCTTGTGGAACTACATCAACAAAAGGTATGTGGAGACTTTAAACTCATCTATCACTTGGAAAGTCTATTTCTACTATCTCGTATATTGAGACATAAGTCGTGTTACGATATAGTTTTATATATACACATTTGAGATTTCGAGCTAAGTATATCTCGCTTACATATTTCTCGAAATATGTGTTGGTAAGCTTTCTCTTCGACCAAGTTCATCTTATATCATGAAAAAATTGCCGAGTAACATCTTACATGGTTTGTGTGATACAATCATTTGGTGTAGACTTCGAATGTTTCGATAATGATTATTTCTATATCTTGAAAATTGCTTTGATGCTAATAGTGTGTGAAAACGGCTATTATCATCCTCTAACAATGTTTCAATGATTGAAATAAAGAGTTTAGAATCTTGTAACCATCTTTGGATATAAGCATAGTGTGTTCGCACATTAGTGTATAAGTCCAAAACCGGGAACCAAAAGTATGCATACTTGTGTGTATACAAAATGGTTGAAAGAGACTGGGTAAGTATGCGTACCCGTACGCATACTGGTGAAAGTTCACGTCCGTGAATTTCTTCTGAGTTAGAAAACCAAACCAAACTCATCTGGTTACCTAAAGTACGCGTACCCATACGCATACTGGCGTAAAGTTCACGTCGGTGAATTTCTGCTGAGTTTGAAAACCAAACCAAACTCAAATCCCGTTACTTAAGTAAGCATACCCGTACGTATACTTAAGTGGTTACTTTCGAAAATCGGTGGTGTACATGAACCTAAACATTTATAAAATAAGGAATACAATCTTTGCAAACCGTGGCTATAATGTTCATGTATTGATTCGAGTGAATCAAACCGATTTTGCTTCAATTGTGTTCTTGTATAATTTATGAGAATATAGCAATTGAACAACTCTTGTTGGTAGGATGGTCAAGGACTAGATTAGGAAATATGGTTGGTTTGGGAAACCAATTACTAGTGTCCTAAGTATAGCAACTTAAGAGGTTTGTCTCTTAGAGTTAAGTTAGGAAACCCTATACTTGTAGGAAAGTAATCCTTATTAAGGAATGTGTCCAGCACTATTGATATGTATAAATAGCCATAGAGAGAACTAGAGAAAACACACCAGAGATAACTAAGAGATCTCTTATTCTCGTCTAAGGATTTGTATATTCCAACCTATACGGTGATATATAAAATTGCTTATTCCTTTCGGAGGATTCATTCTCGTTAAATACTCGTTCTTCTTGTGTGTGTGATTGTGTTCTTGGCGATATTGAGATACCTCGTAGTAGTGCAAACCTATCGCTTCCGCATGCTTTGGCGCAACAAGTGGTATCAGAGCAAGGAGACGCTCTTGGATACGGGTACTCAGATTGAAGTTGAAGTGAAGGTTTTTTTTTTTTGAAGATTGCTTGAGGTAATACTAATCTCAAAGGTTCTTTTTATCTATATTTGGTTGTTTGAGAATAATGGTTTACGGGGATAAACCAGTTGATCCGAAAGATCCTTTAGGAGAACATTCGGAGTCCACAAGTAAAGATAAAGAAACAAAAGAAGAAATACTTCATT
Organism: Papaver somniferum; assembly: GCF_003573695.1. NCBI lineage: Eukaryota > Viridiplantae > Streptophyta > Magnoliopsida > Ranunculales > Papaveraceae > Papaver > Papaver somniferum. Next base: position 60,204,863 of record NC_039358.1, read on the forward strand.
CACATAGATCACAACTCGAGGTAAAACTTTTTACAGGAACCAATAACTTTGGTTTATGGAGAACAGATGTAATGGATGCTCTTGTTCATCTTAACCTAGAAGAAGCTCTAGAAGATCAGCCAGTTGACATGTATGATAAGCAGTGAAACAAGATGAATAGATTATGTCTTGCTTCGATATGAGGGTGTTTAGCAACTGCAGTAAGATTTAATTATGAGCACGAGACTTTAGCTAAGGATCTCTGGGAAAAGCTAGATAAAGAATACCTTGTGAAGAACGTGGCCAATAGGATACATCTTAAAAGGAATTTGTATCGCTATAACATGAAGAAAGGTGCAACCCTAACCGAGCACCTAGATTCATATAATAAACTTCTTGTTGAGTTGGTTAACTACGATGAGAAGATAAACGACGAGGAACAAGCTTTGTGTCTGATAAACTCTCTTCCTGAAAGGTATGAACCCGTGATTAAAGCTTTAATGCACGGAAAGGATAAGATGACATACACTGAGGTCACTACATCATTGCGTAGTGAGGAGTTCAGGAAGATGGATCGCGAAGACCTTGCAAGTGAAGATGATAATGATTTGCTTCTTGCAAGAGGTCGTTCAACATACAAGAGAAAGAAGAATGGTGGTTATGGTAGTCATGGGGTTAAGGATTGTACCAAGCGTAAGGCAAGAGAAGGAGATAATAGTAACACCGAGGTGAACATTTCTAAAGGTAATGAAGAATCAGATGATTCTTCTGATTTCTCACTAACTGTGACACCATCATCTTGTAGTATTACAGATGGCATGGGTATTAGATACTAGAGCAACGTATCATATATGTCCATATAGGGACTGGTTCTCAAGTTTTGAAGAGCTTGATGGAGAAGTACGTATTGGAAACAATATACCTGCATGGTGATTTGGATTGGTAGTGTTCGTATCAAGATGCATGATAGTATGGTTAGAGAGCTGAAGGAGGTAAGATTTGTACCTGCCATAAAGAAGAATCTGATTTCGCTCGGAACTTTAGAAGCTAAGGGCTACAAGTTAGTCGCTGAAAATGGTGTTCTAAAGGTAATCTCTGGATCTATGGTAATCATGAAGGGCACACGTCATCATAACTTGTATTACTTGAATGGGAGTACAACAACAGGGAATGTGTTTATTTCTGAACACATCGAGAGTGCAGCTACCGAGAAGACGAAGCTATGGCACATGAGACTTTCACATCCAGGTGAGAAGTCGTCGCATAGGTTGTTTCAACAAGACTTGTTGAAAGGTGTTATCGCCTACAAGTTAGCATTTTTTGAACATTGTGTTAAGGGAAAGAAAACAAGAACAAGATTTGGCACAGCTATCCACAATACTAGTGGAGTTCTTGACTATGTTCACTCAAATGTTTGGGGTCCTTCCAAGAATGCATCATTGGGAGGGAAACATTGGTTTGTGTCGTTCATTGATGACTATTTTAGGCGTGTATGGGTGTATACCATGAGGCATAAGGATGAAGTCCTAGAAGTCTTTGTGATGTGGGAAAAAGCAACTGAGACTCAAACTAGCAGAAAGATCAAAGTACTACGTTCGAAAATGGTGGAGAGTACAAGAGTAATCCATTCTTGCAAGTATGTCAGGATGAGGGGATAAAAAGACACTTCACAGTTTAGAAGACACCGCAAAAAAATGGGGTAGCTGAACGCATGAATCGTACTTTGCTGGAGAAGGTACGATGTATGTTATCTAATGCTGGATTAGGTAAGGCATTTTGGGCTGAGGCAGTTACGTATGCGTGCTTCCTCATTAATAGGTTGTCATCAGCTGCATTAGAAGGTAAAACTCCTATGGAGAAGTGGTTTGGTAAACCAGCTTATGATTATGATTCAATTCATATCTTTGGTTGTCCCGCGTGGTATCATGTTAGTGAAAACAAGCTTGATAGTCGTGCTGTGAAAGGAATCTTTGTGGGTATGAAGAGTGGAATAAAAGGGTTCAAAATTTGGAATCCAGTTGAGAAGAAGACAGTCATGAGTAGAGATGTCACATTTGATGAGATGTCTATGGTAAAGTATTGGGGTTCTCGGCAGGTGGAGAACATAAGCACCAAAACTAATGAGCCTTTGCAGCAGGTGGAGATTGATGCAACTCCACCAATTCCAGTTAAGTATGTATCTGTTCAGAATACTTCTGAAGACATTGGGTCTGTAAGAGAGGTAACTATTGAAGTTCCAAATGATATTGACGATCTTAATAAAGAGGAACATGAGTCAGTAGAAGATACAGAAGCTACGGTCACGGAGACCATAGCAACCAGAAAACCAAGAAGATCAACCAGCAATCCTGGTTGGATGAATGATTACATTGCTTATGCATTACCAGTTGTTGAAGATGGTACTCCTACTTCCTATTTAGAAGTTGTAGGTAGTGCAGAGTGTATAGAATGGGAAGGTGCAATCCAGGAAGAGATAGAGTCTCTTTACAAGAATGGCACATGGATTCTTATGAAGCTTCCGAACGGTAAGAAGGCCATAGGGTGCAAGTGGGTATATGCTAAGAAAGAAGGATCTTCGGTGAATCAAGTACACTACAAGGAAAGGTTAGTTGCAAAAGGTTATGCCCAAAGAGAAGGGATTGACTACAATGAGGTGTTCTCTCCAGTGGTAAAACACTCATCAATCTGTATTTTTTTTGACCTTGGTAGAACAATATGATTTAGACCTAGTTCAGCTAGATGTTAAGACATCATTCTTACATGGTGATCTAGAAGAGGAGATCCATATGACTCATCCGAGTAGGTTCAAGGTTGCTGGAAAAGAAGATTGTGTATGTAAACTAAAGAGATCGTTGTACGGGCTGAAGCAGTCTCCAAGATAATGGTAAAAGCGATTTGACCAGTTTATGATAGGCCAAACATACACAAGAAGTCACTATGACCATTGTGTATACTTCAAGAAGCTACATGATGGGTCTTTCATATATTTTATCTTGTATGTCGATGATATGCTGATTGCATCGAATAACAAGAAAGAGATCGATAATTTGAAGCACAAGTTATCATCTTAGTTTGAGATGAAAGATCTGGGAGAACCTAAGAAGATTCTTGGTATGGAGATTCAACGTAACATAGAAAAGGGTAAGGTTTGTTTGTCTCAAAAGAAATATTTGAAGAAAGTTTTACAGAAGTTTGGTGTATACGATGGAACTAAATCTGTAAGTACTCCCCTTGCTTCTCATTTTAAGTTGAATGCACGTATGTCTCCCACTACTGAAGAAAAACGAAAGTATATGGCCCAAGTCCCATATGTTGAGGTTGTTGGTAGCTTGATATATACGATGGTATGTACAAGGCCGGATATTTCACATGTTGTTAGTATGGTCAGTCATTATATGCATTTTCCTGGTAAGGAACATTGGTAAGCTGTGAAATGGATTTTGAGGTACCTTTACGGTACGGTTAATGTTGGCTTGGAGTTTGTGAAGGATATAAGTAATAGTCAGTTGTGTGTTGGGTATGTGGATTCTGACTATGCTGGTGATTTGGACAGGAGACGTTCAACTACTGGGTATGTATTTACCGTATCAGGGGCACCAGTTAGTTGGAGATCAATATTGCAGTCTACTGTGGCGCTTTGAAATACGAAGGCGGAGTATATGGCAGTGACAGAGGCATTTAAGGAGGATATAGGGTTACAAGGTTTGCTAGATGACTTAGGAGTTGTGCAAGACCAACTGCCTGTGCATTGTGATAGTCTAAGTGCAATTTATTTGGCTAAGAATCAAGTGCATCATGCTAGAACCAAACATATAGACGTACGATTTCACTTTGTGAGAGAAATTCTTGAAGAAGAAGACATTGTACTTGTGAAAATCGATACCAAAGACAATCCAGTTGATATGTTGACTAAAGTAGTTACTGGGATCAAGTTTCGACATTGTTTGAAATTGATCCACATCCTTCCGTTTTGGTGAAAGGCCCTTTTTGGGTAAAGGTTCTTAAGAAACTGGTGGAGGTATTCTAGCAAGGCCATTTGAGAGAACTATGGGCGGGTTTGATTCCTATTGAGGACACGTAGGCAGCCAGTGATGGTTCACGTCGGAAGATGTAGGTGATTTTGTCTATTGATCGTCTCATGCATGAATGCATGATCCGAGGTGGAGAATTGTTGGTAGGATGGTCAAGGACTAGATTAGGAAATCTAGTTGGTTTGGGAAACCAATTACTAGTGTCCTAAGTATATCAACTTAAGAGGTTTGTCTCTTAGAGTTAAGTTAGAAAACCCTATACTTGTAGGAAAGTAATCCTTATTAAGGAATGTGTCCAGCCCTATTGATATGTATAAATAGCCATAGAGAGAACTAGAGAAAACACACCAGAACTAACTAAGAGTTCTCTTCTTCTCGTCTAAGACTTTGTATATTCCAACCTATACAATGATATATAAAATTGCTTATTCCTTCCCGAGGATTCAACCTCGTTAAATACTTGTTCTTCTTGTGTGTATGATTGTGTTCTTGGCGATATTGAGATACCTCGTAGTAGTGCAAACCTATCGCTTCCGCAGTCTTTGGCGCAACATCTTTAACTAGTTTCATTTGAGTCATTTGAACTAGTTATGGTTAAGATGAATAAGGTTGATATGAGAGTAATCATATGGCTAACCTCGGTTAACTATTTGTGAACCAACATGGTGTACATTTTTAGGTACGGTTACATAAACCTAAATGAGGGTACATTTCATTTGTGTGTAACAAGCTAAGTTCGATCTAACGGTTTACAGATATTAGCTTGGTTGAATCAGGTTTTTCATCTAACGGTGAATATTGAATGCTTTGTTACCAAGGTAACTTGGATTGCAAACCTTGATTTGAAAACTATATATAGGAGAACTCTAGCAACTGGGAAAACTAATCCCCGCACCTCTTGTGTGTTACTTGTTGCATAACTAGAGTCGATTCTCCTTTAACCTTAGGTTTCTTCTCGAGACCCCTGTAGGTTAATGACTTGAAGACTTCATTGGGATTGTGAATCCAGGCCCAACTATTCTCTTTGTAGTTGTGTGATCTGATCTTGTTGTTTCTTTCGTGATTGAGTACAATCGTAAGATTGGCTTGAGATTAATATCTCCAATAGGAAAGATAGAAAAGTAGTCACAAACACCTTTGTCTCATCATTTGTGATTCCACAATATCTTGTTTCTCTAGTCGATTAATATTATTGTGAGGTGATTGATAATACTAGGATGTTCTTAGGGAATATAAGTCTGGTTTATCAATTGGTTCATGTACACCTTGATTTATCAAAATACGGAACAAAAAACTCTTGGGTATTTCTGTGGGAGACGGATTTATTCAATCCTATAGATTTTCTGTGTGAGAAAGATTTGTTTATCAAGTCTCCGAATTTGGGTCGTAGCGACTCTTAGTTGTGGGTGAGATCAGCTAAAGGAATCAAGTACGTAGTATCCTGCTGGGATCAGAGACGTAAGGAACGCAACTGTACCTTGAATCAGTGTGAGATTGATTAGGGTTCAACTATAGTCCAGTCCGAAGTTAATTTGTAGTAGGCTAGAGTCTGTAGCGGCTTAATAAAGTGTGGTGTTCAATCTGGACTAGGTCCCGGGGTTTTTCTACATTTGCGGTTTCCTCGTTAACAAAATTCTGGTGTCTGTGTTATTTTTTTTCCGCATTATATTTTGTTATATAATTGAAATATCACAGGTTGTGCATTATATTTTTTTTCCGCATTATATTTTGAAGCACAAGTTGTCATCTGAGTTTGAGATGAAAGATCTGGGAGAACCTAAGAAGATTCTTGGTATGGAGATTCAACGTAACATAGAAAAGGGTAAGGTTTGTTTGTCTCAAAAGACATATTTGAAGAAAGTGTTACAGAAGTTTAGTTTCTACGATGGAACTAAATCTGTAAGTACTCCCCTTGCTGCTCATTTTAAGTTGAATGCACGTATGTCTCCCACTACTGAAGAAAAACGAAAGTATATGGCCCAAGTCCCATATGTTGAGGTTGTTGGTAGCTTGATATATACGATGGTATGTACAAGGCCGGATATTTCACATGTTGTTAGTATGGTCAGCCATTATATGCATTTTCCTGGTAAGGAACATTGGCAAGCTGTGAAATGGATTTTGAGGTATCTTTACGGTACGGTTAATGTTGGCTTGGAGTTTGTGAAGGATATAAGTAACAATAAGTTGTGTGTTGGGTATGTGTTCTGACTATGCTGGTGATTTGGACAAGAGACGTTCAACTACTGGGTATGTATTTACCGTATCAGGGAACCAGTTAGTTGGAGATCAATATTGCAGTCTACTGTGGCGCTTTGAAATACGAAGGCGGAGTATATGGCAGTGACAGAGGCATTTAAGGAGGGTATAGGGTTACAAGGTTTGCTAGATGACTTAGGAGTTGTGCAAGACCAACTTCCTGTGCATTGTGATAGTCTAAGTGCAATTTATTTGGCTAAGAATCAAGTGCATCATGCTAGAACCAAACATATAGACGTACGATTTCACTTTGTGAGAGAAATTCTTGAAGAATAAGACATTGTACTTGTGAAGATCGATACCAAAGACAATCTAGTTGATATGTTGACTAAAGTAGTTACTGGGATCAATTTTCGACATTGTTTGAAATTGATCCACATCCTTCCGGTTTGGTGAAAGGCCCTTTTGGGTAAAGGTTCTTAAGAACCTGGTGGAGGTATTCTAGCAAGGCCATTTGAGAGAACTACGGTCGGGTTTGATTCCTATTGAGGATACGTAGGCAGCCAGTGATGGTTCAATCGACGTCGGAAGATGTAGGTGATTTTGTCTATTGATAGTCTCATGCATGAATGCAAGATCCGAGGTGGAGAATTGTTGGTAGGATGGTCAAGGACTAGATTAGGAAATCTAGTTGGTTTGGGAAACCAATTACTAGTGTCCTAAGTATAGCAACTTAAGAGGTTTGTCTCTTAGAGTTAAGTTAGGAAACCCTATACTTGTAGGAAAGTAATCCTTATTAAGGAATGTGTCCAGCCCTATTGATATGTATAAATAGCCATAGAGAGAACTAGAGAAAACACACCAGAACTAACTAAGAGTTCTCTTCTTCTCGTCTAAGACTTTGTATATTCCAACTTATACAATGATATATAAAATTGCTTATTCCTTCCCGAGGATTCAACCTCGTTAAATACTTGTTCTTCTTGTGTGTCTGATTGTGTTCTTGGCGATATTGAGATACCTCGTAGTAGTGCAAACCTATCGCTTCCGCAGGCTTTGGCGCAACATCTTTAACTAGTTTCATTTGAGTCATTTGAACTAGTTATGGTTAAGATGAATAAGGTTGATATGAGAGTAATCATATGGCTAACCTCGTTTAACTATTTGTGAACGAACATGGTGTACATTTTTAGGTACGGTTACATAAACCTAAATGAGGGTACATTTCATTTGTGTGTAACAAGCTAAGTTCGATCTAACGGTTTACAGATATTAGCTTGGTTGAATCAGGTTTTTCATCTAACGGTGAATATTGAATACTTTGTTACCAAGGTAACTTGGATTGCAAACCTTGATTTGAAAACTATATATAGGAGAACTCTAGCAACTGGGAAAACTAATCCCCGCACCTCTTGTGTGTTACTAGTTGCATAACTAGAGTCGATTCTCCTTTAACCTTAGGTTTCTTCTCGAGACCCCTGTAGGTTAACGACTTGAAGACTTCATTGGGATTGTGAATTCAGGCCCAACTATTCTCTTTGTAGTTGTGTGATCTGATCTTGTTGTTTCTTTCGTGATTGAGTACAATCGTAAGATTGGCTTGAGATTAATATCTCTGATTGGAAAGATAGAAAAGTAGTCACAAACACCTTTGTCTCATCGTTTGTGATTCCACAATATCTTGTTTCGCTATTCGATTAATATTATTGTGAGGTGATTGATAATACTAGGATGTTCTTCGGGAATATAAGTCTGGTTTATCAATTGGTTCCTGTACACCTTGATTTATCAAAATACGGAACAAAAAACTCTTGGGTATTTCTGTGGGAGACGGATTTATTCAATCCTATAGACTTTCTGTGTGAGACAGATTTGTTTATCAAGTCTCCGACTTTGGGTCGTAGCAACTCTTAGTTGTGGGTGAGATCAGCTAAAGGAATCAAGTACGTAGTATCCTGCTGGGATCAGAGACGTAAGGAACGCAACTGTACCTTGAATCAGTGTGAGATTGATTAGGGTTCAACTATAGTCCAGTCCGAAGTTAATTTGTAGTAGGCTAGAGTCTGTAGCGGCTTAATACAGTGTGGTGTTCAATCTGGACTAGGTGCCGGGGTTTTTCTACATTTGCGGTTTCCTCGTTAACAAAATTCTGGTGTCTGTGTTATTTTTTTTTCCGCATTATATTTTGTTATATAATTGAAATATCACAGGTTGTGCGTTAAGATCAATCAATTAGAATATCCAACCTTTGGTTGTTGATTTACATTGATTGACACTTGAACATTGGTCTTTGGTACCGTTCAAGTTGTTTCACATAATAATCAGGCTCGCGGATTTCTATCTGTTTGATTTGCTGATTACATTGCGAAATAGAGATATTAAACTCCTTGATATACTTTACTCTAGATTTAGCCTGACTGTCTAGTTGATTCTCTAGAAAGTGTATTGGAGTAAGTCCTCTCAGATTTCCAAACGAATTGTTGGGTGTGGTTGTTAGACCCCCTCATTTTCAATAAGCCCTAAGGCAGTGACTTAGAAATTTCCAACTCACTTGATAGGTGTTTAAAATCACCTCTCTAAGTATCAATTGATTATGCTTTCTTAGCTGGTTTTCTTGTGAAATGGTATTATTAGCTTTCTTTTATATCTTATGGGAATTTTGGAGCTTATTCCCGAAAAGAACAAGAAATCGTCCAATTGGCCATAAAAGAGGCAGAATTATCTAGGAGTCCTTGATATCATCTGGAAGAGCACGAAAAGACGAAACCAATGGCGAAAGAATGGAGTCAATCTGACGTCATATGAAGAATCTGGAAGCATATTAAGCAAGCCGAAGTTGTCGAGAAATAGAGAACCTACAGAACTGTTATAGGCACCCGATCAATTTACTAAGGGCCAGCTGTTTCTACTTTACTTCCTACAACTACAGACGTTTGGTCGAGATTTTCATAACTCAGTGTTCCCGTTCCAGCTCAATCATGAAGACCACCTCTGCACCAAGTCCTTCTCGCCGGCAAGCCTTATGTCACGATGGCTCATCAGTTAAGGCAAAGGCATTGTTTGTTATATTGAGAACCTGGAGAAGATTCAGATATGGTTATTAGCCGAGACAAGACAGGGATGAAGACAAGCTCGTTGCATTGAAACAGATAATGAATGAAAGAGATAATGAAGTTTTTAGAGTTCTCATAGAGCCAGGAAGGATGGGTCTGGGTTGTGTATGAATTTCAATGTTGCAGGGAAGTAGCTGTGGAAGTACAAATCCACCAGAGTTCTATCTATCTCCACTTAGCAAAACGCATTTGAGCTGTTTGAATAATGGCCTGAACGGGAAACATGAAAGGCAGTGATGATCGATGGTTGTTTGCTGTCGATTGAGAAGAGCTCGGAACATACAGGGAGTGACGCTGTGATGGTATAGGTCGAGGAAAAAGAAGCGAGATCCTGGTTGCTTCCAATATCAGAGATCGAGATGGAGATAAATGGAGATGCAGTTTGCTGTAGCTATTGGCAGTGACGATGAAGGATGATTGATGGCGCATCGGCTGACTTTAGAAAGCATATGAGAGTGTCAGGAATTGGTGGTATTTATGATGCTGCAGTTGACTGTTACCAGGAAAAGAATGCCAATGGAACTCGTTTAGATGAATGCGAGAACGGAAGCTGAGAAGGGACGGCAGAATGGAGTGTTGGTGATTTCTGGGGTTGGCTGTAGTTTATGTTGCAGCTGAGTTGGTGGTGATGTTAACAATGGTGCAGTGACTGAGAGTTTAAACAGGGAAATATGGAATTTGTGTTGCTGTTGAGCTCAAGATGAGCTGGTGGTTGAACTAGTCAGATGGAGCTGCAGGATTGAGATGAAGATTGAATGGTCAATGGCTGAGTTCAGAAAGGCAATGGAGAAGAGGTCTGTTAGAGCGTCCACAGTGGTGCGAGTATAACCAAAGACCAAAGACTAAAAAAAAGACCAAATTTGGGTTTAGTCCGTCGTGTGACGCAGTGGGGAAAGAGTATATTTGGTCGCGCGTTGATAAAGCTTACGCCTGTAATCAGGCGTTGATAAAGATAACGCCTGACATGGGGCGTTTGTAAAGATTCCGCCCGACATATTCAAAAAAAAAAAATGGGGCGTTGATAAAGTTAACGCCCCAAGCAAAGTTTTGAAAACTTTGTGAGTAAAGATCATGACTATATCAACGCCCCAAGAGAGGCGTTAACATTATGTACGCCTGGGTGCCCGGCGTTAACTTTACGTATGCCCCATCCAGGCGGACATTATACCAACGCCCCATCCAGGCGGACATTATACCAACGCCCCTGCACCAGGCGTTAACTTTACGAACGCGCGGCTACAAACGGACATTATACCAACGCCCGTCGGGTAGGCTGACATTATATAAACGCCCGATTATATTTGGGTTTGGTCTTGATCGCCGACCAAATTTGGTCTGGTTTTTACTCTTTGATCAAATTTTGATCGATGGTCCGTCCCACTACGCCAGCCCACTCGACTAAAAATTTGGGTTTAGTCGTCCACTGCAGTTGCTCTTAGGTGATCAAACTGAAGCATGACCGATGGAAGGTCGAACTTGGTAAGAGCATGTAGCTGCTGCCACTATCGGTGATGGTTATTGATGGGACAGTGGCTGAGATGATTGGAACTGAGAGAAGATGATCGATTGAGTAACTGCCAATGAGATGAATTTGGCTGCTGCCATTGTCAGCTAGGAGTTGGTTGCGATGGAAAGAATTTCAGAAAATGGTCTTCGCTGTCATTCATGGCAGTTTTACGGTAATAATGGGTTGCTGCTGGTGGTGAAGTCGGAGATGGGTTTAGCCGAGAAAATGGAAATATGGATTGGAGTTCAAGGAACAAGTCAGGGACGATACAAAGAATGGAAGTGGGTATTTGCTGTGATAGAACCAACGATGGAGTTGAGTCTTGGCTTGCTAAGAACGATGAAGGAGATTTGAGTTAACTTGTACAGAGCTTGGCGGTGGCGATGAGATCAGCTGGCTTTGTTATTCGAGGGTTTTGTGGCTGATGGAAGTTGCGTGATCGAGAAAGGGAGGTTGGTGCTGAGTTTTACCGGAGAGATAAAAGACCCAGACAGTTAAAAAGCTGAGGAGTCTTGACCTTATCTGCGAAAAGTCAAGCGAAAGTCAACCTTAGTCAACTCAAATCTTACCCTAAATTTCTTCGTTTTCCTGCATCAATTTCTTTTTTTCTCATCTGTCATCTATTTCTTTTATTCTTCTAGTTGTTTTCTCATTCAATTTTATCCTGTTTTTGGTTTTCTAAACCCTAATTTCTTCATCCTTATCCTCTTATTTTCATTTGTTTACTTCTAAAATTTCCCTTCTTTTGATGTAATCGAATCTTACAATTATAGAGTTTACCCATTCCTTTTACTGTTGTTTGATTCTGATTCCTCCTTACTTTGTTGTCTTCTTCAGGTTTATGCAGTATTAAAAGCTTGTTGTCTGCATCAGTGACAACAATAATGTCTATCAACAGCAGTTGGCTCAAATTTCATTGGTTAAGGGTATGTTGGCTTATTCTTTCTGCATTGGTGCATCTTTACTACCATATTAAACGACTTATATCTTTAATTGCTACCTGGTATATCAACAATGGTCCTGCAAACTTTAATTCCTGGCTTCACACAGTATCTTCAATTACTACAGCACCTGTTCCCTTTTCTTATTACTCACCTTCTCTGTTACCAATATTTGTGAATACTTCTCACCTAGCTCTTATTCTCATCTTTACACCAACCTACTTTGAAGTTCCTTTAAATACTTTACCAGATCATATTCTTCCATTATATGTTAAACTTTTAACCCTGTGGTTTTTTCTACATCCTAAAATGTCTGATAATATCAACTATATCTCTCAACGTATGGAGGGCATCAACTTAGGGGATCATCATGATAAAGCTAGAGTTGTTACTCACTCTATGGCAGCTCTATATCAAGGTATTAAGGATTTGAAGATATGTCTTGCAGGTAAACTGTTTGCTCCTGGTATTATGTTATGGTAGAATGCTGAAAGGGATGCAAAATATATATGGCCCCATCTTAAAAGAGATAATCAATGGAAACTAATGGTGAGATCTCTGGAACCAAATATTTTTGCCATTCGCTTTTGTTCTATTGAAGATAAAGATGCAATCCTGTTTGGAGGAGCTTGGAACTTTGATGGATATTTGATTGTCCTTAGAGATTGAAACCCATCTTATCCTTATCAAAAACTAAACTTTGATACATCTCACTTTTGGCTTGAATTCAAATACCTCCTCCCTGAATTTACTTACCCTGAAATTCTTCAGCTCTTTGGTAATATAGTTGGAGAAACTGTTGTTGTAGAACCTGATGGCATTCATCCCTCTAAATCTAACAAATTCAGAGCTTTAGTTATGATGAGAGTTACAACACCAATGATAAAAGGAATTCATGCTGCTAATGCTGCAGGTGTTGCAAGATGGGTTGGGTTTCATTTTGAGAAACAGCCATATAAGTTATGTGATGAGTGTAAAGTTCCGGATCATAACACAAGACTTTGTGGAGATAGAAAGACTCGGAAACTTAACATGGAAAGCACTATGAGAAATTTTGGTCCTGCTTTGGATCCAGTCATTTTACCAGAAAGAAATCCTCAAGAATTGGCTAGCTTATTTTTGCAACATGGACATCAGAGAAGATCTTATTTACAAGAACCAACTTCTGTTCATCTTGGCCACTTAGATGGAATGCCAATTTCCTACTTTACGGCTACAGATTCTCAATCGGACTCCTCAATTGCACCAGCTGACAGGGCTATGTCTCATGCTCAGGTTGCTTTGGTTCCAGCAAGCTCTAATTCTGGAACGACTAGTCGTACTTTCAGCCGTCGTAAAAGAAGCAGAAACACATCCAATGTTGCTCTATCTGATGATGACACAAACCAGGCTACCACTAGCAATCATGCTTCTACAAGTAATCATCAAAATGTCACTGCTCAAGCTTCTACATGTCATCAACCTGAAAATTGGGCACCTCAAGCCAATGTTAATTTTGAGCCAACAGATTCAGATATTGCTGCAAGGACTAGATTTTATAATCGAAATCTCACTGATGCAGATCAACAGGTACTGGATATCACTTTTACTCTATCTTTTGATTGCATTTTATTTATCTCGCTTTCTTAATTTTCCTTTAATGAAAATCCTTTCTTGGAATTGTCAGGGTTTCGGAAACCCTTCCACTCGTGACTATCTTCAATTTTGTATCCATAAGTACAACCCTGATGTTTTCTTTTTATCAGAAACTAAAAATCTGGAGTCTAAGATGCATTTTTATTTACAACAATTTAAATATCCTCACTTTTGGAATTCATCTTCTGTTGGTTTGTCTGGTGGAATTTCTTTAGCTTGGAAGTTAGGTGTTGACCTTGAGATTATGCATACGACTAGACATAACATTCATGCCATTTTGCATACTCATTCTCGTAATCCTGATATTTTGCTAATTTGTATGTATGGAGCTCACGATCCTTCTGAAAATCAAGAACAATGGCACTATTTATTAGAAATGCAACCTCATGTAGATCTGCCATGGGTTCTAATCGGAGATCTTAACTTCACAATGAATGATTCAGAAACACAATGTTCACATACTTCTTCTCACCAATAGTCTAGGTTAATTCGACCTATTATCCAACAACTAGGTTTAATTGATTTAGGGTTTTCAGGTTCGCCTACAACTTGGTCTAATCACAGAACTGATAATGCTCATACTGCTGTTAGGCTAGACAGGGCTTTAGCCAATGTTTTTTGGATGAATGCTTATACTACTGCTTCTCTTCAGCATATTTCACCTGTTGCTTCAGATCATTCTCCAATTTTACTATCTACTTGTCGAGATTTTGGCCCAAGATATAGCCCTTTTCGTCTCTACAGATGCTGGTTTTCTCAAGATTCATGTTCTAGCACTATTAATGATAGTTGGACCCAAATCTTTTTAGGTTGCCCTTCTTATCAGTTTACCTCTAAACTGAAGTACACTAAACAAAGACTTCAGCTTTGGAAAAAACATTGTTCTGGTAATATTGAATCTAGAATTCAAGAAATTCATCAAGAGATGCATCATTTTACTAGCTTAAATATGCCCATTTCTCATCCCATCATCATCAATCTCACTAAATCTCTTGAGAATTGGATGTCGATTCATAAAGATTTCTACATGCAAAAAGCTCGAACTCATGTTCATGATGCAGACAGGAATACTTCTTTTTCCATTCTACTGCAAATTACAACAAGAAAAGAAATCATATTGATGCAATTTAGGATTCCTTTGGTATTTGGCATGATTCTCGAGAAGAGATTGAAAATACTCTCCTACAACACTTCTCAGCTATTTGAACAACTACTCATCCAACCACTGATACTTCTATTTTATTTCAGTTTCAGAATTGTATTACAGATGCAGATAACAGGGCACTTCTCCAAATACCTTCTGAACAAGAAATAAAAGAAGTTGTTTTTCAAATCAATCCATGGGCTTCACCGGGGCCGGATGGATTCCAAGCAGCTTTTTATCAACAATGCTGGTCTACTGTAGGTAAAGAGGTAATATCAATGGTTCAAAATTTCTTTACTCACAAGTTTATGCTTAGAGAGATTAACCAGACTTTTCAAGTTCTTATACCTAAAACATTACATCCACAAACATCCAATGAATATCGACCTATCAGTTTATGTAATGTTAGTTATAAGATTATCTCAAAAATCATCTCTAATAGACTAAAACCATTACTCAATAACCTCATTTCGCCTACACAATGTGCATATGTACCTGGCAGACATATTCAAAACAATGTCATCATGGCACATGAGATCATTCATACTATGAAGAAAAAAAGAAAAGGCAAAGTTTCTTTTATCGGTCTCAAGTTAGACATGTCTAAGGCCTTCGATAGACTCGAATGGCATTTCCTTTTTGATATTCTTCTACATCTAGGATTTCATCAAGACTGGATTCAGCTAATTCGACAATGTATTACCACAACAAGCATTTCACTTCTTGTCAATGGGAGACTATATGCTTCCTTCAATCCTTCACTTGGAATTCGTCAAGGTGATCCACTATCACCCTACTTATGTTTTATCATTATGGAAGCCTTTTCAAGAATTATTCAATCTCAAATTTTACAAGGAAATTTAAAAGGAATCAAAGTAGCAAAAAAAATAGCATGGAGGTGAGCCATCTTTTCTTTGCAGACGACTGTTTATTATTTCTTGAAGATTCTTCGTCTTATCTTAGAAATTTGCAGCATATTTTGGATCAATTTACTAAGGCTTCTGGTAAGGTAGTGAATCTCCAAAAATCCACTATCTTCTTTAGTAAAAATGTTTCCTCTTATCTTCGGCAGCATTTTACTAACATTTTGCATATGAAGATTATGGGTCTTGGTAAAAAATATCTAGGTATACCTTTACTCCTGCATCGATCAAGAACTGAAAATTTTCGGCCTATTGTGGAGCACATGTCTGCAAGACTTCAAGGTTGGAGCAGTAAGATTATCAATCAGGCTGGTAAGACAACTCAACTAAATTCTGTTCTTAGTACAATGGGCATGTATCATATGCAAGTTCTGAAGTTACCTGGCACTATCATACATAGTATGGATCAAATCCAGAGGAATTATTGGTGGAACAGTTCATTCACTCATAGGAATAGACACTTTCTTTCTTGGTCAAAGATGAACATACCGAAGAGATTAGGAGATTTAGGCTTAAAACAACTTCATCATTATAACTCTGCTATGTTAGCCAAACTAGCATGGCATATTATTCATAATTCAAATGATTCATATGTGAAGTTATTAAAGTCTAAATACTTTACTTATCATGATCTTAAATATGAACCTCCTCCTAATACTAACAACTCCAGCTGGATTTTGCAAAGTGTTGTGCATGGTATTCAGATTGTTCACAAATTTAGTAAATGGCAAGTTGGTGATGGCACAACAATAAACATATGGAAGCATAATTGGATTCCAAGTGAAACCTCAGCTCTGTGTTCTTGGGATGCACTCAATACATATGATACTCAATGG
This sequence comes from Papaver somniferum, assembly GCF_003573695.1. Taxonomy (NCBI): domain Eukaryota; kingdom Viridiplantae; phylum Streptophyta; class Magnoliopsida; order Ranunculales; family Papaveraceae; genus Papaver; species Papaver somniferum. The sequence continues at coordinate 60,221,171 of NC_039358.1, forward strand.
GTCTCTCAACTAATTGACTCACATACTTCCCACTGGAATGTTGATCTTCTTTACCAGTTGTTCTCCCCAAATCAGGTGCACTCTATCTTAACTATTCCTTTGAATCTGCAATCTCAGGATAAACTAATTTGGCCTCTTACTTGATCTGGCCAATTCTCTACTGCTTCAACTTACCATCATTTATGTGATATTAACTCTCCATCAACACCAACTACTTTCAGCACTACGTTTTGGTTGAAATTCTGGAAAATGAGAATTCCTTACAAATTACAGATCTTTATGTGGAAGGTTATACATAATGCACTTCATGTGAAAGCGAATTTGCACATAACAACTGAAGATGATAATATGTGTGTCATGTGTAATACTCAGCAAATAGAAGATATCAATCACCTTTTCTTTTCACAAAATTGGTTAAAAAGACCAAAATCAACAATTTCTGGGTGAAAAAGACTTGTACATTTTGATACTGTTTAAATGGACAAAAATTAAAAAGATATTGTTCAAATGGACAAAAATATAAAAATACCCAGGATGTAACCAGTTTCATCCTACCCATTTTCAAATATTTTTTCTTATTTTTAATTTATATCTGGATGCATCTAGTTTCATCCTTGCTATTTTTTAAGTTTAAGCCGCGATGAATCCAGTTTCATCCTTGCTATTTTTTTTGTGTCCATTTCACCCATACTAATTTTTACTCGTCCATTTGAACCATGTTTTCAAATATTTTGGACAAATGACCCATTTTCCATTATCTTTTCCTGTCCATTTGCTAATGCAATATGGAAAGATTGTCTACCTCAGAACTTTAATTATGTTCAACAGTTTTCTACTCTTCAGGAATGGATTTCTTCGTGGCCAACATATTCGATCATCAACTTTACTTCAGACACTCCTTCTTTACATGGAATGATTGCAACTATTTGGCATATATGGAAATACAGGTGTAAAGTTCAATTTCAGCAAGAAACTGTTAACCCTAACTCTGCTTTACTGCCACTTTTTAAGTATCTCGCTGATATTGTCAACAGTACTCATGCATCACATACTATACATCATGTAGAGCATGTATATCATTGGAATCCGCCTCCACCAGACTCTTTAAAAATCAATGTGGATGCTTCTTTTCATAAGCATTTTCATGTGGCTGGAATTGCTATGTTAACAAGAAACTCTACAGGCTCTTATGTTGCAGGAAAAGGAGTTCTTAGAAGAGTGAATCATGTTCATCAGGCTGAAAGTTGGGCCTTACTAGAAGCTATGCACTGGGTAATACAAAACAACTGGAACAAAGTCATCTTTGAGTCTGACTGTAAGAATGTAGTTTTATCTGTAAATGAAGGTTTGCTTCCCTACTGGCAATCTTCTCCTCTTTTAAATAAGTGTGTTAAGATGTGTAATAGTCATAACAGCTGGTTCTGTGTGTATGTCCCTAGAGTATGTAATAAGGCGGCAGATTGTTTGGCTAAATCTGTCCTTAGAAGTTATAATCCTGGAGAATGGTGGTTTGTTCCATCAACAGCTCTCTCTGTAAAACTAGCTAATGATGTATCCTCTACTAAATATATATATATATATTTCTCTTTGTCAAAAAAAACAAAAAAAAGACCCAGACGCAGAAGAAAAGGTGCACTGTCAGTTCCAGCGGACTGACAAGGCATCGACAAGGAAAGGGCTGAATTGTTGCAGGCCCGTTGGACTGTTTGGAGATTATCACGAGCAGGACATATCCGTGACTTATTTTGAGAATTCTGGTTAGTTCTTGGTAACCATTTAACACCGGTGTGATGCACGGGACACAATTAAGGAGTTGCACTTTCCTATCTTTGCTAGGTTTTATAGTTTCTTCAAGAAGAGGTTACAAAACTCTATATAGAGAGAAGCCTAGATACAATTTGGGATATCTTCTTTTCACCGTTTTTCTCCCCCTTGGGAGGAACTATCTCTTTTCTATATTCTTTTTATTGTTAAGGATGAATTCAAAGTCTTAATTCTGAAGCCAAATTATTTACAAGTTTGTTTCAAGTTTTAAAGTTAATCATTGTGGATTGTTTTTACTATATCGAAGGTTTATGATTGATTCTTAGATTGGTTTGGGTGCGCAACTAGATTAGTATATTAATGATTCTAATGCTAGTAGAGATTTGGGCGATCTGTAATTGTCGCTTATCTCCTACACAAGTAGAAATCGCAAGACCTTGAGGAGGGATTATGTGGAGAAATTGCGAGTAAAAACAACACCAGTAAGTGGACCGAGTGTACCGAGTTTAACTGCTGGGATCAAACCTAAATTCATAAATCTTAATGTGTTCGGGGAATTACATCTTGTAAGCGAACCTCAAGGTGGTTCTTTTGAATAGAATCTGGTAGTCGAGCGCTTCTGTATCCGCTGATACAAGGAGTTTTGGGGATAGTTAAGCGTACCTGCTATTCTACGGTTGGTGACAATTGATTCTAACAAGATATAAACGGTTACAATGTTGAGTTAACGGTTAGTAACGGCGAAGGATTTCTTCATCCTCTTTATCTTATTATCCTTTTTATCCTTCTTTTATATTCTCGATGATTTAGATAATATATCAATTGCATTGCTCCTCGTGGGAACGGTACTTACTACCGCTTTATTACTTGTTAATTAGTGGGAAACATCTTATTATTTTGTTGAGTAAACGACGCTCATCAAAATTAACGCCTTTGCCGGGGAGTAATTGCTAATTGGTTTGTTATTCGTTTTGGCTTAAAGGTTCCGTGGGTATATCTCTCGTAATCCCTCACGAGACTATAACTCGTCCACTAGGGACACCTAGGGGTTTAAAGGTCTGTTATTCATGCTAATAGTAACCGTATCCTCGACGACATGGTTGTATTTTATTTTTGTTTTGTTTTGTTTTGTTTGCTCGAGGACTAGCAAAGTCTAAGTGTGGGGAAATTCGATAGGTGTTTAAAAACACCTCTCTAAGTATCGATTGATTATGCTTTCTTAGCTAGTTTTCTTGTGAAATTGTATTATTAGTTTTCTTTTATATTTTATGGGAATTTTGGAGCTTATTCCCGAAAATAACAAGAAACCGTCCAATTGGCTAAAAGAGATGTGGAATTATCGATGCATGGGAAACCACTACCGGCAGTCGTGTGGGTGTCAAGAAGAAACCAGCTGAAATCCATTATGAATTACTGGAGGAAGTCAAGGAAGGCAGCCATTTGATTCTAAACGGGTTTACTATAGGCACCCGCTCAAGTTACTAAGGGACACCAACTCTCATTGACTACTTATATAGACAGAACAAGGTCATTCACGTCTCAGCTCATTCACGTTCAACTTGCGCTACACCAAGTACGTGCCATCAACTACTACAGGGTGTTTGCAAAGGGTTCTGGTGGGTTTTGTCTAGAGTCCAAGAGAGGATCTGTGGTTGATAACAACACTACTGCGTGCGTGATAGTTTGGCCGGAAAAATAAGGAAGAATAGAGTTTTGTCTGTTGATTGATTGTGATTACCAACGAAAAAGTTTGATGATGATTTTAAGCTCGAACGAGATTTGGAAGTTTGGGTCCGTGTTGTTGAATATATTGGATTCGAGTTTGGCTGTGATTGAAAGGAAATTAAGTCGAGAGAATCCTGTGAAGAAGACTAACTCTCTGCCTTTAGTTTATCATATGAATGGAGAGATTAAAGTGGTTTTTCAGAGTCTATATAGGTTCACGAGCATGGGGTTGTTGTTGGAAATGATGGGTTTGCAGGAAAGGAGATAGAATGTCAACGAAATCAACAACAGCTTTATATTTGTAGAACCACCAAGACGCATACCAGCTGTTTGAGAAAAGGCCCGAATGATTAGTTCCACAACTGCACGATGTGGGATTGATATGCTACCAATATTGGCAGTGGTTATGATTGCCTGTGAAGAATTGCATACTCGAGTTTGGGTCAGTGAGGTGATCGAGGCTGGCTTCCGAACTGTGGTAATTGTGGAGTTTGCATGATTTCTGTTGGAGTTGAAGACAAGAACAGGGAGAGATGTTCAGTCACGGCAAGATAGTGGCAGTCACGCTCGAGTTAAACAGAGACAATAGTGATGGAACAACAGAGTGAGAAAATGGTCGATGGCTGAGTTCAGATAGGGAATGGAGAAGAAGAAAATGGTTGCTGTCATTAACAACCATTGACGATGAAAAAATGGAAAGCTAAGTTGAACTGCTACTGTGGTTGTTTGGATTGATGGAGATGGTAGTAATGGGTTATTCGAGATGACAGGGAAGGTATACTCGAACTTGGCAATGGATGATTGATTGTGAATGGAGGAGTTTGAGAGTTCAGGGAGATGCTGTCATTGCCAACAGTTACGCGTTATGAAGCGGAGAAAGACTCGAGATTTGCTTTTGAGGATGAATGAAGAGATTTCAGCCTCGAGATGGAGAAGGAGCTGACGAGTACGAATTGTTAGACACGGATAACGTTGGTTTGAGTATTTTAACCGAGAAACCAGCCGAGAAAATATGGAGTGGCAAAACTCGAGTCTTCCATTGCGATCGGGAAGGTAGAGCTTGAGTATGCTGCCATTAATGGAACTGCTAAATGATTTTGGGAGTATTTTGGTGATGTTTCAGTCACTAGAGACGAGAAGGAACTCAACAGAAGAAGGAAAAGTCTATAACAAGTTTTATGATGGCAGTAATGAAGATGATGATGCTCGTGGTTGTTGTTTGAAGAGTTGAGGATGGAGTTACGTACGAGTTTGAAGAAGATGCAGTTGAATATGAAGACGAGTATGGCCTGATGTTGTTGCCGTTGATTGGCAGTGATGACGAGATTGAGCTGCTGCGGATGATGGCTATGAATGGCTGAGATGATGAGACGTATTATTCTTTTCGAACATGACGAGGGTTACACTGTCAGTTCCACATGACTAACAGTTCAGTTACAAAGTGGTTTGTATCTTGACAGTTAATGCAAGCCCAGTAGTCTCTAGCGTTATTGTTTTGCACGACTAGAATTAGGGAGCGCCGCAGGAGTTTGGAAATCCACTTTGCACAGGGTGTGATGCACGGGATACAATTTTTAAGGAGGTGCACTTTCCTATCTTTGCTAGGTTTTCTATTTTCTTCAAGAAGAGGTTATAAAACTCTATGTATAGAGAAGCCTAGATACAATTTGGGATTTCTTCTTTTCACCGTGTTTCTCCCCTAGGAAAGTGAACCTTCTTAATTCTACTCGTTTAAAACAATTTTGCAAGAGACTACTAGGCTTGCATTAACTGTCAAGATACAACCCACTGTGTAATTGAACTGTTAGTCATGTGGAACTGACAGCGTAACCCTCGTCATGTTTGAAAAGAATAATACGTCTCATCATCTCAGCCATTCATACTTATCATCCGCAGCAGCTCAATCTCATCATCACTGCCAATCAACGGCAATAGCATCAGGCCATACTCGTCTTCATATTCAACTGCATCTTCTTCAAACTCGTACGTAACTGCATCCTCAACTCTTCAACCAACAACCACGAGCATCATCATCTCCATTACTGCCATCATAAAACCTTGACACTGTTATAGACTTCGCCTTCTTCTGTTGAGTTCCTTCTCGTCTCTAGTGACTGAAACATCACCATAATACTCCCAACATTATTTAGCAGTTCCATTAATGGCAGCAGACTCAAGCTCTACCTTCCAGCTCGTAATAGCAGACTCGAGTTTTGGCCACTCCATATTTTTTCGAATGGTTTCTCGGTCAAAAGACTCAAACCAACGTTATCCGAGTCCAACAAGTCGTACCCGTCAGCTCTTTCTTCATATCGAGGCTCAAATCTCTTCATTCATCTTCAAAAGCAAATCTCGAGTCTTTCTCAGCTTCATAACGCGTAACTGTTGGCAATGGCAGCATCTCCCTGAACTCTCAAACTCCTTCATTCACAATCAATCATCCACTGCCAAGTTCGAGTATACCTTCCATGTCATCTCGAACAACCCATTACTAACATCTTACATCAATCCAAACAACCACAACAATAGTCCGACTGAGCTTTCCATTTTTTCATCGTCAATGGTTGTTAATGGCAGCAACCATTTTCTTCTTCTCCATTCCCTTCCTGAACTCAGACATTGACCATTTTCTCATTCCGTTGTTCCATCACCTTTCTATAAGTTTAACTCGAGCGTGACTGCCACTATCTTGTCGTGACTGAACATCTCTCCATGTTGTTGTCTTCAACTCCAACAGAAATCATGCAAACTCCTCAATCACCACAGTTCGGAAACCAACCTCGATCACCTCACTGACCCAAACTCGAGTATGCAATTCTTCACAGGAAATCATAACCACTGCCAATATTGGCAGCATATCAATCCTACATCGTGCAGTTGTGGAAGTAATCATTCGGGCCTTTTCTCAAACAGTTGGTATGCGTCTTGGTGGTTCTACAGATATGAAGTTGTTGTAGATTTCGTTGACATTCCATCTCCTTCCCTGCAAACCCATCATTTCCTGTAAAAACCCCATGCTCGTGAACCTATATGGACTCTGAAAAACCACTTTAATCTCTCCATTCATATGATAAACCAAAGGCAGAGAGTTAGTCTTCTTCACAGGCTTCTCTTGGCTTAATTTCCTTTCAATCACAGCCAACTAGAATCCAATATATTCAACAATACGGACCCAAACTTCCAAATCTTGTTAGAGCTCAAAATCATCATCAAACTTCTTCGTTGGTAATCACAATCAATCAACAGACAAAGCTCTATTCTTCCTTATTTTTCCGGCCAAACTATCACGCATGTTGTACTGCTGTGTTGTTATCAACCACAGATCCTCTCTTGGACTCTAGAAAAAACCCACCAAAACCCTTTGCAAACACCCTATAGTAACTGATGGTACGAACTTGGTGCAGCGCAAGATGATTCTCTATATATAGAGTTCTGTAACCTCTTCTTGAAGAAAATAGAAAACCTAGCAAAGATAGGAAAGTGCACCTCCTTAAAAATTGTATCCCGTGCATCACACCCTGTGCAAAGTGGATAGCCAAACTCCTGCGGCGCACCCTAATTCTAGTCGTGTAAAACAATTTGGCCAAAGACTATTGGGCTTGCATTAACTGTCAAGATACAACCCACTTCGTAAGTGAACTGTTAGTCATGTGGAACTGACAGTGTAACCCTCGTCATGTTCGAAAAGAATAATACGTCTCATCATCTCAGCCATTCATAGCCATCATTCGCAGCAGCTCAATCTCGTCATCACTGCCAATCAACGGCAACATCATCAGGCCATACTCGTCTTTATATTCAACTGCATCTTCTTCAAACTCGTACGTAGCTGCATCCTCAACTCTTCAACCAATAACCACGAGCATCATCATCTCCATTACTGCCATCATAAAACCTTGACACTGTTATAGAGATCTCCTTCTTCCGTTGATTTCCTTCTCGTCTCTAGTGGCTGAAACATCACCAAAATACTCCCAGCATCATTTAGCAGTTCCATTAATGGCACCAGACTCAAGCTCTACCTTCCAGCTCGCAATGGCAGACTCGAGTTTTGGCCACTCCATATTTTCTCGACTAGTTTCTCGGTCAAAAGACTCAAACCAACGTTATCCGAGTCCAACAAGTCGTATCTGTCAGCTCCTTCTCCATCTCGAGGCTCAAATCTCTTCATTCATCTTCAAAAGCAAATCTCGAGTCTTTCTCAGCTCCATAACGCGTAACTGTTGGCAATGGCAGCATCTCCCTGAACTCTCAAACTCCTCATTTCACAATCAATCGTCCACTGCCAAGTATACCTTCCCTGTCATCTCGAACAACCCATTACTACCATCTTACATCAGTCCAAACAACCACAGTAGCAGTTCGACTGAGCTTTCCATTTCTTCATCGTCAATGGTTGTTAATGGCAACAACCATTTTCTTCTTCTCCATTCCCTGCCTGAACTCAGAAATTGACCATTTTCTCACTCCGTTGGTCCATCACCATTCTCTCAGTTCAACTCGAGCGTGACTGCCACTATCTTGCCATGACTGAACATCTCTCCCTATTCTTGTCTTCAACTCCAACAGAAATCATGCAAACTCCTCAATCACCACAGTTCGGAACCCATCCTCGATCACCTCACTGAACCAAACTCGAGTATGCAATTCTTCACAGGAAATCATAACCACTGCCAATATTGGCAGCATATCAATCTCACATCGTGCAGTTGTGGAAGTAATTATTCGGGCCTTTTCTCAAACAGCTGGTATGCGTCTTAGTGGTTCTACATATATGAAGCTGTTGTTGATTTCGTTGACATTTCATCTCCTTCCCTGCAAACCCATCATTTCCAGTTACAACCCCATGCTCGTGAACCTATATGGACTCTGAAAAACCACTTTAATCTCCCCATTCATATGATAAACCAAAGGCAGAGAGTTAGTCTTCTTCACAGGCTTCTCTCGGCTTAATTTCCTTTCAATCACAGCCAAACTAGAATCCAGTATATTCAACAACACGGACCCAAACTTCCAAATCTTGTTAGATCTCAAAATCATCATCAAACTTCTTCGTTGGTAATCACAATCAATCAACAGACAAAGCTCTATTCTTCCTTATTTTTCCGGCCAAACTATCACGCACGCAGTAGTGCTGTGTTGTTATCAACCACATATCCTCTCTTGGACTCGAGAAAAAACCCACCAGAACCCTTTGCAAACACCCTGCAGTAGCTGATGGTACGAACTTGGTGCAGCGCAAGTTGATTCTCTATATATAGAGTTTTGTAACCTCTTCTTGAAGAAACTAGAAAACCTAGCAAAGATAGGAAATGACACCTCCTTGAAAATTGTATCCCGTGCATCACACCCTGTGCAAAATGGATTGCCAAACCACTGCGGCGCACCCTAATTCTAGTCGTGTAAAACAATTTGGCCAAAGACTACTGGGCTTGCATTAACTGTCAAGATACAACCCACTTTGTAACTGAACTGTTAGTCATGTGGAACTGATAGTGTAACCCTCGTCATGTTCGAAAAGAATAATACGTCTCATCATCTCAGTCATTCATAGCCATCATTCGCAGCAGCTCAATCTCATCATCACTGCCAATCAACGGCAACAACATCAGGCCATACTCGTCTTCATATTCAACTGCATCTTCTTCAAACTTGTACGTAACTGCATCCTCAACTCTTCAACCAACAACCACGAGCATCATAATCTCCATTACTTCCATCATAAAACCATGACAATGTTATAGACTTCTCCTTCTTCTGTTGAGTTCCTTCTCGTCTCTAGTGACTGAATCATCACCAAAATACTCCCAACATTATTTAACAGTTCCATTAATGGCAGCAGACTCAAGCTCTACCTTCCAGCTCGCAATGGAAGACTCGAGTTTTGGCCACTCCATATTTTCTCGACTGGTTTCTCGATCAAAAGTCTCAAACCAACGTTATCCGAGTCCAACAAGTCGTACCCGTCAGCTCCTTCATATCGAGGCTCAAATCTCTTCATTCATCTTCAAGAGAAAATCTCGAGTCTTTCTCAGCTTCATAACGCGTAACTGTTGGCAATGGCAGCATCTCCCTGAACTCTCAAACTCCTTTATTCACAATCAATCATCCACTGCCAAGTTCGAGTATACCTTCCCTGTCATTTCGAACAACCCATTACTACCATCTTACATCAATCCAAACAACCACAGTAATAGTCCGACTGAGCTTTCCATTTCTTCATCGTCAATGGTTGTTAATGGCATCAACCATTTTCTTCTTCTCCATTCCCTGCCTGAACTCAGACATTGACCATTTTCTCATTCCGTTGTTCCATCACCTTTCTCTAAGTTCAACTCGAGCGTGACTGCCACTATCTTGTCGTGACTGAACATCTCTCCATGTTGTTGTCTTCAACTCCAACAGAAAACATGCAAACTCCTCAATCACCACAGTTCGGAAGCCAGCCTCGATCACCTCACTGACCCAAACTCGAGTATGCAATTCTTCACAGGCAATCATAACCACTGCCAATATTGGCAGCATATCAATCCCACATCGTGCAGTTGTGGAAGTAATCATTTGGGCCTTTTCTCAAACAGTTGGTATGCGTCTTGGTGGTTCTACAGATATGAAGTTGTTGTTGATTTCATTGACATTCCATCTCCTTCCCTGCAAACCCATCATTTCCAGTAACAACCCCATGCTCGTGAACCTATATGGACTCTGAAAAACCACTTTAATCTCCCCATTCATATGATAAGCCAAAGGCAGAGAGTTAGTCTTCTTCACAGGCTTCTCTCGGCTTAATTTCCTTTCAATCACAGCCAACTAGAATCCAATATATTCAACAATACGGACCCAAACTTCCAAATCTTGTTAGAGCTCAAAATCATCATCAAACTTTTTCGTAGGTAATCACAATCAATCAACAGACAAATCTCTATTCTTCCTTATTTTTCAGGCCAAAATATCACGCACGCTGTAGTGCTGTGTTGTTATCAACCACAGATCCTCTCTTGGACTCTAGAAAAAACCCACCATAACCCTTTGCAAACACCCTATTGTAACTGATGGTACGAACTTGGTGCAGCGCAAGATGATTCTCTATATATAGAGTTCTGTAACCTCTTCTTGAAGAAAATAGAAAACCTAACAAAGATAGGAAAGTACACCTCCTTAAAAATTGTATCCCGTGCATCACACCCTGTGCAAAGTGGATTGCCAAACTCCTGCGGCGCACCCTAATTCTAGTCGTGTAAAACAATTGGGCCAAAGACTACTAGGCTTGCATTAACTATCAAGATACAACCCACTGTGTAAGTGAACTGTTAGTCATGTGGAACTGACAGTGTAACCCTCGTCATGTTCGAAAAGAATAATACGTCTCATCATCTCAGCCATTCATAGCCATCATTCGCAGCAGCTCAATCTCGTCATCACTGCCAATCAACGGCAACAGCATCAGGCCATACTCGTCTTCATATTCAACTGCATCTTCTTCAAACTCGTACGTAGCTGCATCCTCAACTCTTCAACCAATAACCACGAGCATCATCATCTCCATTACTGCCATCATAAAACCTTGACACTGTTATAGACTTCTCCTTCTTCCGTTGATTTCCTTCTCGTCTCTAGTGGATGAAACATCACCAAAATACTCCCAGCATCATTTAGCAGTTCCATTAATGGCAGCAGAATCAAGTTCTACCTTCCAGCTCGCAATGGCAGACTCGAGTTTTGGCCACTCCATATTTTCTCGACTGGTTTCTCGGTCAAAAGACTCAAACCAACGTTATCCGAGTCCAACAAGTCGTACCTGTCAGCTCCTTCTCCATCTCGAGGCTCAAGTCTCTTCATTCATCTTCAAAAGCAAATCTCGAGTCTTTCTCAGCTTCATAACGCGTAACCGTTGGCAATGGCAGCATCTCCCTGAACTCTCAAACTCCTCCTTTCACAATAAATCGTCCACTGCCAAGTCCAAGTATACCTTCCCTGTCATCTCGAACAACCCATTACTACCATCTTACATCAATCTAAACAACCACAGTAGCAGTTCGACTGAGCTTTCCATTTCTTCATCGTCAATGGTTGTTAATGGCAGCAACCAGTTTCTTCTTCTCCATTCCCTGTCTGAACTCAGACATTGACAATTTCTCACTCTGTTGTTCCATCACCATTCTCTCAGTTCAACTCGGGCGTGACTGCCACTATCTTGCCGTGACTGAACATCTCTCCCTATTCTTGTCTTCAACTCCAACAGAAATCATGCAAACTCCTCAATCACCACAGTTCGGAAGCCATCATCGATCACCTCACTGACCCAAACTCGAGTATGCAATTCTTCACAGGCAATCATAACCACTGCCAATATTGGCAGCATATCAATCCCACATCGTGCAGTTGTGGAAGTAATCATTCGGGCCTTTTCTCAAACAGCTGGTATGCGTCTTAGTGGTTCTACAGATATGAAGTTGTTGTTGATTTCGTTGACATTCCATCTCCTTCCCTGCAAACCCATCATTTCCAGTAACAACCCCATGCTCGTGAACCTATATGGACTCTGAAAAACCACTTTAATCTCCCCATTCATATGATAAACCAAAGGCAGAGAGTTAGTCTTCTTCACAGGCTTCTCTCGGCTTAATTTCCTTTCAATCACAGCCAAACTAGAATCCAATATATTCAACAAAACGGACCCAAACTTCCTAATCTTGTTAGAGCTCAAAATCATCATCAAACTTTTTCGTTGGTAATCACAATCAATCAACAGACAAAGCTCTATTCTTCTTTATTTTTCCGGCCAAACTATCACGCACGCAGTACTGCTGTGTTGTTATCAACCACATATCCTCTCTTGGACTCTAGACAAAATCCATCAGAACCCTTTGCAAACACCCTGCAGTAGCTGATGGTACGAACTTGGTGCAGCGCAAGTTGATTCTCTATATATAGAGTTCTGTAACCTCTTCTTGAAGAAACTAGAAAACCTAGCAAAGATAGGAAAGTACACCTCCTTGAAAATTGTATCCCGTGCATCACACCCTGTGCAAAATGGATTGCCAAACCACTGCGGCGCACCATAATTCTAGTCGTGTAAAACAATTTGGCAAGAGATTACTGGGCTTGCATTAACTGACAAGATACAACCCACTTTGTAACTGAACTGTTAGTCATGTGGAACTGATAGTGTAACCCTCGTCATGTTCGAAAAGAATAACACATCTCATCATCTCAGTCATTCATAGCCATCATTCGCAGCAGCTCAATCTCATCATCACTGCCAATCAACGGCAACAACATCAGGCCATACTCGTCTTCATATTCAATTGCATCTTCTTCAAACTCTTACATAACTGCATCCTCAACTCTTCAACCAACAATCACGAGCATCATCATCTCCATTACTGCCATCATAAAACCATGACACTATTATAGACTTCTCCTTCTTATGTTGAGTTCCTTCTCGTCTCTAGTGACTGAAACATCACCAAAATACTCCCAGCATCATTTAGCAGTTCCATTAATGGTAGCAGACTCAAGATCTACCTTCCATCCCGCAATGGAAGACTCGAGTTTTGGCCACTCCATATTTTCTCGACTGGTTTCTCGATCAAAAGACTCAAACCAACGTTATCTGAGTCCAACAAATCGTACCCGTCAGCTCCTTCTCCATCTCGAGGCTCAAATCTCTTCATTCATCTTCAAAAGCAAATCTCGAGTCTTTCTCAGCTTTATAACGCGTAACTGTTGGCAATGGCAGCATCTCCCTGAACTCTCAAACTCCTCCATTCACAATCAATCATCCACTGCCAAGTTCGAGTATACCTTCCCTGTCATCTCGAACAACCCATTACTACCATCTTCCATCAATCCAAACAACCACAGTAGCAATTCAACTGAGCTTTCCATTTCTTCATCGTCAATGGTTGTTAATGGCAGCAACCATTTTCTTCTTCTCCATTCCCTGCCTGAACTCAGCCATTGACCATTTTCTCACTCCGTTATTCCATCACCATTCTCTCTGTTCAACTCGAGTGTGACTGCCACTATCTTGCCGTGACTGAATATCTCTCCTTGTTCTTGTCTTCAACTCCAACAGAAATCATGCAAACTCCTCAATCACCACAGCTCAGAAGCCAGCCTCGATAACCTCACTGACCCAAACTCGTGTACGCAATTCTTCACAGGAAATCATAACCACTGCCAATATTGGCAGCATATCAATCCCACATCATGCAGTTGTGGAACTAATTATTCGGGCCTTTTCTCAAACAGCTGGTATACATCTTGGTGGTTCTACATGTATGAAGTTGTTGTTGATTTCGTTGACATTCCATCTCCTTCCCTGCAAACCCATCATTTCCAGCAACAACCCCATGCTCGTGAACCTATATGGACTCTGAAAAATCACTTTAATCTCTCCATTCATATGATAAACCAATGGCAGATAGTTAGTCTTCTTCACAGGATCCTCTCTGCTTAATTTCCTTTTAATCACATCCAAACTCGAATCTAATATATTCAACAACACGGACCCAAACTTCCAAATATCGTTAGAGCTCAAAATCATCATTAAAGTTCTTCGTTGGTAATCACAATCAATCAACAGACAAAGCTCTATTCTTCCTTATTTTTCCGGCAAAACTATCACGCACGCAGTAGTGTTGTGTTGTTATCAACCACAGATCCTCTCTTGGACTCTAGACAAAATCCACCAGAACCCTTTGCAAACACCCTGCTGATGGCACGAACTTGGTGCAGCGCAAGTTGAACGTGAATGACCTTGTCCTGTCTATATAAGTAGTCAATAAGAGCTGGTGGCCCTTAGTAACTTGAGCGGGTGCCTATAGTAAACCCGTTTAGAATCAAGTGGCTCCCTTCCTTGACTGCCTCCAGTAATTCATAATGTATTTCAGCTGGCTTCTTCTTGACACCTACACGAGTGCCGGTAGTGGTTTACCATGCAATGATAATTCCGCATCTCTTTTAGCCAATTGGATGATTTCTTGTTATTTTTGGGAATAAGCTCCAAAATTCCCATAAAATATAAAAGAAAACTAATAATACAATTTCACAAGAAATCTAGCTAAGAAAGTATAACTAATCGATACTTAGAGAGGTGTTTTTAAACACCTATCATCACTTTATCGTAAGCCTTACTTAAGTCTATTTTTAGAGCAAAGGAACCTAACACAGTTACACAGAGGTAGAAGTAGACATAGTATTAAATATCTCTTTGGCAGCCACTATATTATCTATAATCATTCTGCCTGACATGAAAGCAGATTGGGCTTGATCCACTAAATTGTTCAGATGAATCTTTAGACGTTGGGCAATAATGTTGGTTATGACCTTGTGCATAATATTTGTGAGAGCAATAAGTCTGAACTCAGAAGATAGAGTAGGATGTTTTACCTTTGGAATTATGCAGATGTTGGTGTGATTTAGCCCTGGTGGTAGCGAGGCTGAAGCAAAACAGTATTTGATACTTTGAGAGACATCCTCTCCAATATGCTCCCAACAGCGTTTGAAAAATACAGCCGGCATTCCATCAGGACCTGGAGCTTTGAGGTTCTTCATGTGCCTAATTACATTCCAAATATCTTCATTTGAGGGTATTTGAGAAATCAACTCATTCTTAGCAGCATCTAACTTGACAGTAGCTTGGAAGGGGATAGCAGTATGGTCCTTATTTGGATCTCTCTTGAATAAATTATAAAAGTGATCGACTAAATGAGGGTTGCAAGCCCTGAGAAACGCCTTGAGATTGCGGACTGTCGAGATGTTTCTCAATCCTCGACTGTTCCATGAGAAGATTAACATGGCCCTTGTGGCTGATGTTGGACAGCCACCACACCCTTCTGAGAGATTTCAATTGAATGAGATTTCTTGAGAGGGATGTCAATATCCATTGGGCAAGCATACCTTTTAACACCCACTGGTAATTCTTCATAAGTTTGATCAGCACAGCTCTTCGTTTTAACTCTAGCATATCTCTTCCAGCTCTTCGTTTTCTTCTTCTTTGATTCGATAGAAGAGAAAGATGAAGAGGATAGGTCTCCTCCATCACTCAAAGTAACTTTATCCTTTTCTTGCAGATTTGTCGAATTAGGGATTTCACTTTGAATTAGAGGGATTGTTTAGGTGGAGATAGTCTGGTGATGTGGATTAACGGGTATATTCATCAGATTTTGTATTTCAGTACTAGATTGGGCTTTCGGGTTCTTTTCTAGGCTTATAGTATCATCATTACTTACCGATAGGGGTGAGCAACGGATGGACGGTTGCGGATTAGGGGTCACCCGCAACCAAACCGTCAAAGTTGCGGATTTGGGAATTCAAACCGTGACCGGCCCAATCACCCGCGGATTTTCCCTCTGCGGATCAGCGGATTTTGCGGGCCGGTTGCGGATTAACCGCGGATTTGATCACAAGACATCAAAAAAAAAACTAAGTACGGAAAGTTACAAACTAGAGTACAGACATAAGATAATTAACAGTTACATTGGTTCCTAATTCAAAAGTTACAAACTGCTGTTCGTGACATTGGTTCCTTCGGCTTATGATTTTTAACACAAAAGAGTACTAATTCAGTAATTCAAAAGCAACAAAGGACATAAGATAGTTAACAGTTAACACAAAAGAGTACTAATTCAAATGCAACAAGTATGGTGCAAAGCCATATGAATCTCTGATGCCAAAAACTGAAAAAGAGACCTTGGATTCGATTACTAGTTTATTCAATCCATGATAGATATGTCTGGAAGTTCCTGCAAGATTTCTGCCGCATCTGTAAAATGAGGAGGAGTTATAGATAATCAGTGAACACTAAATTTAGGCATCATTATGATCATAAGTTCCTAATTTGATCTGATATATCATAAGCCGAAGGAACCAATGTCACAAACAACAGAAATCTTAAGGGGAGAAAAAATAAGCAATTCTCAAGCAATAGATGTGGCGCAGTTTCACTTAAGCATAATATTGACAATCTCTAAGCCTGTTCAATAAAAAATTACATATAATCAGGAAGCAGTTGCGGCAAACAAAAGATATTTCTGAGCCATAATCAATCAAAATTGGGATTTCGCATTAACAACCGCAACACATATCTGAACTAAGCACCATTGAGTATCAGGACTACCATTAATCTAGTTGAGTCCGGACTATTAACAAACAGATATAAGGCAGCAATAAACAAGAAGAAACAAAAACCAATCAGCATTGGTTAGTAAAGACCATTTAAAAGGGCTGATCACAACTAGACCGCAGACCCAATCGACATTGAGGAACAACAAGCCAAAGTTTTAAGATTGATTATGACTAATCAAATTCCAAAGAGACTAATAGAAAACACAATTTTGCGAAAACAGACAATGGCCTAAAATCAAGCCAAACAGTAGCAGACATGCTAATGTCCTAATACCACAAAGGACTAAATTTCATGAGAAGAATCCAAAATTCAGTTCAATATCTAAAGTATCCTAAAATCAAGCAGTTGTGGTCAGCTCTTTTAATTAAAATATTCTGGGTATGTACATATGTGGTGCAAGCTGCAGAACTATATAAACAGCGAGAGAGAGACCCACTGTTTGTACAACAAAGATTCTGTCCATCTTATAAGAGAGATACATGACAAACATCCACCACAGCAAGGATTCCCACTACCAAATTCATTCTCAGTGTACTACTATTGCGTCTACTGTCCAATATTCAGGGGATCTGTAAGTAAAAAATCACTTATGCACACGTAGAACCACAGAGACCTTGCAACGGGTAGAAAACTGCATATGAGCATGTAGATTATGATAATTTACTCCCACTGATACCAACAGTCAGAAAATAGTGACATATATCCTGATGCATTTCTTTCTTTTTTTTTAACACAGCCACGTTTGGTACCAGAAAATAATATTGCA
Source organism: Papaver somniferum (assembly GCF_003573695.1). NCBI lineage: Eukaryota > Viridiplantae > Streptophyta > Magnoliopsida > Ranunculales > Papaveraceae > Papaver > Papaver somniferum. Next base: position 60,238,561 of record NC_039358.1, read on the forward strand.
AACCTTTGCCAATGTCCGAATAAACATGAACCCTGTAATATACTTTTAGTATAACCCTAATTAGATACTTCTGCTCATCAACAAAGCCAACTAATTTAACACAATAACAACAATAACTTGTCATTATATTAAACACACAGTCACAAACAAAATTCATTTTCAAACCAAAAAACAATAACTTGTCATTATATTAAACACACGGTCATTAATTAGATCAACTAACAAAATTCATTCAAATAACAAACCCTAATCTCCATTCAAATAACAAAATTCATTTTCAAACCAAAAATTAGTAAACAGAAACTGAATTTTCATTAGTAAACAAGGGTTGTGTTTCATTACCTCACTTGTTTATCAATTAAGTCAACTGCAACTAAATCTCGTTCAAGGTATATTCTTCACTTCACCATTTTCTGAAACTAAATCTCTGCAACATGAAAGAGACATTGAAAGTTAATACCGAAGAACCAATGACGAAGAAATTGATTGAATCCTAACATGCAATCGATTTGGGGGAAAAAATCAAAAAACATAATTTCTATGTAATCAAAACTGAAGTTAACACTGATGTTAATCGTTACTTACTTCTCTGCAAATCGATAAAGATGTTATAGAAAATTCTGGATTAATTAAACCTAATTGAAGAAGAATCGAAGATAGGAAGGAGAGGAGACTAAGAGGTCTGTTCGGTTCCTCTCGAAGAAAAAAATATCCATTAGGGTTTACAAATGTAAAGATGTTTATATATAAACATCCAACTTCCCGTAGTATCCTTAATACATTTACTAAATTCCCTAATTGTCCTACGGTGCGGTTAATCCGCGGATTTGAGATTGCACCCGCAACCGTAACCGCACCGCTTGCGGATTTGAGATTGCACCCGTGTCCGGTCCATAACTCTAGCGGATTGGTTTTCACCCGCAAATTTGCAGACGGATACGCATAAAAACCGCGGTTACGGTTTTTATGCTCAGCCCTACTTACCGACATGAAATTACCCCTAGTAAACTCCTCAGTTTTTCCACTATCTACCACCTTCTTCCGTGACCCCTCATGATGAACAATATTCTGATCAAGCATTTTTTTCGGCTCATGAATCTTAGATTTAGCTGACTTATTTGGTGTTAGAATAAGATGTTTGTTACCAGTAGTACCAGTACATTCTGTGCCAACAGCATCCTTGCTTTTTGTGTAACCAACTTGCAGATTATCACCCCTTCCGTCATTGGCTCTAGGCTGTATGTTTATCTCTTTCTGTATCACACTCACATGTGTAGTACCAGTATTCAGTAACGTTGCCTCAGGCGTGACAGGTTGGATGTTCTTTTCAGATTTCACTGTATTCTTTGCTCCTATAACATTTCTGTTAGACATTCTCAGATTTGCTAAATTAACCTGAAGCTGACGTGTATCATTGTTTCCACCACTGATTGTTTCTTTTTGAATCGATGGTCCATGAGCATTTTTGATTGTTCTTTGAGTTTGGTGATGCTCTTGTGTTGAACGAATGATTCCTGGGTCGCTGGGTTTGAAAAAAGCTCTGATTTCCTAATTGTATCTAGCATACGACTTATCATTCATCTTATAAACAAACTCCTCGGTATTAAGATTTGGAATCTCCTCTAAAAGTTTAGACAAATGAGGACATTGTTTCATTATATGCCCAAAAAAACACAGAAGAAACAAAAGGGTGGTAGTTTTTCATACCTGAAAGTAACAGTGATCTTCTCTTTGTATTTCAGGATAATAATCATGTCTTTGGGAATGGGTTTAATGATATCCAGTCGAACTCTGACCTTAGCAAACTTCCCCCATTTAGCTGCTTGTTGAGAATCTATGGGATCTGGTGTACCGATTTCCTTTGCTATATTAAAAACTTTATTTGGGTTCATCAAACTCATAGGAAGACCATAGATATGAATCCAAAAGTGAACATATCTGAACTCATAATCTTCAAGCAGAAAATCCTCCTTGCATCTTTCCAGTAACATTAGATCATCTTTCACAGACCATGGTGTTCCTTGTAAAGTAGCTTCCATATCAAAGAGGAGTTGGAACTTTGCATTATAATACCCACTTCCTAGATCTGTTATTGATATAGTACTTGATAGTCTCCAAGCTTTGGAAAGAACATCGTTAAGTATGTTTAAGTTATATTCTCTGCCTGAATTAAATTTGAACAAAATATTTCTGTTAAGATCTGATAGGCCATCTTCTGTGTTATCATTATCTTCAAAACTGTGAGTGTGACGTTCTTCTAACAGATTATTCATACGTTTTAGTATTTCTTCAAACTCAGGAACATGATGCACTGTGGATGAGGAAGCCATGAACAAAACCTAGAAGAAGAAAGCAAGAGGGAAGAAAACCAAAAAAAACAGGAGGAGAAATCACAACTGTGATTAGAAAGAAACCCTAATATGGGAGATAAAATCCATCGATGAAGATGAAGAAACATCCATCAAAAAAGATATAGAAAGAACCTTGACTAAGTCAAGAGAGCGACGGCCAAAAGCATGACTAAAACGTTGCTTTTTCAGTTTCTATCTTCTTTTTTTCTCTCCTGGAAACATGCAAAGATACATTTTGTTGACAAAGTAGGTCTCAGAAGCAATATGGTATACTCAGACCAAGGTAGTCAATTTCGGATTTCGGATTGTCTCGGTCGACACCGAGATACTGGTACAACTTTGTCTCGGGGAAATTCCGTTTTAAAATCTCCGTAAAATCTCGGTTTCATATTTTATATCCTCGTATCGATAATCACTTAAAAGAAACATAGTATTAGTAAATCTGGTTGTTCACCTTCCTCATCATCAACACCAAATAATAATTTTAGCTCAAGAAATTCAAACACAGCAACAAGCAATAATACTAGTGAGTGAATTAATCTTTTTAATTTTTGTACGTGAGATTAGTCCACTCAATTTAAAAAGAAAAAAAAAATCCGGCCAAGACAAATCAATTCCGACCGAAAAACGCGTTTCCGGCCGAAATTTTCGCAAAGATTTCGTCCGACCGAAATTAACAAAATCGTGTCTTCTTGGACCGAAATCCGGAATTTCGCCGAAATTTCGGCCGAAATGACCGAAATCGACTACATAGGTCCTAGGGTGATGTCATGGATGATGTAATTGTCATCTTGTAGTGGCAGAAATACCCTTTTGGGACCATTACATCATCCGTGACATTATCTTAGGATATATATAGTCAATTATCAAGAGAAAAGATATTATTTTCAGATTCTCTTTCTCTCACCTCCATATTTTCAGATCTACTTTCTCTCTCTTCAGTTTTTTCTTTTCTCCACAACAAATTTTCTCTGCTACTGTAAAGAAGATAAAGAACAAATAGACTGTTGTTGTTGATTAAATGATGAAGACGACGTTTTCATGTTGATGTTGCTGCGATTAGAGATGATAATAAAGACGATGAATCACATGAAGAAGAAGATGAACGACGAAGCTTGATGTTGGTGATGTTAATGAAGATGATGAATATGAAGACGAACTCATCTTCTGCTACTGTTGTTGTTGTCAAAGATAGATCTGCTGATGTTCAAGATTTAATTAAGTTTTTGTTTCTTGATGTTGCTGTGATTGGAGATGGTGATGAAGATGAAGACGAACTCAAAGATAGATCTGTTGTTATTGAAGATTTAATTAGGTTTTTGTTTTCTTGATGTTTGCTGCGATTGGAGATGATCATGAAGATGAAGACGAACTCATCTTCATCTTGTTGTTGATGATTGATGTTGTTGTTGTTGCTGCTTCTGTTGAAGACGTCGAAGAAGATGAAGATGATGACGACGTTTTTATATGGAGTTCATCTATGGAATGAACTCTGTTTTTTTAGGTTTTTATATGGAGTTCATTTCTGAAATGAACTCTACTTTTTTTTAGGTTTTTATATGGAGTTCATTTCTGGAATGAGCTCTGTTTTTTTAGGTTTTTATATGGAGTTCATTTCTGGAATGAACTCTGTTTTTTTTAGGTTTTTATATGGAGTTCATTTCTGAAATGAACTCTGTTTTTTCACGTTTTTATATGGAGTTCATTTCTGGAATGAACTCTGTTTTTTAGGTTTTTATATGGATTTCATTTCAGGAATGAACTATGTTTTTTTACATTTTTATATGGAGTTCATTTCTGAAATGAACTATGTTTTTTTTTAGGTTTTTATATGGAATTCATTTCTGGAATGAACTATGTTTTTTAGGTTTTTATATGGAGTTCATTTCTGGAATGAACTATGTTTTTTTTTAGGTTTTTATATGGTGTTCATTTCTGGAATGAACTCTGTTTTTTTAGGTTTTTATATGGAAATGAACTCTGGTTTATGTAGGTGATTTCTAAAAAAATAAGTAGAAATTAACAAGAGTTCATTTTTGACGAATGAACTGCTACAAGAAAATAAGTAAAAATTAACACAGAAGGGAATTTTTATCTGTTTTATATTTTTAAATAATTATGGACCAAATAGTAAAGGCGTTTTCCCAAAGGACTAAACAGACATGGGACCACTTAAAAAAGGACCAAAACATATTTTACCCCCTTTTATCCATAAAAATGTCCATGACAAATGGTGAGAAGTTACAAACCCTTACATACAAATATTTTTGGCTATCCTTGACTGGAATACCTCTTTTTCGGTGGGTGGCTTGATTCTTCTTTTTCATTGTTATGATTTAGCCTTTTTTGTACTCAGTACATACAGGGGCGGAATCAGGGTTGGCTTATCTAGGATTCATCCCCTCCAAAGGCCAAACATTTTTTTTTATTTTATATTACATAGTCTAAGTTGGGCTACAAAATAAATTTTGAAATGCTGGCTTAAGCCCGATATTAATTTTGACCTTTGTTAAATGAATTACACGTAGTACATCTATAGCACGGGTTAACTTATTTCATTTATTTTAATTTTTAGAGGGTTAAATTTAATTGTGTAATATGTTGAGTTATTATCTAAATGGTATTCGTATATACATCGTTATGATGTATTATGATTCAAGGAAATTAATGGAGTATACTTGCGATGAGGTATTTTAAGGCTCTTGATATGAAAGAGAGAGCAAAATTTTACTCTAATCGATTGATGAACACATTTTGGTGATGGAAAATCAAACCTCTAACCACTACAGAAACATATATGTTATTGAGGCTGTATGATTTTGAAAAAGCGGGGGTCTAACAACCACATCCAATATTTCTTTTATGCAATCTGTATTGACTAACTCCAATATAATTCCAAGAGAATCAACCTGACAGTCAGACTCAATCAAGGAAAATATATCCAAGACTTATATCTCAATTTCTCAAATCAATCTGCAATCGAACAGATAGAAAGTTGTGAGACGGATCAATATGAGAAATAATTGGAATGGTACCAAAGACCAATATCCAAGCGTCAATTTCTGGAATGAACTACGTTTTTTAGGTTTTATATGGAGTTCATTTCTGGAATGAACTATGTTTTTTTTTAGGTTTTTATATGGAGTTCATTTCTGGAATGAACTCTGTTTTTTTAGGTTTTTATATGGAAATGAACTCTGGTTTATGTAGGTGATTTCTAAAAGAATAAGTAGAAATTAACAAGAGTTCATTTTTGACTAATGAACTGCTACAAGAAAATAAGTAAAAATTTACACAGAAGGGAATTTTTATCTGTTTTATATTTTTAAATAATTATGGACCAAACAGTAAAGGCGTTTTCCCAAAGGACTAAACAGACATGGAACCACTTAAAAAAGGACCAAAACATATTTTACCCCTTTTATCCATAAAAATGTCCATGACAAATGGTGAGAAGTTACAAACCCTTACATACAAATATTTTTGGCTATCCTTGACTGGAATACCTCTTTTTCGGTGGGTGGCTTGATTCTTCTTTTTCATTGTTATGATTTAGCCTTTTTTGTACCCAGTACATACAGGGGCGGAATCAGGGTTGGCTTATCTAGGATTCATCCCCTCCAAAGGCCAAACATTTTTTTTTATTTTATATTACATAGTCTAAGTTGGGCTACAAAATAAATTTTGAAATGCTGGCTTAAGCCCGATATTAATTTTGACCTTTGTTAAATGAATTACACGTAGTACATCTATAGCACGGGTTAACTTATTTCATATATTTTAATTTTTAGAGGGTTAAATTTAATTGTGTAATATGTTGAGTTATTATCTAAATGGTATTCGTATATACATCGTTATGATGTATTATGATTCAAGGAAATTAATGGAGTATACTTGCGATGAGGTATTTTAAGGCTCTTGATATGAAAGAGAGAGCAAAATTTTACTCTAATCGATTGATGAACACATTTTGGTGATGGAAAATCAAACCTCTAACCAATACAGAAACATATATGTTATTGAGGCTGTATGATTTTGAAAAAGCGGGGGTCTAACAACCACATCCAATATTTCTTTGATGCAATCTGTATTGACTAACTCCAATATAATTCCAAGAGAATCAACCTGACAGTCAGACTCAATCAAGGAAAATATATCCAAGACTTATATCTCAATTTCTCAAATCAATCTGCAATCGAACAGATAGAAAGTTGTGAGACAGATCAATATGAGAAATAATTTGGATGGTACCAAAGACCAATATCCAAGCGTCAATTTCTGGAATGAACTACGTTTTTTAGGTTTTTATATGGAGTTCATTTCTGGAATGAACTATGTTTTTGTTTAGGTTTTTATATGGAGTTCATTTCTGGAATGAACTCTGTTTTTTTAGGTTTTTATATGGAAATGAACTCTGGTTTATGTAGGTGATTTCTACAAAAATAAGTAGAAATTAACAAGAGTTCATTTTTGACGAATGAACTGCTACAGGAAAATAAGTAAAAATTAACATAGAAGGGAATTTTTATCTGTTTTATATTTTTAAATAATTATGGACCAAACAGTAAAGGCGTTTTCCCAAAGAACTAAACAGACATGGGACCACTTAAAAAAGGACCAAAACATATTTTACCCCCTTTTATCCATAAAAATGTCCATGACAAATGGTGAGAAGTTACAAACCCTTGCATACAAATATTTTTGGCTATCCTTGACTGGAATACCTCTTTTTCGGTGGGTGGCTTGATTCTTCTTTTTCATTGTTATGATTTAGCCTTTTTTGTACCCAGTACATACAGGGGCGGAACCAGGGTTGGCTTATCTAGGATTCATCCCCTCCAAAGGCCAAACATTTTTTTATTTTATATTACATAGTCTAAGTTGGGCTACAAAATAAATTTTGAAATGCTGGCTTAAGCCCGATATTAATTTTGACCTTTGTTAAATGAATTACACGTAGTACATCTATAAAACGGGTTAACTTATTTCATATATTTTAATTCTTAGAGGGTTAAATTTAATTGTGTAATATGTTGAGTTATTATCTAAATGGTATTCGTATATACATCGTTATGATGTATTATGAATCAAGGAAATTAATGGAGTATACTTGCGATGAGGTATTTTAAGGCTCTTGATATGAAAGAGAGAGCAAAATTTTACTCTAATCGATTGATGAACACATTTTGGTGATGGAAAATCAAACCTCTAACCAATACAAAAACATATATGTTATTGAGGTTGTATGATTTTGAAAAAGCGGGGGTCTAACAACCACACCCAATATTTCTTTTAGGCAATCTGTATTGACTAACTCCAATATAATTCCAAGAGAATCAACCTGACAGTCAGACTCAATCAAGGAAAATATATCCAAGACTTATATCTCAATTTCTCAAATCAATCTGCAATCGAACAGATACAAAGTTGTGAGACGGATCAATATGAGAAATAACTTGGATGGTACCAAAGACCAATATCCTAGCGTTAATCAATTTCAATCAACAACCAAAGGTTGGATTAACAAATTGATTGAACTACGCACAACTTGTGATATTTCAATTATATAGAAAATATAACGCGGAAAAGAAATAACATAGACACCAGAAGTTTTGTTAAAGAGGAAACCGCAAATGCAGAAAACCCTCGGGACCTAATCCATATTTGAACACCATATTGTATTAAGCCGCTACAGACTCTATCCTACTACAAGTTAACTTCAGACTAGAATGTAGTTGAGCCCTAACCAATCTCATACTGATTAAGTTACAGTCGCCTTCTTTACGCCTTTGAATCCCAGCAGGACTCTACGCACTTGATTCTCTTAGCTGATCTCACCCACAACTAAGAGTTACTGCGACCCAAAATGGAAGACTTGATAAACAAATATTTCTCCCACAGAAAAACCTATTTTAATAGATAAATTTATCTCCCGCAGAAATACCTACGAAGTTTTGTTCCGTCTTTTGATAAATCAAGGAGAAAATGAACCAATTGATAATCCGGTCTTATATCCCGATGAACATCCTATAAATATCAATCACCTCACAATAACTTAATTATATGGTAGTAGAACAAGTTATTGTGGAATCACAAAGAATGAGACGAAGAGCTTTGTGACTACATTTTATATCTTACCTATTGGAGATAAATCTCGTGCAAATCTTATATAAGATAGTACTCAATACGATGGAACAAAGTAATATCAGAACACGCAACTACAGAGAAAATAATTAGGTCTGGCTTCAGAATCCCAATGAAGTCTTTAAGTCGTTAACCTATAATGGTTTTAGGAAAAAACTAGGTTAAAGGAGAATCAACTCTAGTCGCAATCACACAGGAGTGTGGGGATTAGGTTTCCCAGTTCCTAGAGTTCTCCCTAATATAGTCTTCAAATCAGAGTTTGATAAATTTGGAACAAAGCAATTAATATTCATCGTTAGATGAAACCTAATTCAAGATTAATTCTAAAATCTTTCCACCGGTCTTTAGCTTGTTACACACAAATGAAATATACCTTCATTTATATATGGGTAACCGTACCTAAATGGGTATATTAAGCCGCTCAATAACAGTTACCCGCAGTTAGCCAGATGAACACTTTTCTCTTAACCTTGTTCAAATTAACACTTCTACATCAATTGATAATCAAATGAATCTATATGTGTTACTCATATATTTTTTCAATTGTTTATATTCTCATTGAAGTATACAAGACATAATCGAAGCAAAATTGGATTGATTCAAAAGAATCAGTTCATGAACATTTTAGCTACGGTTTGCAAAGATTGATTCCTTAATTTATAAATGTATTTTTTCATGAGTATGAAATCATACTTAACAGATTTTAGAACTTGAACCACTTAAGTTTGCAAACGTGAAAAGTGGGGGTCTAACAACCACACCCAATATTTTGTTTAGAAATCTGTATGGACTAACTCCAATATACTTTCAAGAGAATCAACTAGATAGTCATACTCAATCTTAAGAAAAGTATATCAAAGAGTTATATCTCAATTTGTCAATTCAATCCGCAATCAAACAAATAGGAATTTGCGAGCCCGATTGAATATAAGAAATAACTTGGACGATATCAAAAATCAATATGCAAGTGTTAATCAATTTAATTAACAACCAAAGGTTGGATTCACAATTGATTGAACTTACGCACAACCTGTGATATTTCAATTATATAAACAAATATAATGCGGAAAATAAATAGCACAGACACCATAAATTTTGTTAACGAGGAAACTACAAATGCAGAAAAACCTCGGGACCTAGTCCAGATTTGAGCACCACACTGTATTAAGCCGCTAAAGACACTAACCTACTCCAAATTAACTTCGGAATGGAATGTAGTTGAGCTCTAACCAATCTCACATTGATCAAGGTACAATCGCGTTCCTTACGCCTCTAGAACCACGCCAGATTTTGCGCACTTGACTCCATTAGATGATCTCACCCACACATAAGAGTTTCTACGACCCAAATTCGAAGACTTGATAAACCAATCTGTCTCACACAGAAAAGTCTATTGAATAGATAAATATGTCTCCCACGGATATACCTATGAGTTTTGTTCCGTCTTTTGATAAATCAAGGTGAACATGAATCAATTACACCTGACTTATATTCCCGAAGAACAACCTAGTAATATCAATCACCTCACAATAATCTTAATCGTGTGGAACCTGTTTATGGGTAAAAACTGTTTCTGCTGGTTTTGGTAAATTTGGGTGTGTGGATGAGAAACAAGCCTAAACCTAAAATAAATGTACTGCACGGGAGAAATTTAGATTCGAGAAATGAATCTGTACAATCCTGGCCTAAACCAAGAAATGGTCGTTCCGGTCTTGCTTCGGTCACAAAGTGAAGGAAAAGGGTTGGTCTTAGGGAGGGAGGCGAAGAAGGTTTTGAGACCAGAATGGTTAATTCTGAAGGTGTATTTATTTTATGACTTGTATCAGAATATGGAACTGTCTTGCAGAATGTAAGCTACCAGTTCTTTGGTGTTTTCTGGATACTGTGTTGTTGTTCTAACCAAAACTTGTTGTTTTGTCGAAAAATAGGTTAAACCTATTTATACAAGTCATATTG